>NC_061514.1:126105714-126125984 GCF_022539505.1 Lolium rigidum
GAAAAAGTTTTTGTTCCCCCTGATTTTTGAAATAAGGACAACTAATCAAGGTTGAAAAAGTTGGGGTGTTACAAATTACCATTCAATGTCTCTGGGTTCTGTAATATTTTTTCAAAGCCTTGCAACTGATGTAATATTTAGTTAGTTTTTATAGTTCTTTCGCGCATTTTTTCTTTGGTGCTTGTCGTAAGTGAGGCTATCCGACAGAAATCAATGCTGCGTAAATATTCTCAGCATCTAAATCACGAATTCCCATCCCTTAAACGGCCCAATTAAGCGAAATCACATACGTGCCGGCCCGCAAAATCCTAAAGCGCCTTTTACGCCGGCATATAAACAAGCAACTAAACGGGCTGGCCCACTTACTTATTGGGCCAGCCCACTTGATTAACTGTGGACCCCACACTTTTATTGGGCCGGCCCACTTGCTTTAAGGTGGACCCCACCCACCACTGGGCCGGCCCACCAACTAGTTGGGCCAGCCCAATTGCTTTTGTGGTGGTCCCCACGTACTAAACGGGCCGGCCCTTTAAGACGAATGTGGGACCCACCTGTGTTTTTGGCCCGGCCCACTTGCTCTATGGTGGACCCCACATACTAAATGGGCCGGCCCTTTTACAGGAAAGTGGGACCCACCTGTGTTTTTGGCCCGGCCCACTAGCGTGTTGGGCCGGCCCACTTGCTATACGCGTGGACCCCACATACTAAATGGGCCGGCCCTTTAACCGAAAGTGGGACCCACCAGCCGTTTTGGCCCGGCCCACTATCTTGTTGGGCCGGCCCACTTGCTATATGGTGGACCCCACATACTAAATGGGCCGGCCTTTAGCGAGGAAGTGGGACCCACCGCAGTTTTTTGGCCCGCCCCACTATCTTGTTGGGCCGGCCCACTCGCTCTATGGTGGACCCCACATGCTAAATGGGCCAGCCCCGTAACAGGAAAGTGGGACCCACTCGTGTTTTTGGCCCGACCCACTATCTTGTTGGGTCGGCCCACTTGCTATATGGTGGACCCCACATACTAAATGGGCCGGCCTTTTAACAGAAAGTGGGACCCACATGCTAATTGGGCCGGCCCACTAACTTCTTGGGCCGGCCCGCTTGCTTTAATGTGGACCCCACTTTGTAATGGGCCGGCCCGATAACAGAAAGTGGGACCCACATGTCTTGTGGGCCGGCCCTTTTGCTCGTTGACCGGTCAAACGAGTGCATTCGGCCCGCCCACATGCTTAGTGGGCCGGCCCATTAAAGTTTTGACCGATCAACCTTAGAGGTTAGGCCCGGCCCACGTAACTAATGGACCAGCCCAGCCTATATAGTTGATCGGTCAAACTAAGTCGGCCGGCCCGCCCGCAAACTTAATGGGCCGGCCCGCTTAAGACGTGGCGTGCCTCGTGTGGGCCTACCATCTACCACGGGGTTTCAGCCGGTTAACGCCGTTAACTTCCGGCTAACGCGCGTCCGCCACGTGTCGCTTGCATGACGTCGCAGTCAACGGGCTCCCGAAACACTTGCGCAACGGTCCGATTTTCCGTGGCGGAAGGGCGCCCAAGCGCGACGGACCGAAAAAATCGTCGTAGGACTTTGCCTGACGCAGTTTCCACAACAGAACCCATATCGTCGGGTTAGGCCCATAGGCGACGAAAAATACCCCTTAGCGGACGATTTTGAGACGTTGTCTATCAGAACTTTTCTTGTACTGTATGCAGTCCGTCCCAACAAGGCGTGATAATGTGATGGGAAATCCATGACTTCGAATTCCAGCTTCTCGATCCTGTAGTTTTCTCGGGTCCCGAACTGAACGTCGACATTGATCTTCCCCAGCGGATAACTTGGCTTCTCCGGTGTGATACCGTGGAATCGTGTGTCGGTCGGTTTCAGGTTTGCTAGGGATATATTCATTTTCCTTAGTGTATCTGCATACATAAGGTTTAAATCGCTGCCGCCATCTATGAACACTCGAGATACATCGAATCCCGCAATTACTACCGGTAAGATCAGTGTCGATCGCCCGGTCGAGGAACTTGCTCGTGGATGATCAGCTATTGTGAAGCCAATATCTTGCCCCGACTCGGTTAAGGTACTCGATCGTTGGTGGAGGCATCTTCTCCGCCATAAACACCGTCGCGAGATTACTTTCCGAGCTCTATTGGATGGCCTCGCCTTTCGAATCATCAAGACCGCTCCGTTAGAGTTAGGATCAACATAAGGCGGTGGAGCAGGTGCTGCCGCTATTCTGAGCTGATGTCGATTTTCGTCCGTAATCGCGGGAGGAGGTGGCAAGTGAATCTCACTCCTGGGTCCTTGGGGATTTCTGTGCGCTGCCTGAGCATTAGCATGCCCTGTCCACCTTAACATTGCTTGAAAATTTCGGCAATCCTTTTGCAATTGTCGAGATAAAAATGCATCTGACACGGCCCGTTCATCATCTGTTCAGGGGATACAAAAGGTCTCTGGAACCTTGACCCGGTATTTTGTCTGTTGTTTCGAGAATCATCTCTGTTGTCGCCTCGCTGCTCGTTGCTCCTCTGGTAATCATCTCTGTTGTTTCCTCCGGCGCTTGCTCGGAAGCCAGCCGAAATTTGCCCAGGAGCATCATAACTCGAGTACTGCCGAGGAAATCGTCGCCTATTTTGATAATTGCGGCCGCGATCCTCCTCTGGGGACCTATGTCGTTTGTTGTGAACGGCATCTTCTCCATCTGCCCATCTGTTTTCTATCTCCATTAATGCGGATACTGTCTTTGGATTGGTCCTCCCCAAATCTTCGACAAAATCCCCTCGCCTGATTCCTGCGACAAACGCATCTATTGCTCTCTCGTCATATATATTCTCTGCCGAGTTTTTAATGATATTCCATCTTTGGATGTATTTTCTCATTGATTCATCTGGCTTTTGTCGACACGCCCTCAATTCCTCTAGCGATGCAGGTTTTTTGCAGGTGGACCGGAAATTCTTGACGAATATGTCCTCGAAGCTATCCCAGCTGTCGATAGATCCTGGAGGGAGTTTCTTTATCCAATATCTCGCGGCTCCACTCAAATGCACTTGAATGCTTTGCATAGCTGTTGCTCTGGTCCCTCCTGTGAGCTTCACTGTCTCGAGGTAATCGACTAGCCAATCTTCTGGATCTTGCAGGCCGTCGAATTTCTTGAAGTTATCAGGCAGCTTAAATCCCGAAGGGACTCGAGTTTTTCGGACTCTCCTTGTGAAACATGGCAAACCGCACATATCCTCGTCGTTAAGTTCTGGGGAATGCCGATGTTCCCTTCTACCTTGTCGTGCTCTGTCCACCCTCGCTTGTGCTGCTGTGTCTCTTGCTCCACTTGTTCCTTCAGGAGCTGCTGCTGCTGCTACCGCAGGTCGTGGACTATTTTGCCTTGTTGTTCCTTCGGGAGGTATTGATGCAAACGCCGTTCCCATGGCTCCAACTCCTGCCATTGCCATGTGTACAGTGCCTCCCTTGGATCTCCTGGAGGTGGCCTGGATGCGAGGATAAAGGCTTGTGTCGCCATATACCCAGCTTCTGGTGTCTTGGGGATGATGTTCCCTCTCGTGTCTATCGACATAAAAGACATGTCGAGGTTTTGCACCAAGTGCTCTCTTTCTCCTTCAGGTATGTTTTGCAGCCTCGATCTTGCTCTATTCCGATCTTCCCTGTGGCTATCTCCTGAAGTTCTAGATTGTCGACTTAACTCCGCTCTTCGCCTGCTTGACGCGGAGGCTGCCTCCTTTCTTCTGTTCAGAGCAGCTGTCTGTTTTTCCAACTCCCTTGCAGGTCGTGCGAGCCTATATTGATATGCTTGCAGTTCTTCTGGCGTGGCTGTTGTAGCCATTGGTTCTGAGCTGTCCATAGCTCTCGCGGCTCTATCCCATGCTTCTTGCGGGAGTTGAACTCTATCACGAGGCTCAGGTCCGATATATTTACTGCCTAGACCTTGCCGTAAATTAGAGGGATCGACGTATGGATTTCCCAGATCGTCGAAAGCCTCAGATGTTTCCTCTTGATCACGACTTGGCTCTTCGATGGCATAAATCTGATGGTATTTTGTATTCAGATCTGTGCTATGTTTGGTGACACCATCATAAAGATTGGCAAAGACCTTGCCCACTGTATTGGATTTGTCGATGAAATCGAAGCTGTCGACGCTGCTCGAGTCATCGCTTATATAGGAGTCCGCGGATGACTCGAAGGACATGTCGCTGAAGATCTTGGCGAGCTTTTCGCTTGCTCTGGTGCTGATGAAGCGTGGCGATGAAGTCTCTTCTTCGCCTGACTCGATTGACGATGTTGAGTTCAAAAAATCGGATTCGGCCGCCGACAATCCCGACGAAATCGGAATTTCGAGACGGTACGCTCCTTCTTTCTCGACACGAAAGTGGAATCTTCCGAACGTCATCTCCATAGGCTCCTCCAGATACGCATATGAATCCAAACGGGAGGGCGGGCGAGGAACAAAATCGACAGGACCAGTTGCGATTTGTTTACCTCGATCCATTGCGTTGCTTGCAGTTGATGAAGTCGACGATCTTGAACGTGCCATCGAGATCAGATCCTTGACACCTCCAATCCCCCACAGACGGCGCCAATTGACAAGGGATTAACTTATCAATGCCTACAGGTTGTCGACTAGGGTTTAGTTGGAAGTAGAGGGCAAGTAGATCTCGAAGGTTTCAGCCGAAAAGTACTCGACGATTATGAAAACTAGGGTTTGAGAGACAATGATTCGATCCTTTCTTTGTGCCTCGACTCCCCCTTATATAGGAGGTGGAGCCGAGGGATTCGTATTGTACAAGTTACAGAGTCCGGGAGGGTTTCCAACTCATCCCGCAAGATTACAAATATCATCTCCTAATACAACTCTAGCTTTCCTCACATATCAACTTGGGCTTCCTATTCTTCTTATTCTTCAAGTCGTGGGCCTTCAATAAACCCCGGGTACCATCTTCGGCAGACCCATTAGGGGATGCCTATGTCAGCGGGTCTTTCTCCAAAACAAATATGCCGGGGTACAACATATGCTACAGAAAAAAAACAAAACTAAACTAAACTAAAAACAAAAATAAAGACGCTCCAAGAACAATACATAGCATATGAAGCAATAAAAATATAGCGTATATAGAGATGACCTGTTGCCGTGTTGATGAAGAGGGGATGCCTTGGGCATCCCCAAGCTTTGACGCTTATACTTCTTGAATATGTCTTGGGGTGCAGGGGCATCCCCAAGCTTGAGCTTTTGTCCATTCTTCATCCCATCATATCATTATTCTCTCCCTACACTTAAAAACTTCCTTCATACAAAAACATCACACAATTCTTTATTAGCAGCATTAGTACAATCAAAATAAACAAATCCACTTGTGTTCAGTACTAACATATATCAAACATCTATTAAAGCATTAGCTACTGTAGCAACCTTTCAAAAATCTCTTTGATCAAAAGAACTCAAAAAGAAAGAGATTAAGAGGCAAATGTTAAATAGTGGCAGAAATTTATCAAAACAGAACAACAGTAAAGATCGATTTTTTTTTAAAATCTTCTGTTGCTCATCTCGAAAAGTGATAAACTAACGAAACTTAGATAATAACTTGGGGCATGCGCATAAAAAATGGCAGCTCAAAATTCCGCTCTGGCTTTGTTTACAAATTTTCATGGTGACAGCATAGAATCTGTTTTCAGGACAACAACTTCCCCGAATCTTAATTTCTTCCTATTAGAGGCTATTATTGGCACAAAAACGAAATAAAAATGATAAGAAGAGGTTATTGCAGAGGTAATATAACTTCCAAGACTCAACATAACAGAAAAATTACAGAAATAAAACAATGGGTTGTCTCCCATAAGCGCTTTTCTTTAACGCCTTTCAGCTGGGCCCAGTAATTTGAGAAGATGCTTACATAAGAGATATGAATTGAAGTAAAAGAGTGTATCAATAAGCAAATATGAAACACATTTAAGTCTAACCCACTTCCTATGCATAGGAATCTTGTATACAAATAAATTCACAAAGACCAAAGTGACAAGTATAGGAAGATAAAACAAGAATAAACTCAAAACTTTCAGCATAGAGAGGTGTTTTAGTACCATGAAAACTTCTACAACCATATTTTTCTCTCTCATAATAACTTTCAGTAGCATCATGAATAAACTCAACAATATAACTATCACATAAAATATTCTTATCGTGAGCCACATGCATAAAATAATTATTACTCCCCACATAAGCATAGTCATTCTTATTAATTGTAGTGGGAGCAAATTCAACAAAATAGCTATCATTATTATTCTCATCACCATAATCATCAAATATAGGAGGCATATTGTAATCATAATTAATTTTCTCCTAAGTAGTAGGTGGACTAAAAATAACATAATCATCATTGTAATCATCATATATTGGAGGCATAGTATCATCATAGCAAATTTCCTCCTCAATAACCGGGGAACTAAAAAGATCATTTTCATAAAAACTAGCTTCCCCAAGATTAGACTTTTCCATAGCATTAGCAATAATGGTGTTCAAAAAATTGATACTAATAACATTGCTACCATCATGCAAGTAAAGTTCCATATGTTTTTTAATTTTCTCTTGAAACACCTCATGTCCTAACTCAAGATAAATACTATAAAGCTCTCTAATTTTGTTGTTGTTTTGCATTAAGCCGAACTAGTGAAAATAAAAACAAAAAAACAAAAAGATATAATTGCATAATCTAAAGGAAATAACTTCGAGCACTCGATCACCAGCAACTAGTAAACTTAGAAGCCAGAGGATGTGAGTACCTTTTACCTTACCTCCCCGGCAACGGCGCCAGAAAAGAGCTTGATGTCTACACACGCTTATATTCTTGTAGACAGTGTTGGGCCTCCAAGTGCAGAAGTTTGTAGAACAGCAACAAGTTTCCTTTAAGTGGATCATCCAAGGTTTATCGAACTCAGGGAGGTAGAGGTCAAAGCTATCCCTCTTAAGCAACCCTGCAATTATGATACAAGAAGTCTCTTGTGTCCCCAACACACCCAATACACTTGCCAGATGTATAGGTGAAAGTACGAGATGTCGACTAGAGGGGGGGTGAATAGGCGTTTAAAAACTCTTACAGATTTGGCTTGTAAGAATGCGGAATTAAACTAATGTTTAGTTTACAAGCACAAACCCTAAATAAGCTAGGCTCAACTAAGTGCAACAACAACAGCTAGAGCTAAGCAAGATAGGCACAATATATATATATGAACAACAAGTGATAGCAAGATATAATAACTACGTCAACCTCGATGGCTATCACAAGGAAAGTAAGCTCGGGTATAGAAATAACCGAGGCACACGGAGATGAAGATGTATTCCCGTGTTCCCTTCCTTTGCAAGAAGGTACATCACGTTTGGAGAGGTGGATGTCCCACGAAGGATTCCCCAACGCCACAAAGGCTCACCTTCTTCTCCGAGCCAAACCCACGAAGGATAATGGCCCTTTCCTTATGGTTAGCTTTTCCTCCTCTCCGGAGATGGAAAGCTCCACAACCACTTCACAAGCTCCACGAAGGAGAAACCCGGGCCTCTTCACAATCTTCCACGAAGAGGTCACCGGGACAGCCACCAAGCCAAGTAGGAGGTCACCCTCCAAGAGTAACAAGCTCACGGTCTCTCACTCGAACTAATCGTGGTGGAGAGCTCAACACTATGCAATGATGCAAAGCAAGAACACCAAAGGTGTTCAAATCCTTCACACTTAAATCCCACCATAGCAACAAATGCTAGGATGAGATTAGAGAGGAAGAACAAATGAGAAAAACAACAAATGACTCCCAAATCTAGATCCAAAGGGTTCCCCTCACTTAGAGGAGAAATGGATTGGTGGGGATTGTAGATCTAGATCTCCTCTCTTAGATCCCTCAAAAATAAGCAAGAATCATGGGGGGAATCAAGAGATAGGGCAAGTTCTTCAAACTCAACAATGGAGGAGAGAGAGTGGAAGAACTTGTTTTGCCCAAGGTGGAAGAAGGCTTATTTATAGCCCAAGCCGAGATCTAACCATTGGGGAGTGTCCAACTTAGCATCAGTCGAGGAAGCCGGTCAACCGGGCGTGGGGCCAGACCATCCGGTCCAGGCCATCCGGTCCAGGGGCCGGTCAGACCGGGCCACATGCCGTACCATCTGGCCGGCACCGGATCGTGCGCCGGGCCGAGACCGGGGCGAGTCCAGGACATACAGAACCTGCCCCCGGTTATCACCGGAGCAGGAGCCGGTCAGCGTCGGGGAGTCCGGTCCACAGGCCGGCGTGGCCGGGCGTGAGGCCGGACTAGCCGGTCCAAACCGGACCGTACGCCAAGCCAGCACCAGGAGAAGCTGGAGACCTCCCTGGATAGTGCCCGATTGCAAACCGGCTAGCCGGTGCCACGACCAATCCAGCTGGACCTTAGGCCGGGCGGGCACCGAGCGATAGTGCCAGAATACGCAGGACCCTTGAAGACCTTTTCTTTTCCTTTAAACAGAAAATGCTCCCGAATTCCGATTGACATGAAACCAATTTTGTTGGAAAGATAACGACGAATAGAACCCCAACAAAAAATGGAAATATGGACACTCCTCACAGGATATTTTTAGAGATTCTAGAGAGGGAGTCTCCCACCGTCAAGAAACGGTGAAGACGTCCAAACTTGAAAATGCAATAGAAGATGCATGCGGATTCCGTTTTTGATGAACTTGGCCTTGTTGTAAAGCTAGAAACAAGCTCAAGAACCTCACACAGAGAAAAAACAAGAAGCAACAAGATTTATGGAATGCAAAGCATGCGAAGGGTTGAGCTCCCTAAGACGATGTGATCAAGTTACCCAACCGAAATCCCCTCTTAATAGTGCGGCTATGTATCCCATAACCCGATCTCCCAACAACCGCCTTGAGACCGGTAAAAGGGAAACCTAGCAAGGCCATACCTTTGCCTTGCGCACCCACTCCAGCCGGAATGCCTCACTTGATCATTGTTGCTTCGTGAAGACTCACAAATGCTCCCCCATACATCATGATGGGAAAGCTCCATTGATGCACAGCTTCACATGTCCATTATCACCAAATGGACAACAAGTTTCAAGCATATGATCCTCTTGAGATGCTCAACTTGAACTTGCCCAACTCAACCTTGATGACGATCACCACTTGATGTCATCCTCTTATGGACTATATGAGATCTCACTTTTGATGCATGCCCATGGAAAGATACCTAACCCATATAGACAACACAAGGGAACATATATGATGATTTAGTTCATTAAGCATAATTGACAAGACTTATCATACCACATGACTTTACGTGGCACATTCTTCATGCTTCATGTGTTGACCAAACTTGAATCTATTATTCACTCTTTGTATTAGTCAACCTTGTATCCTCTCATGCTCTATCATACTATCTTGAGGTGTATATAGAATTCTTCATTTGTTTGCATGCTCTAAATCTTAGTCAACCATATCTCAACTTATGAGACTATCATGACACCGACTTAGAACCATAACTTGAATTCTTCACTTGGAATCAAGCACTCAAGATCTTGATCATTCATTGCTTATCACATAAGCTAGAGCATGGCTAATATTAAGTTCCACATAAGAACTCCATCTTCATTTCTTCTTCTTAATCATATCACATATATATCTTCAAATCAATGATCTTGATGCCAATACACAAGGTATATCTTTATCTTCATGGCATCCATACTTGAATCCAACACATGGAATACAAGTAGTACCTATGGAATATTCCTTCATATAAACTCAATGAAAACATTAGTCCATAGGGGTTGTCATTAATTACCAAAACCACACATAGGGGCAATATACCCTTACAATAGGTGCAGTAGTTCGGTGAAGAGATAGTAAAATGCAAGTGATATGGATGAATATGAGTGGTAATAACAATCTGAAATAAATATGGCAGCAAGTAAACATGCAGTAAAATAGTAAATAAACGGTTATTCGATATTTGGAAATAAGGCCTAGGGATCATACTTTCACTAGTGGTCACTCTCAACAATGATATCATAAATAAATATAAATATAAGCACTTCACTATGCTACTCAGAAAGACTCTCCGGCTGGATAACGAACACTAATCCACTGCGTAGGTCTGCAAAAGCAAACCTTAAAAATGTATTCTCAAGTACAAATGAACATCCCGCGCTGCACTTTGAGCATTCATAGGCGGTACTAACACACCACAATTTCATAAAGACATCCAACTCAAATCATAATTCAGTGAACAAGTATTCTGTGAAATATAACCTAAGAGACTCGCACGGTGCAAACACTCCACCTTTACACACGTGGGACAAGGAGTCTTTGGTGATCACATAAGTAAAATTCACTTGAATAGCATAACGACATCTAGATTACAAAGCTCATGGTCACATAAAGATCACACCATGAGAGAGAGAGAGAGATAAACCACATAGCTACCGGTAGAGTCCTCAGCCTCGGGGGAGAACTACTCCTCCTCATCATGGGAGTCAGCAACGGCGATGGAGATGGCGGTAGAGTCGATGGAGATGGCTTCGGGGGCAATTCCCCGTCCCGGCAGGATGCTGAAACAGAGACTTATATCCCCGGATCTTGTCTGTGATGGCGGCGGAGCTACGGAACTTTTCGTGGGCGAAGGCTGGTATATTTAGGGTTTTTGTGTCGGGAGATTTATATAAGCGGAAGGGCGAGGTCGGTGGAGGCCTGGTGGCCCCAGACAACCCCTAGGCGCTGGCCAGGGCTAGGCCGCGCCTAGGGTATGTCTGCCCACCCCGTGGTCCTCCTCCGTCTCTGCTCTGGACTCTGTCTTCGCTCCGGAAAAATAGGAACTTTTGCTTTTGTTTCATCCAATTCCGAGAATATTTCCTGTACAACTTTTCTGAAATACAAAAACAGCAGAAAACAGGAACTGGCACTGTGGCATCTTGTCAATAGGTTAGTGTCCGAAAATGCATAAAAGTGCCACGAAGTGTAAACAAAACATATATCAATTGATGGAAAACAAGCATGGATCATCAAAAATTATAGATACATTTGGAACGGGGAGCACTGGAGCTGTACTGCAAGCGAGCGACGGAAAAAACCGCTGAACCTTTCCTATCCTCTCACCTTCGCTCTCTCCCTCCCAACCCCTAATTTCTCTCCCCTCCTAATCTTCCTGGCGGCGGCATCAGTGAGCGGGCGGCTGCGGCTACTGGGACTAGCGGCGGCTAGCTGGCAGCAGAGCTTCAACGATAAGGTCAAGAACCCCGGCGGCCGCCTCCCCCGCCACCGGGAAAAGGAGAGGAAGGGGAAAGGAACCCCCTTTTCCTTGCCCCGACAGTCATCCGGGAGAAGGGCGCCATGTGCCTCCAGATGTGCCACTGCCGCGACATGGAAGCCGGCCTGCTGCTGCTGCTCTCCTCTCGTGCCAGTGACGACGGGCTACTAATGGACGCCGATGAATAGTGTCGATCGAGTACTCCTTGATGTCAGGTCTGTTCCCCACTAGATTAACTCCTGCTACAATTGATGCGTTGATTTTAACCTTGAGAAGACAAAAATTGCAAAGTGGGCGTTCGAACTTCCAAGTCCTTATAAGGATCCAAGGGAGCTGAGGCTGGTTCATTTATCTCCTTTGCAATTCAGTACTACGATTAATTTTGTTTTTCTCGAATGGATACAACGATTTTATCCCCTTGTTTTTGATTTTGTCGATGGATCTTCATGCCTTTTGCCTTTAGATCGAGTCAATTTTCTATTTAATGGTCTCTAGCAGTATACCTAATACATTACTTTTTCCGCAGAGAATCCAACATAAGTAAGGAGCGATTTGACACAGTTCTCAAAGCTGGTTCTAATGTCGTATTTGCCACGACCAGAGGAATTGATGATATGTCGTTGAAGGTCCTTTCAATCAACTCGGGCATAACCTTTATATATGTTTTCTTACACACTTTTGATATTAGCTGGGCTCAAAATATGATGCACTACCTCATGAGTTGCTTAAAGATGATATACCATACTGGAGTATGAATATAGGTTCAGCAGAACTGTGGAAGTGTAATATAACTGTAATTTAGTGAATATGATGCAGACCATTTGTTCCTATGCTTCTCTCCGGCCTGCGCGCTTGCTGGACTTTGTTCGACGCTCCTCCTCTGTCATATCCTTGCCGGCCTTCATCAAAGTGTCGCCTGCTTCTTCCTTGGAAAACGGTTTCTGTCATTTCGCCCCTTCCAACACTCATCATTGCATTAAAGTGCAACCCTATAAGACCATATAGGTGAAGTAATATGCAGTCGATGTTCGTATAAAACCAGCATAAAACAACATAAAAGACAAAAACTTGACCAAATATTCATTGTACATCATATAGAATCATAGCTAGATCATCCTATGCCCTCAGGAACATGGAAAACTACTCACGTGTGTCAACCATTATATGGACCAGAGGCCTAATGATTACAACACAATCTAAAAGTATAATCTCTCCACTAAATAAAGACAAAGTACCAATCACAAACATGCAACTAGCCCTTAAAACAATATCCGAGGTTCAATCAAACACAAACTATGATGAGAATGAATTCGATCTCGTAGATGGTGATGGTAGTGATGATGGTGCTGATGGAGATATTGATGAAGATGCCTCCCCTACGTCAAGGAGGAGTGGTGATGATGATGGCATCGATTTCCCCTTCACCGGAGGCACCGGTGCGGCAGAATGTGCCCTATCCCGGAGTTGGAGAGGTATTTCGCTTCCGCTGCTGCCTCAATAAATCTCGGGAAAAATATTGCTTATATTTTCTGGTGAAACAGAGGCGTATGTATAAAGGGGGGCCCTAGTTGATGCTCGAGGCCCGTTTAAGCATGGGTGGCGCGCCCATGTAGGTAGGGTGCGCCACATGTTCTCTTTCGCCCCTCGTGGCTTCCTCACGTGTTTTTTTTTGGCCTAGGTCTTTCTCCCGGTGAAAAACTGGTCAGGTATTTTTTCCTTCGATTTTTAGGTGTCTAGAAGGTCCTTGAAATAGTGAAATACGAAAAAGCAAGTTTTCTGCCACCCATAAATTAAATACCAATGAATGGTACTTTGTAGAAAATTTCCAGAAATCAACTAAAAATGCATAAATAATGATGTATGATGACAAATATCAATGAAACTAATCATATAAGTCACAATATTGATGATGTAAAATGCACATATCAGCCGGCCATGATCTTGAAGGGTGAATAAGCTCGAAATGGGAGGGAGAGGATGGAGATTTGGAATTGGCGGTGAGTGAGCCGCCCTATATACGATGGCAGAATTTTGAGGGCGGTGACCGAATTCATCCCGCCAATTATTCGCCATTCCCCTCGAGCTCGCGTCATCTCCCTCGATGGCTCTGCGGGAACGTAGCGTTGTCGCTTTTTAAGAAGACGAGGGTGAATTGCTAGAAACAACGATTCAGGCGTTTCTCCTAGGTCTGACTGAAGAGTGCTTTAAGACAATGTTGTGCAACAAATCGTCGGGTAGACTATAAAACCAAACGGCTCGAAAAATACTTCGACCCGGATGTGAACCAAGAGAAGCCCAGATACCGAACACGCCCTAAGGAAGCCCTAAGATGCCACGTCACGGGATTATCGTTCCCTACAACCTCCCCGTGTCCGGCATCGCTGCAACTTCCCCGATCTACCCCGTACGTACTCCATGGCGGATGCTATGGCTGGGCATCGCGTTTCCGGCCCTGATACGCAGCCTCTCGCTGTTGATCTGGAGAGCGATCTTGATCTGGACAGTGAACTAGATCACACCTCCGACCTCCACGGATATACACAAAGGCCAAAACCCTCCAGGCTCACTCTCCGTCTTCCCCTAGATTACACCTCGGACCTCCCCCCCGAGGCGGATCTTATGTCTGGCTCCTCCGACCTCCGCCGCCGCCTCTTTGGTGGCCGCAGACGCTGCAGACGCGCTGGTCTCCCGCTGCCAATCGATTGCACCACCACCTTCTCTGACCGGTGAGAAACTTCTCGAATTACCGTGCAGCGCTCTTTTGTCGACCTCGTTCAAAACAATTAAATTGGTGCGGATTTTTTTTTTTGCTAACACGTTGAGTGGTGTTGGGTGAATATCTCGTAACTCGTATGTGTTCGGGAATTGGTCAGTGTGCGTAGTAATACAGGCAACTTACCCCTTCGCTTCAGCTATTATGTAACAGGGGTCTTGTTTTGCGACTATTGTTCTGTGATGAGGGAAATTTACTTGTGGATTATTTTGACTATGTCAGTTGCAGGAATGCTCGTGCCCTCTCACTTGTACATATTATCTTGAATGATATTGTTCATTACACTCTGTCTACTTTACGCAATATTCAGAAAAGCTTGCTCTATTGGGAGTCCATAGCCGAGGTATTTAGTTAGTTATTTTTACACTGCTGCATAGAGTGTTATCTTTTTTATTTATTCTACTTACCTGTTTTTGTTTCTAAACTTTTTTAGGGAACAGATTTACAGCAGATGTATTTCATGATCTTTGAAAGAGGTCCAAGAGCCTTCCTTGAAACAACATGGCAAACACTTGCTGGACTCCGCAGCACAAGTCCATCCCAGTACCTTTTAGACTCTGCCGCTAATATGGTCTTGCCAAAACTTGATGCCTTGACAAGTATGCAAGATTGCTTGGCTGCTTTTCTCGCAGAGGTATGCTAGTCTAACGTGTTTACCATGACGAAGTAGCAACGATGCTATGTTGCTTATACTGTGCTTTTGCTAAGTAGAGCAAAAGTTTCTCAATAGCATCAAATCTTTTGCTTATGTCAGTCTGTTCCGAATCATAAGACGTTCTAGTTTTTCTAAATCATAAAATGTTCACTCATTTCAGTCCGTATTGTAGTCCACATTGAAATATCCAAAACATCTTCTAATTTGGAATGGAGGGAGTACTATGCTGATATCACCTTGGTAGTTGCACCCTTCCGAACAGGCTACTGTACTACTGTAGTCAGATTCCAAGCACACTTTTGTTATCTGGATAACATTGATTTTTGCTACTTGTTGATGGATTCTTTATGGACTTGACCTCTAATTTTCTTTCCCTATAGGTTTACTCAGAAGTTGATAAATGCAAAGGAAGATTAACTGAAAGCTCAGATCAACCGCTGCACGCACTATTGACTGTTTTGAACAGAGTCTTCCTCAAATTGGAGCTATCGCTTAAAAATCTTGTTGAGGTATGCAATTTTTTACTTTTCTGATAGTAGTTGTAACATTTTTGCTTGTTTGATGTAGTATGTTAACTAACTACATGTTTTCAGGTACAAACAGCAAGCTTCGCTCTGTCTATCTTTCAAAGATTACCAGAAGTTGATGTTGAGAGTTCAACTGCAACAAGTTTGATCTATCAAAACCTTTTGAGGCTAGATATTTATATCTCCAATAAGGTAAGAAACTCCACTTTCATTAAGGACGTATTATCTTCTATTTATCTTTTCACTATCATTATCCTTGTTCATTATGGGTAAACACCTTTTAGAGGTTCGTTAGGTAGCGAGAGTTCCTTTCAAGAAACGTGTTCCAGAGGGGGCACTAATGGCTCCATCTTATATTAAGGTTGCTTGATTACTCATAGTAATATTCATATGTATATGCAAGTCCACAAATATATTTCCATGCACGAAGCTTTCTTGCTTTGGACAAAAGGCCTCGTTGTTGTTGCAGACAAGCTTTCTTGCTATAAATCATTGCTGTGATTGCTTTATTGTACCAATACATTGATAACTTAGGAATGAAATGTCAAAACTCAAGTATGTATCTGACTGCATGTTGGTTATGATTCCACTATATCAAGCTGTTACTAGCTTAATTTATCTGAAGCAGGTTTTTCTACAATTGTAGATTGCAGTCCATCAAAAACCAAGAAATACGACGATATACTGGCTACCCTATACGTTTGGAGCAATTGGCCTCTCTGCGTGCTCTCTGTGGCTTTTACGCCATAGTAGCTTCATGGGCAGTTCTGACATGGACGGCTCGATCCAAGATGCTAAGGAGTCGGTGTCTGGATATTGGGACCAGCATGCTGTGAAACTAGTAAGATAGTTCCTGCATATGTTATTTGTATTGGATGATGCTAGAGTGAGTTAACTGAAACTGATGCTATTCTACGGAAGTATGCAAATACTTTGTGAGGTTCCAAATACTTATATGCAAAAAAGAAAACTACATGCTGCTCTGTACATTACTAGATGTACTCTTGTTACCGCTAGCATATTATACAGGAAGTGAATTATTGCTTGCACTTATCACCGTTAAACCGTTAAATCCATGAAACTGTTAGTGTGCTCCCACAGACGTAGTGTAATGATCTAGATAGTTCATTTTTCATGGAACACCATTGCTACAGGCATCATGACAATTTGTTATATTTTTTTGCAATCAATAGATCATTTCCGATAGAGATGGGCTTGACCAGACATTCAAGTGAACAAACGAACTTATATCGACATAACACATAATATGCTCACGTCATTGACATTTTTTTCCACTTTTTGCAATCACTAGATCATTTCCATTAGAGATGGGCTCTGCAAGACATTCAAGCGAACGGATAAACTTGTATTGACAAAACAAGATGTCCATCAGATTGAAGCATCTTTGCACAGGTTATTCTCTAAGGCCATCTCTTGAATATACGTTTTACCCGTGGTTCCTACCGTATACATTATCATTACTCAACCATAGTATGATTGATACATAAATTATATATTATATTAGCTTAAATTACACATGCTCACCCAAATAATATGAATAGATGCTGATATTTGCACTGGTTTCACGATTTGGTAGAGTATAAAAACGCAATCTTGGGAACATGTGAACTCCTACTGGTGGATGTTTTTTTAATGCTTGAGTTGTTGAGTGGTATCTTGATCGCATGCTTCTACATGACTGTTGGTTACTGAGGTTGCATTTTGGATTATCAATGTGAGTCTAGCTCAGCACTTGTATATGTCGCATGGTGTGTTTGGAAAGGAAAGCATATGTGCTGGTTTCAGAAATGGACTTGTCGGTTCGGTAGAATGTTGACTTCCACAACGCAGATCAGTGGGAGTCTCTAGTGCCTATGTTCCTTGCATTCTCACGCTTCTCGACAATTATGTGGTGCTCCTTTCCTAGACAAGGAGTTCACCATGTCATACATTGCAATAGCATCAAGTTTACACATGTTATTGATACATCTGCTTAGTTGGTGCCTAAATCTGTCTGTCTGTTGGTGGAAAAATGTTGGCGGTGCATCTTTTATTTAAATGATTGACATTAACTTTTTTAACCATCCAAAATGATTGACCATTGGATTTCATTGGATCTATTTATTTGAGCAATGCAGATGTGAAAAAGAGTTGATGCAGCTGCCTCAAAAACAGCCTGGTAGAGAATTAGCACTTGCCATGCCTGCTAATAAGGTTAGGTTATTCTCTGTATTTTGGTGCACATTCTATTCAAGTAAATTCAATTTTTCTGAACATCTCAACTTCGAACATTTCAGATCCAGAAGCACGCATATGGTCTTCAGAAGTAAGTTGATTCTATTGTTGCATCGTAGAATTGATTAAATCACACACACACGCACACATATACCTAATATTCCCAAGCAGAGATAATTGGATTTTTCTTACACAGGAAATTACTGGAACTGGATCGTTCTCTGAAGGAAAAAAAGTTGGGTCAACAGGAGTAAGTTATAATATTTATGGCATGGCTAGATTTAGGCTGTCTCGGGGTCCTATTAGACTGGAAGGAAAAAAAAAAGTTCGGTAAACAGGAGTAAGTTATACTATTTGTGCCCTGGCTAGATTTAGGCTGTCTCGGTCCAATTAGACCGGAGTACCGGATATTTGCAAACAACAACCCTTGCTCTGCATTCCGTCATGCCCTCAAGTCATGACGTTGGCATTCACAGTGAGTGATTGCACTCCAGGGTCGCATGCAGCTATGCGAGGCTTCCGTTATCTGAATCTTTTTTCTGATGTTGGTTGATACATAAATTTATAGATCTGATATATCTTGTCCTTGCTTTGTGTATTAATTTTTGTTGTTGTTGCTGTTATTTTTGATTTGAAAATGTGCTGTTCAGCTGCATTTATCGATTATCTTTAAGCTGGTTTGTTTTTATGTGTATAACCAATTTGACCAAACTGGATTCTTTTTTGGTCTACGTGGGTTTGCTCGGTCATTAGGCTTTGTAAGGGTGAGTTTGGTTGATACATAAATTGATGGGTCTGATATTTCTTGTCCTTGCTTTGTGTGTTAATTTTTGTTGCTGTTGAATTGAAAAAGTGTTTTTCAGCTGCACCAATTGATTTTCTTTAAGCTGGTTTGGTTTTATGTGTATAACCAATTTGACCAAACTGGATTTTTTGGGGTCTATATGGGTTTGTTCGGTCATTAGGCTTGTTGTAGTGTGAGCTTGGTTTTCTCTTTGACAAACCTGATTTTTTGAAACCCTAATTGATTGAAGCAAAACAAAAGCTGTATTACTGGAATGCCCACCCCTAGCTGGAATGGTTAATATGACCTAATTGATCAAAGCAAAACAAAAGCTGTATTACCGAATGCTTAATATGCATATAGATATTGTCTTGTATAATAATATTCCTATCAGAGATAATACTTTTGATTGCTAATTGATTGAAGCAAAACAAAAGCTGTATTACTGGAATGCCCACCCCTAGCTGGATTAGTTAATATGACCTAATTGAACGAAGAAAAACGAAAGCTGTATTACTGAATGCCCACCCCTAGTTGATTGCTTAATATGCATATAGATATTTTGTCTTCTATAATAATATTCCCGATCAGAGATAATAGTTTTGTTTTTCTTACATAGGGCAATGCTGGAGCTGACTCAGATTCTCGAGGGAAACGAGATAAAGTTTGCCCTTTGTGCAGCCTGGCCTGCATTTGGTCTTTGTCTTCTGCTAATCCTTCTAGTGCGAGCATCGGTTTTCCATGTATGTAGATGGACTTCCATTGTCTTCTTGATTGCAATATCACATCTGGGCCATTTTGAACAATTTGTTCCAGGTCTATCGGACCTCGACAAGTTGCTCTGTAATATATTTGTGCCAGAAATCTTAGTTTTGTTCACCATGGAGAAGAGTAAGAAACTTGACAAATGTTTCTAACTATTACTGGGGTTATATCTAGGACCAAGACGAAGATGAAAGAGGCAAGATGTCAAGGCTTCCGCAAAGGCTGCTTCTTCGTGATGCAGAGCTAAGACTTGTGGAGTTCCAGAAATGCATGACTAATGGAATGGTAAATTTATCTAGATCTTTCTAGTCTGTTAAGTTTTTTTTGGATGTTGAAAAATAACTCTCAAGTTGTAGGCTTCATTCTGTCATCCTGTTGGGTGGTCATTTTTAATATTCCTTCACCAGTATGAGATGGCTGGCCAGAATTGCCCTTTTCAACGTTAACTCTGAACATATGAAGCTAAATTCCATTGATTAGAGAGTCGTTTGCAAGAAACTTTCAGAGTACTTGGATTACACACACAAATAGTGATTTCCTAAATTTTCTACTTTACAGGAGAAAAAGGCAGCCTCCAAGTTTGGGTTGATGCTGTGTGACCTTGACAGATTATACAAAACTGTTGAGCTCCACGCGAAAAAAACAGGCGAGTGGTCAAGGTCAGTCTCATCTAAAAATCTTTGACTCCTTTCGATGATAATTACATGTATGGTCCTTGTACTGAATCAGCTTGTTTTGTTGCAGGGTGAGAGAAGACATTGTTGACCTAGCAAAGCCTCATATGCCAATGGCAGACAGGCTGGTTGTTCTTAGACGTCTGAAGGAGATGTATTACTGCTTACTACCATCGCCATCTCCATCAAGGTGTCATCGTCCACTGTCGTGAACTTCCTGTCTTCGTCAATGTGTTATCTGCCATTGGCATGGCATGAACTAGCTGCTTATTGTCGAGATAATTTATACAAAAAGCCAACTTGTGTTATTTCCCATATTTAGTGATAAGAGTTGTGAATATTTTGTGACCTATCGCTTGTGAGCCTTTTGACTATATACAATATACACATTGTTTACCCAGGGCTGATGGTTGATACTTAGGCCGAATAGCACTTTGACTTTGTACTACTCCCTCCCATAAAAAGCTGCTCAACTTCTTTTTCTAAATACGGATGTATATGTCTATATATCTCTTTTTGTATGCAAAGTTGAGCAGCTTTTATTTTTAGGAACGGAGAAGGTATTATGTATTTCTGATAGATTCGTGAACCTG
>NC_061514.1:126126084-126166391 GCF_022539505.1 Lolium rigidum
AGTCATCCTAAGTGAAGCATCTCCAGAGCAGCCGTCTCTCTACCATGGATCTGTTGGTGGTCCGGGCTATTAGAATTAGAGTTAGACTGGCTGCTTCACAGATGCTCACACACCAAGGGTGAGTTTGGATTACAGCCAATGCTTACCATACCGTATCATAATACGTAAAACTAAAAAACTTAGTGGCAAACACATCATATACACAAATTTGCATTGAGATTCTACAAAACATTAAATGTGATGATACTATGATATTATCTTATGATACTATGCGGGTGTAGTATCATAAACTAATATCATGTGTATGATACTAGTGTATGATACTTCCCATTGTGACTAGTCTAAGGTACATGCCAACAATAACCCAGCGCTCTAATTTTTAAAAGCGAGCAGCAGTGTGCTAACTATTACTAAGTACTGGTTAAAAAAGAACTATTACTAAGTACTTTTACCGAGGGAGTATTAAGAAACACCATGTCAAAGAAAGAACTACTACAAGAAATATGTTTTACCTTTACGTTTTCACCTGGAAATTTAATTCGGCTCCCAGATGTATATGTTTTCTCTACCAGAAAAAATATATTTTAAAATGCCAAAAAATTGATTAAAATTTCTACATATACATCTCAACAGTATATGTGCGTTCATCACTTTTCGCGAAAAAGTGACATTATTTCTAGTCTATGTAGAAAAGAGAAAATTATCTTGTGGAAAGCCTTATTTTTAGCACCAAATTTCGTCATTTTACGCACGTCATACATTAAGTTAATTTTTCATGAAACGATTTTGTGGGAAAGTAGTTGCTTATGATTTTCTATCTCATGATTCTTTTTCTTTTTGCCTGCATTCTTAAAAGAACACAGTATTAATTTTTTTTACTGAATTGGAATCAAAGCAAGCACTAGCCAATTTGAATTGTCAATTCATGGAAAGTCACTTTGGCCCAAACTAAACGGAGGCACTAGTGTACCAAATTTTTTGAAGGGTAATGGCTATAATCCAAACAACAAGACCTTGCCAAAATTTTGGTCATGCCCTTGGTTTGGTGAAGCCAAAAATTTGGTAGGGCTTGTTGGGGCTCAAACCAAATACACCCCAAAAACGTAGTACTTGGTGGCCATTCATGCGCGTTTTGGTCTAGTTGTGCTTCACTTATGCTCTCGTCGCTGACCTAGTGACGTCGCACCAACCAAAACCGTAGCACCATCCGTGATTGGTTTGTTAGACTAGTCACAATAGGAAGTATTAGACTGGCCATAGTGGGTAGTATCATGCATATTATACTTTTATATGATACTAGATCCATAATGCATAGTATCATAGACTAGTATCATAGTTTTGCTATATTAATTAATTTGTAGAATCCCAATACAAATTTGTGTACAAGATTTATTTGATACTAACTTTTCTCGTGATGTGCGCTATGATACAGTATCCAGCTATGATACTCTAATCTTCTCTCTCATCCATAATTACCTGCCACATCAGCATTTTTGGTGGGGCTAGGATGCATGATACTAGCACTATAGCTAGCCTTATATAGTAGTATCATGCATATGATACTAGTGTATGATATTATCTTCACAATGCATAGTATCATGTAGTAGTATCATATGTTACATGTATTTAATGATTTGTAGAATTTCAATAGAAAAGTGTGTACAAGATTTATTTGGCATTAATTTTTCTAGTTCTACGTATTATGATACGGTATCTATCTATGTACCACTATCTTCTCTTTCATCATTAATTGATATGATACATCAGCATTTTACATGCATGTAGTGCATGATACTACTTATGATATTGCCATTGTGAGTAGTCTTAGCAATATAGAACCGAAACCGTAGCACCTGAAAGAGTTAATTAATAGCATACAACTACCACTTTTTCGGCTAAATCTCAACTGCGCAGTTGGCATGCTGGATTCCTGTCCGTCGCGCAGCTGCACCCGGCTGCCACCTCCATCCTTGCCGCAGACAGATCCGACCTTCTTCTCGACAGGCTCTATGCTCCATCCAAATTCATCCCCTTTTGCTGATTAATCTCACTAGTCGTCAAATATCGAATCCCCACTCAGGACACGTACAATCCTGAAACCCAGGAGAACGCACCCATGTTGTCTCACGTACCCTCAGAAAATGGAGATTCTCTCCGATCAGGGCGTTGGAGGCTTACGGTCGGTCTTTTATGGTCGATCAGGATGATCACCTTGCTTGCGCCTTGTGCACACTAGAGCTATGTAGGGGCCAAATTGGGCCGTGGCCCGCCCAGGATTTTCCCAAAAAAAGCCTCTTTACCTATGTATTGTTGGCCCAATTTGGTAGAACTCGTACATCCAAACCACACATAGCGACCAAAAACCAAGCAACGCGGGCAGTTTCGCAGCTATTCTTGCCGACCCGGGGATGCAATGGGCTACTATCAAGGTTTAAAATAGCGCGCTATTTCTCCGTTAATACCACGCAATAGCATATTTGGAGGGTCTACGCTAAATTTTAGTAATTTTACTCGCTATGACGCTATTTGTGAAATAGCATGATATATCGTGCTAAAACTTCATAGCGTTAGCGCGCTATTTTTTTAAGCAAAGTTACTTTCACTTTTTCGTGATGATGAACTGCAATATGTTGGTTCCTCTTCTAGATTATAACTTAATATCGCTAATGCTGATGATTCTTAATAAATAATGTATACTATGTTGTTGCCTTATGGAATACTGATGTTAGCCTTCTGAAAAATTCGAGATCTATTTGTTGTATGTGGCTATGTATGTATGATTCAGTCATTTTTTGGACTAAATATCCAAACTTTTTAGAGAAATCCTTTATTTTTAGACTACATTTGATATTTTTTCAAAACGCTATTTGAAATATAGCATGCAATTAGCACGATATAGCGTCCATAGCGTTTGAAGGAGACCGACGCTATTTCATTTAGCACGCTATTTTAAACCTTGGCTACTATTCCCCGCTATCTTGGGTTGCGAGGAACAATCCCAATAAGAAAATGGTCCAAAAAGACCCAGTGCACTGATTTAGCTCTGGTTCGTTGATTGCCGTTGGTACTTGATAGCAAGTACTCCTAGCTATACTAGTTTGTTATACTTGTTAGCTCATGTATCTTCGCTAGACTAGCACCTGTAAATTTCTCTCTTTAAACTAGTTCTTACTTAGCACTTTAATAGCATGATCTTTTCACTCAAATCTCCTCAAATTATTAGTTTTTGATCAAAAAAATCCTCGAATTCTTATTTACACTGGTAGAAAAAGGGCCAATAATCCCGGTTGGCTACTGCCATTAATCCCGGTTGCACAACCGGGATTAAATATGCGGGACTAAAGGCCCCCCCTTTAGTCGCGGTTGCTTACGAACCGCGACTAAAGGCTCATCCACGTGGGCGCCAACCATCCGTCGGGGCGGAGGCCCTTTAGTCGCGGTTCTCCTGGCCAACCGCGACTAAAGGCCGCCGCAGGTTTAGGGTTTTAGCCCCCCCCCCCTAAATCTGGTTTCTTTTTAATTTGTATTGTTTTATTTCTTTTATATTTTATTTTGTGTTTTATTTTAATTTTGAAGGAGTTTCACATATTCTACGCTACTATATACATGCATATGAATGTACAATTTCAAACAAGTTTGAAATTAGAACCAAGAAGAATTCAAGAGGAATATACAATATATATTCAATCTCGGATGACCATATACAATTTCGAACAAGTTTCCATACATAATTTACGACATCAGAAGTTCTACATCCTCGTAATAGTGTTCTCCTTTAGGATGGAGGATTTCCCTCATCAAAAATCCTGCTAGTTCCTCTTGAATTGGTCGGAAGCGAGCTTCTGGACTAAGCATCTTCCGCAAGTTATTCCTCTTGACGTTGTTATCCGACGGCTTCCGCTCAGAGGTGTATCTCCGGATGAACTCACAAACATAGTATCCACATAGATTGGTCCCCGGTGGCTGAACATCCCCAGACAGTACCTTTTTAAGTTCTAGCTGTTTTTTGAATTCACCGACCGTTTCATTTATGAACCGTCTCCAAACCCTACATGGCAAAGAAAATTAAATTAACAATGAAGTTATTAGTTACTTGATATTAGGAAATGAATGAAAGAGGCCGATCGATATAGAGCGCAAATGACTGAAAATAATTACTTTTGCATCATATATCTCATGTTGACCCAAAGCTTTGGATCCATATTGAGAGAGTCCATGACGAGAACTCTGGAGGTGTGAAATTCAATTATGAGCAGAATCCAGAGGAACCTGCGGACAGGATACATGCACAACTCATCGATTAGACACACCATGCATGGAGTAAACAAAAGAGAATGTGCTCAAGACAGAAACACTCACCCAAAATGGTAGGGAAATAGAATTACACTTTTGAGGGCTGCTTTGTAAGAAAATCAAACAGGTCTTGCTCCACGTCGGCGGGGTGTCTTTCTAACACATATCCATTAACGATTTGTGGGTCAATGAACCCAACATCATGGATGTTCCTTATTCTGCATTCCCTAATCTTCATTCTGCATAATAGCGTACGCAACAATATAGTTAGGACAATATATATATATATATAGTGCAGGCAATGAACGAGATGAGGTAGAAATAAATCACTTACAGAACATAGCAACTGATGATAGATTTGTCGAGCTCGCGCAGATTGAACATCTGGAACAATTCACTCAGATGAACTGTTACATAGTAATGTTTGAAGTGATGCTCATGTCTAACTTCCGCATAAATGTATTCTTTGCCGGCGTTATTTTTTATGTAACCCTTGTACCAACGTAGCAGATTTTGCATTTGTGCTGGTAGATCCTCTTCCCGCGCGAGGCTCGACGAGAGGCCCATTCGGCACATATGTAATTGCTACCTCACTCATTGGCGCCTCCTCAAGGCCTAACACTGCACGAAGAGTCATACCGATCTCGGCCGCTTTCTCTCTGGCACCCGTTACAGTCATTCCCTGTGCTGCCGCAGCTTCTATGATAGCGGGGTCCATTAGTTCAGCATCCGGACCGGCGGCTTTCACTATGAGCGGGGGGATCGATTGTTTATTTTGTTCCCCGAGCTGGGCAACTTGTTTCCCGCTTTTTTTTACTTTCTTTTTTCTCCTCCTCCAAGGCTTTCTTCTCATTCTCCGCCAAGTCTTTCTTCTCCTTCAACATGAGTGCTTGCCTACGAAGTTCACGTCCATAGTCGTCAGGCATATTCTTCTCGGCTTGGGACGGTGTGCTCAAAAATGACTTAGCCCACTTCTTTTCCTTCTCAGAAAATACTGGCTTGGGCTCAGGCTCTCTTTTCGCCTTCATTTCCGCCTTCCATTTCTCATACTGAGCATCCGCGGCACTACGTTCCCAAGGCCTTGGGAGGAGAGGCTTCAGTGATGGCTCCGGTACCTTTGTGGTCTTAGGTACATAAGGGTCTTGGTTAATAGTCCAGGACTGCTTCTGCTTCTTCGCCGGAGGTGGATTGGGGGGCGGCGTACCCGCCTGAGGCGGACTGGGGGGCAGCGTCTGCTTACCCGTCGGAGGTGGATTGGGGGGCGGCGTCGGCTGACGTGAAGGAGGTGTAGGTGAACCACCACCACCACCACCGCCACCACCACGACCGGAGGGGGGTGGACTTGTTGGCCTTGGCGCCTCGCCTAGAAACTTGATGAACTTCTTTTTCCATAGAATGAACTGGCGCTTGACATCTCCAAGTCTTTTCTCCCCTTCGGATGTGGCTATGTCAATCTCCAGGTCCTCAAACCCTTGGACTATGTCTTCCACCGTGACACGAGCATAACCATCTTCAATGGGGTTGTTGTGGTGGAGTGCTCCAGGTATACAGGGTAAAGCAGTGCCGGTGGCTACCTTCATGGAAATGTTCCCCATTGGATAATGCAGATCACATTCTTTCATCTCCTTTACATCGTCCACGGGGTAGCGAGGAGGCTCCGTTGCAGTAATATCGATCGTCGGTGCATTAGCACCAGCCGGGGCCAGCAAGGGTGCATTAGCATCAGCCGGCGGGGCCTCCGTGGAAGCCACGCTGCTTCTCCGCTGCTGGCTTCCGACATCCGCTGGATGATTTTCATGCGTCCCAGCTGTCGATCTTTCTTGTACTAGTACATGAATTTTTTATCTTCATCTCATAGAATTCCGATGCCAAGTGCGCCACAACATCTGCACCCCGATCCGTCTTTCTCTTACGACTTCTGTAACTGTACGGGTCATTTTCCTGGGAAAACCCTACTTTCCACGGAATGGCGCCTTTGCCTTGTACACGTCCTCCGTGTTCAGGATTCTCGAGGGCAAATGTCAGTGCGTCGTTCTCTTTGTTGAACCTGATCTTCCCCTCTTGAGCTTTGGTCATTGCATCAATAAGGGCTTCGGTGGGTTTAAACTTTGTCTGTCGGTGAACACACTCCCCTGTCAACGGGTCAAGCGATCCCCCATGCCCGTACCACCAGCTTTTGGCCCTTGGGTCCCATCCCTCTGTACCTAGAGGGATTTCTCGCTGCCTCAGGTCGTCCTCCATCTTCTGCCACTTAGGCTCCGAAAGGCGGTATCCTCCTGGCCCCATAATATGATTGTACGTTTTCTTAGCCGCATTTATCTTATTTTTTTCTGATATGGCCTTGAATTGCTCTGATTGCTTTTGCCCCACAAATTCGGGCCAATCATCTTTCAGCTTCTCCTACTGTCCATTGAAATCCGGAGTCTTCCCCTTCTTGACATATTTATCCGCTAAATTTTTCTTGTAGGTCCGGAATGCTTCGGCCATCTTCTGAAGAGCGAACTCTTTGACTAGCGTCCTCCTCTGACGTCCCCCTCTACCTCGTTCCCCTGTTCATCGTATTTGTTGTATTCCGGAGGTAGAATGAAATGCTCCATAAGCTTTCTCCAGCATTCCTTTTTCGTTCTCTTGCTGACAAAACTGAAACCAACACGTGCCTTCACTGGCTCATGCCATTCCTGGACGGTGATCGGGATGCTGTCTCTAACAACGACTCTGTATTGGTTGATGAACTTGGTATACGTCGCTTCGGGCTCCAGCGGCTTGCCGGTTATACTGATAACATCGATGTTAAATGTTAATCCTTGTTTCAGCGTCTTAGTTTTGCCACGCTTTGTCTTCATCGATTTTTCGACGATCCGGCCGAGGGCTAAAATAAGAAAGAGAGTCGCGTTAATACACATATTTATTCAAATCGGTAAATTTGTATCACCAGAGGCTCAATATATATACCTCGCCGGAGGTGGTTGCTAATTGCTTATCTCCATCGTCGTTTTTCTACGGTTGACCTCCATCGACATTGTCCGTTCCTTCGTCATCACCTTGTTGATGACCTTCATCTTCACCGTCAAGGTTCAGATAAGAAGAGACATAATCTTCTTCATCTTCTTTGGTCGGCACATAAGTAATGTCGCCGTTTGTGATGCCGAAAAGATGTGCCTCAGCTTCCGCATTATAGTTTTCCCTAATCGGGTCGGCTCTATCGTCCGCCATATGTGTCACTCCTGAAAACATGTAGTAAAAACTAATTAATCCCGGTAAAGAAGGGGGCAGTGGCGGTGGCGAAAAGGGGGGCGGTGGCGGTGGTGAAAGGGTGGTGGCGGTGGCGGTGGCGAAAGGGGGGCGGTGGCGGTGCCGAGGACAACACACATAGAGGCCTCCCTCGCCGCCCCCTCTCGATACCAAAGAAAAAAAACACCGCGCATATACGGAGGGGGCGACGAGGGGGCGCGGCGCACAAAGTTGTGCGCCGCCCCCTCCCGCCCCTTCCGTATACGCGCGGTGGTTAAGTCAAAAAAATTAATTCAAATTTTAGTTAATTAATTAAGTCAAATTTTAGTTAAGTCAAATTAAAATTTTAGTTAAGTCAAATTAAATTTTTTTAAGTCAAATGTTAGTTAAGTCAAATTAAAATTTTGTTAAGTTAAAAAAAAAATTGTGGAGAGGGGCGCCACAGTACACGCGCGGCGCCCTGATACGTCTCCGACGTATCGATAATTTCTTATGATCCATGCCATATTATTGATGATACCTACATGTTTTATGCACATTTTATGTCATATTCGTGCATTTTCTGGAACTAACCTATTAACAAGATGCCGAAGTGCCAGTTGCTGTTTTCTGCTGTTTTTGGTTTCAGAAATCTTAGTAACGAAATATTCTCGGAATTGGACGAAATCAAGACCCAGGGTCCTATTTTGCCACGAACCTTCCAGAAGACCGAAGAGCATACGAAGTGGGGCCACGAGGTGGCGACACCACAAGGCGGCGCGGCCAAGGAGGGGCCCGCACCGCCCTATGGTGTGGGCCCCTCGTCAGCCCTCCGACTCCGCCCTTCCGCCTACTTAAAGCCTTCGTCGCGAAACCCCTGATGCGAAAAACCACGATACGGAAAACCTTCCAGAGACGCCGCCGCCGCCAATCCCATCTCGGGGGATTCTGGAGATCTCCTCCGGCACCCTGCCGGAGAGGGGATTCATCTCCCGAGGACTCTACACCGCCATGGTCGCCTCCGGAGTGATGAGTGAGTAGTTCACCCCTGGACTATGGGTCCATAGCAGTAGCTAGATGGTTGTCTTCTCCTCATTGTGCTTCATTGTTGGATCTTGTGAGCTGCCTAACATGATCAAGATCATCTATCTATAATACTCTATGTTGTGTTTGTCGGGATCCGATGGATAGAGAATACCATGTTATGTTAATTATCAAGTTATTACATATGTGTTGTTTATGATCTTGCATGCTCTCCGTTATTAGTAGAGGCTCTGGCCAAGTTGATGCTAGTAACTCCAAGAGGGAGTATTTATGCTCGATAGTGGGTTCATGCCTGCATTGACACCGGGACGAGTGATGTAAAGTTCTAAGGTTGTGTTGTGTTGTTGCCACTAGGGATAAAACATTGATGCTATGTCCGAGGATGTAGTTATTGATTACATTACGCACCATACTTAATGCAATTGTCCGTTGCTTTGCAACTTAATACCTGGAAGGGGTTCGGACGATAACCCGAAGGTGGACTTTTTAGGCATAGATGCGGTTGGATGGCGGTCTATGTACTTTGTCGTAATGCCCAATTAAATCTCACTATACTTATCATGACATGTATGTGCATTGTTATGCCCTCTCTATTTGTCAATTGCCCGACTGTAATTTGTTCACCCAACATGCTTTTATCTTATGGGAGAGACACCTCTAGTGAACTGTGGACCCCGGTCCATTCTTTAATACTGAAATACAAATCTGCTCGCAATACTTGTTTTACTATTTTCTCTCGCAAACAATCATCTTCCACACAATACGGTTAATCCTTTGTTACAGCAAGCCGGTGAGATTGACAACCTCCACTGTTTCGTTGGGGCAAAGTACTTTGGTTGTGTTGTGCAGGTTCCACGTTGGCGCCGGAATCCCTGGTGTTGCGCCGCACTACATCCCGCCGCCATCAACCTTCAACGTGCTTCTTGGCTCCTCCTGGTTCGATAAACCTTGATTTCTTTCTGAGGGAAAACTTGCTGCTGTGCGCATCATACCTTCCTCTTGGGATTCCCCAACGAACGTGTGAAATACACGCCATCAAGCTCTTTTTCTGGCGCCGTTGCCGGGGAGATCAAGACACGCTGCAAGGGGAGTCTCCACAATCCAATCTCTTTACTTTGTTTTTGTCTTGCTTTATTTTATTTACTACTTTGTTTGCTGCATTATATCAAAACACAAAAAAATTAGTTGCTAGCTTTACTTTATTTACTACTTTGTCTTGCACTCTATATCAAAAACACAAAAAAATTAGTTTACTTGCATTTACTTTATCTAGTTTGCTTTATTTACTACTGCTAAAATGGCCACCCCTGAAAATACTAAGTTGTGTGACTTCACTAGCACAAATAATAATGATTTCCTATGCACACCTATTGCTCCACCTGCTACTACAGCGAAATTCTTTGAAATTAAACCTGCTTTACTTAATCTTGTTATGCGAGAGCAATTTTACGGTGTTAGTTCCGATGATGCTGCTGCCCATCTCAATAATTTTGTTGAACTATGTGAAATGCAAAAATATAAAGATGTAGATGGTGACATTATAAAATTAAAATTGTTTCCTTTCTCATTAAGAGGAAGAGCTAAAGATTGGTTGCTATCTCTCGCCTAAGAATAGTATTGATTCCTGGACTAAATGCAAGGATGCTTTTATTGGTAGATATTATCCCCCTGCTAAAATTATATCTTTGAGGAGTAGCATAATGAATTTTAAATAATTGGATAATGAACATGTTGCTCAAGCTTGGGAAAGAATGAAATCTCTCGGTTAAAAATTGCCCAACCCATGGATCGACTACTTGGATGATCATCCAAACCTTCTATGCAGGACTAAATTTTTCTTCGCGGAATTTATTGGATTCAGCTGCTGGAGGTACCTTTATGTCCATCACTCTTGGTGAAGCAACAAAGCTCCTTGATAATATGATGGTTAATTACTCTGAATGGCACACGAAAAGAGCTCCACAAGGTAAGAAGGTAAATTCGTTGAAGAATCCTCTTCCTTGAATGATAAGGTTGATGCTATTATGTCTATGCTTGTGAATGATAGGACTAATGTTGATCCTAATAATGTTCCGTTAGCTTCATTGGTTGCCCAAGAAGAACATGTTGATGTAAACTTCATTAAAAATAATAATTTCAACAACAATGCTTATCGGAACAATTCTAGTAATAACTATAGGCCATATCCTTATAATAATGGTAACGGTTATGCTAATTCTTATGGGAATTCTTACAATAATAATAGGAATACACCCCTGGACTTGAAGCTATGCTTAAAGAATTTATTAGTACACAAACTGCCTTTAACAAATGCGTTGAGGAAAAGCTCAATAAAATTGATATTCTTGCTTCTAGAGTTGATAGTCTTGCCTCCGATGTTGATCTTTTGAAATCGAAAGTTATGCCTAATAGGGATATTGAAAATAAAATTGTTACTACAGCAAATGCCATCCAAGTTAGAATTAATGAGAATATAAGATTAATGGCTGAAGCTGCGTGCTAGGTGGGATAGAGAAGAAAATGAAAAACTAGCTAAAGAAAAAATGTAGCTAAAGTTTGGACTATTACCACCACTAGCAATGCTAATGATTCACATGTTGCTGCACCTCCTACTATCAATGGTAAAATAATTGGTGTTGGCAATGTTTCTACTCCTAGTGCAAAGCGCGCAAAATTACTTGAAACTGCTAAAACTGCTGAAACCGCTCGTGATAAAACTGCTGAAATTTTTTCCAACCTTGGGGATGATAATCCCATTGCTTTAGATTGTAATGATTTAGATTTTGATGATTTCCACATCTCTGAAGTTATAAAGTTCTTGCAAAAACTTGCTAAGAGTCCCAATGCTAGCGCTCGTAAACTTGGCTTTCACAAAACATATTACAAATGCTCTCATAAAAGCTAGAGAAGAGAAACTAAAACTTGAAACTTCTATTCCTAGAAAGCTAGAGGATGGTTGGGAGCCCATCATTAAAATGAGAGTCAAAGATTTTGATTGTAATGCTTTATGTGATCTTGGTGCAAGTATTTCTGTTATGCCTAAGAAAGTCTATGATATGCTTGACTTGCCACCATTGAAAAACTGTTATCTGGATGTTAATCTCGCTGATAATGCTAAAAAGAAACCTTTGGGGAAAGGTTATAATGTGCATATTATGGTTAACAATAACCTTGTCCCCGTTGATTTTGTTGTCTTGGATATTGAATGCAATGCATCTTGCCCCATTATATTGGGAAGACCTTTTCTTCGAACCGTTGGTGCTACTATTGATACGAAGGAAGGTAATATTAAATATCAATTTCCTCTCAAGAAAGGTATGGAACACTTCCCTAGAAAGAGAATGAAGTTACGTTATGATTCTATTATTAGAAAAAATTATGATGTTGATGCTTCATCTCTCGATGTTACTTGAGTTACACTTTCTGCGCCTAGCTGAAAGGCGTTAAAGAAAAGCGCTTATGGGAGACAACCCATGTTTTTACTACAGTATTTTTGTTTTATATTTGAGTCTTGGAAGTTGTTTACTACTGTAGCAACCTCTCCTTATCTTAGTTTTATGTTTTGTTGTGCCAAGTAAAGTCTTTGATAGTAAAGTAAGTACTAGATTTGGATTACTGCGCAGTTCCAGATTTCTTTGATGTCACGAATCTGGGTCTACCTCCCTGTAGGTAGCTCAGAAAATTAAGCCAATTTACGTGCATGATCCTCAGATATGTACGCAACTTTCATTCAATTTGAGCATTTTCATTTGAGGAAGTCTGGTGGCCTAATAAAATCCATCTTTACGGACTGTTCTGTTTTGACAGATTCTGCCTTTTTATTTCACATTGCCTCTTTTGCTATGTTGGATGAATTTCTTTGATCCATTAATGTCCAGTAGCTTTATGCAATGTCCAGAAGTGTTAAGAATGATTGTGTCACCTCTGAACATGTTAATTTTTATTGTGCACTAACCCTCTAATGAGTTGTTTCGAGTTTGGTGTGGAGGAAGTTTTCAAGGATCAAGAGAGGAGTATGATGCAATATGATCAAGGAGAGTGAAAGCTCTAAGCTTGGGGATGCCCCGGTGGTTCACCCCTGCATATTCTAAGAAGACTCAAGCGTCTAAGCTTGGGGATGCCCAAGGCATCCCCTCTTCATCGACAACATTATCAGGTTCCTCCCCTGAAACTATATTTTTATTCCGTCACATCTTATGCACTTTGCTTGGAGCGTCGGTTTGTTTTTTGTTTTTTGTTTTGTTTGAATAAAATGGATCCTAGCATTCACTTTGTGGGAGAGAGACACGCTGCACTGTAGCATATGGACAAGTATGTTCTTAGGCTCTACTCATAGTATTCATGGCGAAGTTTCTTCTTCGTTAAATTGTTATATGGTTGGAATTGGAAAATGCTACATGTAGTAACTCTAAAATGACTTGGATAATTTGATACTTGGCAATTCTTGTGCTCATGTATAAGCTCTTGCATCATATACTTTGCACCCATTAATGAAGAAACACTTAGAGCTTGCTAATTTGGTTTGCATATTTGGTTTCTCTAGAGTCTAGGTAACATCTAGTATTGAGTTTTGAACAACAAGGAAGACGGTGTAGAGTCTTATAATGTTTACAATATGTCTTTTATGTGAGTTTTGCTGCACCGTTCATCCTTGTGTTTGTTTCAAATAACCTTGCTAGCCTAAACCTTGTATCGAGAGGGAATACTTCTTATGCATCCAAAATACTTGAGTCAACCACTATGCCATTTGTGTCCACCATACCTACCTACTACATGGTATTTATCCGCCATTCCAAAGTAAATTGCTTGAGTGCTACCTTTAAAATTCCATCATTCACCTTTGCAATATATAGCTCATGGGACAAATAGCTTAAAAACTATTGTGGTATTGAATATGTACTTATGCACTTTATCTCTTATTAAGTTGCTTGTTGTGCGATAACCATGCTTCTGGGCACACCATCAACTATTCTTTGTTGAATATCATGTGAGTTGCTATGCATGTCCGTCTTGTCTCAAGTAAGAGAGATCTACCACCTTAATGGTTGGAGCATGCATATTGTTAGAGAAGACCATTGGGCCGCTAACTAAAGCCATGATTCATGGTGGAAGTTTCAGTTTTGGACATATATCCTCAATCTCATATGAGAATAATAACTGTTGCCACATGCTTATGCATTAAAGAGGAGTCCATTATCTGTTGTCCATGTTGTCCCGGTATGGATGTCTAAGTTGAGAATAATCAAAAGCGAGAAATCCAAAATGCGAGCTTTCTCCTTAGACCTTTGTACAAGCGGCATGGAGGTACCCCATTGTGACACTTGGTTAAAACATGTGCATTGCAAAGATCCGGTAGTCCAAGTTAATTAGGACAAGGTGCGGGCACTATTAGTATACTATGCATGAGACTTGCAACTTGTAAGATATAACTTACATAACTCATATGCTTTATTACTACCGTTGACAAAATTGTTTCATGTTTTCAAAATAAAAGCTCTAGCACAAATATAGCAATCGATGCTTTCCTCTTTGAAGGACCATTCTCTTTACTTTTATGTTGAGTCAGTTCACCTATCTCTCTCCACCTCAAGAAGCAAACACTTGTGTGAACTGTGAATTGATTCCTACATACTTGCATATTGCACTTGTTATATTACTCTATGCTGACAATTATCCATGAGATATACATGTTACAAGTTGAAAGCAACCGCTGAAACTTAATCTTCCTTTGTGTTGCTTCAATACCTTTACATTGATTTATTGCTTTATGAGTTAACTCTTATGCAAGACTTATTGATGCTTGTCTTCAAAGTACTATTCATGAAAAGTCTTTGCTTTATGATTCACTTGTTTACTCATGTCATTACCATTGTTTTGATCGCTGCATCCACTACATATGTTTACAAATAGTATGATCAAGGTTATGATGGCATGTCACTTCAGAAATTATCTTTGTTATCGTCTTACCTGCTCGGGACGAGCAGAACTAAGCTTGGGGATGCTTGATACGTCTCCGACGTATCGATAATTTCTTATGATCCATGCCATATTATTGATGATACCTACATGTTTTATGCACATTTTATGTCATATTCGTGCATTTTCTGGAACTAACCTATTAACAAGATGCCGAAGTGCCGTTGCTGTTTTCTCGCTGTTTTTGGTTTCAGAAATCCTAGTAACGAAATATTCTCGGAATTGGACGAAATCAAGACCCAGGGTCCTATTTTGCCACGAACCTTCCAGAAGACCGAAGAGCATACGAAGTGGAGCTACGAGGTGGCGACACCACAAGGCGGCGCGGCCAAGGAGGGGCCCGCGCCGCCCTATGGTGTGGGCCCTCGTCAGCCCTCCGACTCCGCCCTTCCGCCTACTTAAAGCCTCCGTCGCGAAACCCCTGATGCGAAAAACCACGATACGGAAAACCTTCCGCAGACGCCGCCGCCGCCAATCCCATCTCGGGGGATTCTCGGAGATCTCCTCCGGCACCTCGCCGGAGAGGGGATTCATCTCCCGGAGGACTCTACACCGCCATGGTCGCCTCCGGAGTGATGAGTGAGTAGTTCACCCCTGGACTATGGGTCCATAGCAGTAGCTAGATGGTTGTCTTCTCCTCATTGTGCTTCATTGTTGGATCTTGTGAGCTGCCTAACATGATCAAGATCATCTATCTGTCATACTCTATATTGTGTTTGTCGGGATCCGATGGATAGAGAATACCATGTTATGTTAATTATCAAGTTATTACATATGTGTTGTTTATGATCTTGCATGCTCTCCATTATTAGTAGAGGCTCTGGCCAAGTTGATGCTAGTAACTCCAAGAGGGAGTATTTATGCTCGATAGTGGGTTCATGCCCGCATTGACACTCGGGACGAGTGACAGAAAGTTCTAAGGTTGTGTTGTGCTGTTGCCACTAGGGATAAAACATTGATGCTATGTCCGAGGATGTAGTTATTGATTACATTACGCACCATACTTAATGCAATTGTCTGTTGCTTTGTAACTTAATACTGGAAGGGGTTCGGACGATAACCTGAAGGTGGACTTTTTAGGCATAGATGCAGTTGGATGGTGGTCTATGTACTTTGTCGTAATGCCCAATTAAATCTCACTATACTTATCATGACATGTATGTGCATTGTTATGCCCTCTCTATTTGTCAATTGCCCGACCGTAATTTGTTCACCCAACATGCTTTTATCTTATGGGAGAGACACCTCTAGTGAACTGTGGACCCCGGTCCATTCTTTAATACTGAAATACAAATCTGTTGCAATACTTGTTTTATCTGTTTTCTCTGCAAACAATCATCTTCCACACAATACGGTTAATCCTTTGTTAGAGCAAGCCGGTGAGATTGACAACCTCACTGTTTCGTTGGGGCAAAGTACTTTGGTTGTGTTGTGCAGGTTCCACGTTGGCGCCGGAATCCCTGGTGTTGCACCGCACTACATCCCGCCGCCATCAACCTTCAACGTGCTTCTTGGCTCCTCTTGGTTCGATAAACCTTGGTTTCTTTCTGAGGGAAAACTTGCTGCTGTGCGCATCATACCTTCCTCTTGGGGTTCCCCAACGAACGTGTGAAATACACGCCATCAAGCTCCTCTCCCGTGTGTGACGCGCGCGCGAGCGGGCGGCGCCGGTGGCCGCCCGGAAGGTTGGCGCACAGCGGCGGCGGCGCGTGTGGTGTGCGCGCCTCGGCGGCGCCGCCAGCGCGCGGCATTGTGGTGTAGCGCAGCGGCGGAGGAGGGCGGCGCATGGCAGATCAGTACACGTACGGGCGGCGCGCGCGCGGGGGCGACGAGGAGGGCGGCGGCGGCAGGAGGGCGGCAGCGGAGGCGTCGAGGAGGGCGGCGACGCAGGAGATCGGTAGCGGCGCAACCTGTCGGTGTGTTCGAGAGGAAGAAGATGAAGTGAACCGCGGGCGCGCGAAGTTTTATAGGAATTGGGCTTTAGTCGCGGTTGGTGTCCCCAACCGCGACTAAAGCCCTTTTTCGCCAGTTTTGCGGTTCCCGCGGAAACCACCTTTAGTTGCGGTTGGGGACACCAACCGCGACTAAAGGTGCTTTTCCAGTTTAATAAAACTAATTCATTTCGAAAATTTTAAAAATACAAATAATATATCAAAAAATTCAGAAAAATAAAACTAATTCATTTCAAAATCTTACAAATACAAATAATATATCAAAAAATTCAGAAAAATAAAACTAATTCATTTCAAAATCTTAAAAATACAAATAATATATGAAAAAATTCAGAATTTTTTTCGGTAGTTCTTCTCGCCTCTGTCTTTCCACTAGTTCTTCCCGGCCGCCTCTGTCTTCCCGCCCCCCTCTTCCCGCTAGTTCTTCCCGCCTCTGTCTTTCCGCCCCCTCTTCCCGCCAGTTTTTCCCGGCCGCCTCTGTCTTTCCGCCCCCCTCTTTCCGCCAGTTCTTCCCGGCCGCCTCTGTCTTCCCGACCCCTCTTCCCACCAGTTCTTCCCGGCCGCCTCTGTCTTCCCGCCTCCCTCTTCCCGCCAGTTCTTCCCGCCTCTGTCTTCCCGCCCCCCTATTCCCGCCAGTTCTTCCTGGCCGCCTCTGTCTTCCCGCCCCCCTCTTTCACGGGCTTGCAGGAAAAAATTTCCGAGGCGCAACTTCCGAAGATGCCGTAGGGCGTGTGCACCAACGACATCTTCGAGAAGCTGCGCTACGGGAGATTTTCCAACCCTTTACCCAACACTGTTAGAGGAGATGGAGTCTTTCACGGGCTTGCAGGAAAATTTTCCCGAGGAGCAACTTCCGAAGATGTCATAGGGCGTGTGCACCGACGACATCTTCGAGAAGCTGCGCTACGGGAGATTTTCCAACCCTTTACTCCATCCATGGGGATGAAACTCTCCCTACCTGCTAGGTTGGCTTGTTGTTCTGCTTGCCAAGGCGTATCGATGCTCCTTTTATAGGCACGGCGCCGCTTCTGCTTTGTCTTGTTCATCCGACAGGGGGTCGTGCGCTACATGCTTTATCTCATCGAGCAGTGCATCCACCCACGCGTCCTTATCCTGCCGACAGCTTTAGTCACGGTTGCACCCTCTAGCCGGGACTAAAGCTTACCCAAACGTCCTTATCCCACCGACAGTTTTCTTAGATGACACAAAAACCACCTTTAGTCTCGGTTGCACCAACCAGCCGGGACTAAAGCTTACCCAGACGTCCTTATCCCACCGACAGTTTTGTTAGATGATACAAAACCACCTTTAGTCCCGGTTGCACCCACCAACCGGGACTAAAGGTTAGATGACCAGCTCTGGATTCCTCTTCTTCCCGCCTCTTTCTTCCCGCCAATTTCTTCCCGCCTCCTGTCTTCCCGCTCCCATTTTTCCCGCCATTTCTCACTACATATATGTAGCCCGGCTTGGCCAGCATTATTTACATGTCTACAATCTCTCATCAGTCTCTCATGGCTTCCACCGTACCCACTCTAACCTACCAGCAGGTGGAGGAGCTTTGCGCCTCGAACTACCCTTGCCCACCGGGCTACCGCGTCCCCGCCGGCTGGAGCCTAAGCGCTAGAGGCGTGCCGGTCCCTCCCGTCCCTCAGGGTACTGCGTGCCGGGCGGCCATCATGAACTACTACTACCTCGACCTCACGCCGGAGCAGCGGATGAATCCCCGCTGGCATCGCGATAACCAACATACTTGGGACGCCTTCTTCATCAATCGGCGTGAGAGGGCGCTCGCCAGGTATGAGGAGGACGGTCTGCCTCCTGGGAACTTCCACGAGGCCGGCCGTCGGCTATGGTGGTACGGCCGGACTCTACCGAGCGTCATGGACTACATCACGGCCGGCGATATCCCCCGCCTGCGCTACCGTCAGTTCGAGCCACGAGCGCCGCCCGACGACAGCGACGACGGCAGCGACGACGACGGCGACAACTTAGAAGGCGACGACTACAAGTAAAACGGCGGCGACTATGAAGACTACGAGTATGCATATTATACGCCTAGGCAGGAGTATGACTAAATCACTCCAAATTTCATGTATCATCAGTGGTATCTCGAATCAATCGAATCATTCAAAAATGGACACCAAACACACCACAGATAATATAATTCACATGATCCATTCAACAAAGTTTGGTACAATAAATTATTACACATCATTTCTTCCCTTGTGTCCCTGCTTGCTTACGATTGTGCCGTATCCATGGAGCATCCTTATCATTTAACTTAATGCTTGGGTCAGTGTTCACTTTGAAGGGCGAAATTTCACCAAACATATTATAATGTTCTGACATGTCTTTCTTGTCCTCCACTCCCACGATGTTTCTTTTCCCTGAACAATGTGGCGCTTTGGATCATCACATGATATACTGATCGTTTTCTTATCTTTCCGTTTCCTTGGTTTGCTACTGATGTCCTTCACATAGAAAACCTGAGCGACATCTTTGGCTAGAACGAATGGTTCGTCAAGGTAACCAAGATTGATGAAATCCACCATTGTCATTCTGTATTGCTGGTCCACCTTTACCCCACCTCCTGTTAGCTTGAACCATTTGCACCGGAACAAAGGGACCTTAAAGGAGGGTCCATAGTCAAGTTCCCATATCTCCTCTATGTAACCATAATATGTGACCTTTTGCCCATTCTTGGTTGCTGCATCAAAGCGAAAACCACTATTTTGGTTGGTGCTCTTTTTATCTTGGGCGATCGTGTAAAATGTATTCCCATTTATCTCGTACCCTTGGAAAGTCGTTATAGTCGAAGATGGTGTCTTGGCCAACATGTACAGCTGATCTCCAACATCATTGTCATTCATTAAATGTTTTCTCAACCAATTGACGAAAGTCTCCATGTGGGCCTTTCTAATCCAGGATTCAGGCTTCCCCGGGTTGTCCAAGCGTAAAATATTCTTGTGTTTCTCGAAGTACGGAGCCACCAAGCTGGAATTTGTCACAACTGTGTGGTGTGCTTCAGTCATAAAATGGCAGTCCATACATATCATTGATTTCCTTCCGATCGTGCCTTTTCCACTTAGTCTCCCCTCGTGCCGCGATCGAGGAAGACCAATCGGCTTAATGTCAGGAACAAAGTCAACACAAAACTCAATTACCTCCTCATTTCCATAGCCCTTGGTGATGCTTCCTTCTGGCCTAGCACGGTTACGAACATATTTCTTTAATACTCCCATGAACCTCTCAAAGGGGAACATATTGTGTAGAAATACAGGACAGAGAATGGAAATATCTTCGACTAGGTGAACCAGGAGGTGCGTCATAATATTGAAGAAGGATGGCGGGAACACCAACTCGTAACTGACAAGACATTGGACCACATCATTCTGTAACCGTGGTAGATCTTCTGGATTGATTACCTTCTGAGAGATTGCATTGAGGAATGTACATAGCTTCACAATGGCTACTCCAACATTTTCCGGTAGGAGCCCCCTCAAAGCAATCGGAAGCAATTGCGTCATAATCACGTGGCAGTCGTGAGACTTCAGGTTTTGGAACTTTTTGTCCGCCATGTTTATTATTCCCTTTATATTTGACGAGAATCCAGACGGGACCTTCATACTGCTCAGGCATGCAAAAAAGATGACCTTCTCTTCTTTGGTAAGAGCGTAGCTGGCACGACCTTGAAACCATTCCGGATGCCGGTCATCAGGGTCTTTCAAACGTTGTTGGTCCTGCCATGCTTTCTTTGTATCATTTGTCTTCCCATACACGCCCAAGAAGCTTAGCAGGTTCACGCAAATATTCTTTGTAACATGCATCACGTCGATTGCAGAGCGGACATCTAGGACTTTCCAATATTCTAGCTCCCAAAATATAGATTTCTTCTTCCACATGGGTGCGTGCCCGTGAGCTCCCTGCGGAACTGATTGTCCACCAGGACCCTTTCCAAAGATGACTTTCAAATCCTTGACCATATCAAATACCTCAGCGACTCGATACGTTCCGCAGGCTTCGGCCGGTGATCTGCCTTGCCGTTGTAATGCTTGCCTTTCTTTCTTACGTTATGATGTCGGTGAAGAAATCGACGATGCCCCAGGTACACGTTCTTCTTACAATTTGGCAAATATACACTTTCAGTCTCATGTAAGCAGTGCGTGCATGCATTGTATCCCTTATTTGTCTGTCCCGAAAGGTTACTAAGAGCAGGCCAATTGTTGATGGTTACGAAAAGCAACGCTCGTAGGTCAAATTCCTCTTCTTTGTGCTCATCCCACACACGTACACCAGGTATGCCCCACAACTGTAAAAGTTCATCAACTAATGGCCTTAGGTACACATCGATGTCGTTGATGGGTTGCTTTGGACCTTGGATGAGCACTGGCATCATAATAAACTTCCGCTTCATGCACAACCAAGGAGGAAGGTTGTAGATGCATAGAGTCACGGGCCAGGTGCTATGGCTGGAGCTCTGCTCGCCAAAAGGATTCATGCCATCCGTACTTAGACCAAATCTTATGTTCCTTGCGTCAACTGCAAAATCTTTGAACTCTCTGTCGATCTTTCTCCATTGCGTTCCATCTGTGGGATGCCTCAACTCCCCGTCCGACTTACGGTCCTCTTTGTGCCATCGCAACAACTTGGCATGCTCTTTGTTCCTGAACAGACGTTTCAACCGTGGTATTATAGGAGCATACCACATCACCTTGGCGGGAACCCTCTTCCTGGGTTTCTCGCCCTCAACATTGTCACCAGGGTCATCGCCTCTGATCTTATAACGCAATGCAGTGCATACTGGGCATTCATTCAAATTCTTGTATTCACCGCGGTAGAGGATACAGTCGTTAATGCATGCATGTATCTTCAGAACCTCTAAACCTAGAGGGCAGACAACCCTTCTTTGCTTCGTACGTACTGGCGGGCAACTCGTTATTTTTTGGAAACATATTCTTCATCATTTTCAGCAAATTTTCAAATCCCGAGTCAGATAGACCTTCCTGTGCCTTCCATTTCAGCAAATCCGAGTGTGCAGCCCAGCTTTTTCGGACCATTATCGCATCCGGGGTAAAGCGACTTTTGTGATCCTCTAACATGCGATCCAAATTTTTCCTCTCCTTTTCGGTTTCGCAGCCTCTCTCGTGCATCGGCAATGGTCCGACCAAGATCATCAGCGGGCTCATCACGTGCCTCTTCTTCACCTTCCCCTTCACCTTCCCCACCTTCAGCATCCTCCATGAAAGTATCACCGAAATGATCAGGATAGTTGTCATCGATGATATCATGCCCTTCTTCATCTTCTTCCATTATAACCCCTCTTTCTCCATGCTTGGTCCAACAATTATAGCTTGGCATGAAACCGTGCCGAAGCAGGTGCAGGTGAACTTCTCTTGAGGAAGAGTAACCCTTCTGATTCTTACAGCCAACACATGGACAGATAACAAAACCCCCATGCTTGTTCGCATTAGCCACTAAGAGGAAATCTTTCAAACCTGTAGTGAACTCGCCGGAGAGTCGGTTACCATACATCCATTGCCGATTCATCTGCATTATTATTATATAAAGTATATAATTTAACCATCATGCATTTGTTAAACTAACTAGCTAGAAATAATAGAAATTAAACAATGAACTACACACATGCATATTTTCTCAATGACACATGAAAGGTTCAAATTGCTAACCGCGATCGAGAAGGAAAAATAAATGAGAAAGCTCAAGTGTGGCTCGGACACTTCATATCATATTTGTTTCATGCTATCGGGCATTTCATCGAACACCTTGTGTGCATAAGAGGAACCAAAAGCAAACCCACCACCCCTTGTGAAGATTGTGAAGAGAAGTGGCACCAAATGGCTAAGTGAAGTGAGATGAGCTGCCTTTTATAGGGATGGGTGATGAACCACAAGTATAGGGGGTGTATCGTAGTATCTTCGATAAGTAAGAATGTCGATCCCAACGAGGAGCAGAAGGTGTTGACAAGCAGTTTCGATGAAGGATTCACTGTAAATGCTCACAGACAAGTATTCGGGGGTTTTGATGTAACGAGATGAATAAAGTACGAGTAAGTAAAGTGCGAGAGTAATAATTGCAGCGAGTGGCCCAATCCTTTTTAGCACAAAGGACAAGCCGGTTTGTTTACTTATAATGACCAAACGTTCTCGAGGACACACGGGATTTTAGTCTAGTGCTTTCGCTACATACGGCTAATTAATCTTCATTGTTTTGATAAGTGTTGTGTGGGTGAATGATACGTCTCCGACGTATCGATAATTCCTTATGTTCCATGCCACATTATTGATGATATCTACATGTTTTATACACATTATATGTCGTATTTATGCATTTTCCGGCCCTAACCTATTAACGAGATGCCGAAGAGCCGATTCTTTGTTTTCTGCTGTTTTTGGTTTCAGAAATCCTACAAAGGAAATATTCTCGGAATTGGACGAAATCAACGCCCGGGGTCCTATTTTTGCACGAAGCTTCCGGAAGACCGAGGGGAAAGGAAGTGGGGCCACGAGGCGCCGACACAACAGGGCGGCGCGGCCCGGCCCTTGCCGCGCGGCCCCGGCGTGTGGGGCCCTCGTGTGGCCCCCGCGTTGCCCTTCCGCCTACTTAAAGCCTTCGTCGCGAAACCCCCGATACCGAGAGCCACGATACGGAAAACCTTGCGAGACGCCGCCGCCGCCAATCCCATCTCGGGGGATTACGGAGATCACCTCCGGCACCCTGCCGGAGAGGGAATCATCTCCCGGAGGACTCTTCACCGCCATGGTCGCCTCCGGAGTGATGAGTGAGTAGTTCACCCCTGGACTATGGGTCCATAGCAGTAGCTAGATGGTTGTCTTCTCCTCATGTGCTTCATTGTCGGATCTTGTGAGCTGCCTAACATGATCAAGATCATCTATCCGTAATTCTATATGTTGTGTTTGTCGGGATCCGATGGATAGAGAATACTATGTTATGTTGATTATCAATCTATTACCTATGTGTTGTTTATGATCTTGCATGCTCTCCGTTATTAGTAGAGGCTCGGCCAAGTTTTTACTCTTAACTCCAAGAGGGAGTATTTATGCTCGATAGTGGGTTCATGCCTCCATTAAATGCGGGACGAGTGACGGAAAGTTCTAAGGTTGTGGATGTCTGTTGCCACTAGGGATAAAACATTGATGCTATGTCCGAGGATGTAGTTATTGATTACATTACGCACCATACTTAATGCAATTGTCCGTTGTTTTGCAACTTAATACTGGAAGGGGTTCGGATGATAACTCGAAGGTGGACTTTTTAGGCATAGATGCATGCTGGATAGCGGTCTATGTACTTTGTCGTAATGCCCAATTAAATCTCACAATATTCATCATATCATGTATGTGCATTATCATGCTCTCTTTATTTGTCAATTGCCCTGTTCACCCAACATGCTATTTATCTTATGGGAGAGACACCTCTAGTGAACTGTGGACCCCGGTCCATTCTTTACATCTGAAATACAATCTACTGCAATACTTGTTCTCTCGTTTTTCTGCAAACAATCATCATCCACACTATACATCTAATCCTTTGTTACAGCAAGCCGGTGAGATTGACAACCTCACTGTTTCGTTGGGGCAAAGTACTTTGGTTGTGTTGTGCAGGTTCAACGTTGGCGCCGGAATCCCTGGTGTTGCGCCGCACTACATCTCGCCGCCATCAACCTTCAACGTGCTTCTTGACTCCTCTCGGTTCGATAAACCTTGGTTTCTTACTGAGGGAAACTTGCTGCTGTACGCATCACACCTTCCACTTGGGGTTCCCAACGGACGCGTGCTGTACGCGTATCAAGCTAAATTTTTGGCGCCGTTGCCGGGGAACTGAAGAAAAGCTACACCACAAATATTTCTAACTCCCACGTCAACTACACGCCAGCAAGTAAATTTCTGACGCCGTTGCCGGGGAGATCAAGACACGCTGCAAGGGGAGTCTCCACAATCCAACCTCTTTACTTTGTTTTTGTCTTGCTTTATTTTATCTACTACTTTGTTTGCTGCACTTATATCAAAACACAAAAAAATTAGTTGCTAGCTTTACTTTATTTACTGTCTTGCACTCTATATCAAAAACACAAAAAAATTAGTTACTTGCATTTGCTTTACTTATTTCAACATGTTTCCTTTTAATTTTACTGTAAAAGATATACTGTGGGACAAGGGTCTATAATTGGAAGAGATAATATAGAAGAATTTTTCACCCATGTTAGTATGCATGAAGATCTTAAAGATATACCCCTTGCAAAAGTCTGTCCCTACTTATGAAGATGCCTCTGTTTGTTTGGTACGCATGATGGAAGCTAGATTTATTAGTCTCAACCCCATGATACAACACATGTTTCTTACACTTTCTGATATGGAGCGGGGAGAGAAGAGAGATTTTGTTCTAAAAGTCTTAGTGCGGGAATTTGCGGATATAGCTAAAGAAGCTAGAAAAGTTTTTAGTAAGCATGAAAGGCTTGGTATGATCACCGATTTTAAAAGAACACTTGAAAAAATGGATATGGATAGAATAAAGTACACTAATAATGTTAATGATGGTGGGGAGATTAAAGCACCAATACCATGTAAGCTCCTAGCAATGCATGAAGCTCTAGATAATAATTATGCTTGGCTTGTTCCTGAAAATTTGTTTGATGAGAGCAGCAAGCCCAAGACTAATGAAAAGGGAGCCGCTGAAACTTATGTATCCAGCATACTATGCATGGTTGAGAAAACTCCCAACACCCAAGGTAATGTCGATGCTTCATCTCTTGATAACACTTGATATACACTTTCTGCGCCTAGCTGAAAGGCGTTAAACAAAAGCGCTTATGGGAGACAACCCATGTTTTTACTACAGTAATTTTGTTTTATATTTGAGTCTTGGAAGTTGTTTACTACTGTAGCAACCTCTCCTTATCTTAGTTTTGTGCATTGTTGTGCCAAGTAAAGTCTTTGATAGTAAGGTTCATACTAGATTTGGATTACTGCGCGATACATGATTTCTTTGCTGTCACGAATTTCGACCTGCCTCTCTGTAGGTAGCTCAGAAAAATACGCCAATTTACGTGCGTGATCCTCAGATATGTACGCAACTTTCAATCAATTTGGACATTTTCATTTGAGAAAGTCTGGTGCCTCAATAAAATCCATCTTTACGGACTGTTCTGTTTTGACAGATTCTGCCTTTTATTTCGCATTGCCTCTTTTGCTATGATGGATGAATTTCTTTGTTCCATTAATGTCCAGTAGCTTTATGCAATGTCCAGAAGTGTTAAGAATGATTGTGTCACCTCTGAACATGTTAATTTTTATTGTACACTAACCCTCTAATGAGTTGTTTCGAGTTTGGTGTGGAGGAAGTTTTCAAGGATCAAGAGAGGAGGATGATACAATATGATCAAGGAGAGTGAAAGCTCTAAGCTTGGGGATGCCTCGGTGGTTTACCCCTGCATATTTTAAGAAGACTCAAGCGTCTAAGCTTAGGGATGCCCAAGGCATCCCCTTCTTCATCGACAACATTATCAGGTTCCTCCCCTGAAACTATATTTTTATTCCATCACATCTTATGTGCTTTGCTTGGAGCGTCGGTTTGTTTTTGTTTTTGTTTTGTTTGAATAAAATGGATCCTAGCATTCATTGTGTGGGAGAGAGACACGCTCCGCTGTTGCATATGGACGAATATGTCTTAGGCTTTACTCATAGTATTCATGGCGAAGGTTGAATCTTCTTCGTTAAATTGTTATATGGTTGGAATCGGGAAATGCTACATGTAGTAATTCTAAAATGTCTTGAATAATTTGATACTTGGCAATTGTTGTGCTCATGTTTAAGCTCTTGCATCATATACTTTGCACCCATTAATGAAGAAACACCTAGAGCTTGCTAAATTTGGTTTGCATATTTGGTCTCTCTAAAGTCTAGATAATTTCTAGTATTGAGTTTGAACAACAAGGAAGACGGTGTAGAGTCTTATAATGTTTACAATATGTCTTTTATGTGAGTTTTGCTGCACCGGTTCATCCTTGTGTTTGTTTCAAATAACCTTGCTAGCCTAAACCTTGTATCGAGAGGGAATACTTCTCATGCATCCAAAATCCTTAAGCCAATCACTATGCCATTTGTGTCCACCATATATACCTACCTACTACATGGTATTTCTCCGCCATTCCAAAGTAAATTGCTTGAGTGCTACCTTTACAATTTTCATTCTTTACCGTTGCAATATATAGCTCATGGGACAAATAGCTTAAAAACTATTGTGGTATTGAATATGTACTTATGCACTTTATCTCTTATTAAGTTGCTTGTTGTGCGATAACCATGTTTTCTGGGGACGCCATCAACTACTCTTTGTTGAATATCATGTGAGTTGCTATGCATGTCCGTCTTGTCCGAAGTAAGGGAGATCTACCACTTTAATGGTTAGAGCATGCATATTGTTAGAGAAGAACATTGGGCCGCTAACTAAAGCCATGAATCATGGTGGAAGTTTCAGTTTTGGACATATATCCTCAATCTCATATGAGAACACTAATTGTTGCTACATGCTTATGCATTAAAGAGGAGTCCATTATCCGTTGTCCATGTTGTCCCGGTATGGATGTCTAAGTTGAGAATAATCAAAAGCGAGAAATCCAAAATGCGAGCTTTCTCCTTAGACCTTTGTACAAGCGGCATGGAGGTACCCCTTTGTGACACTTGGTTAAAACATGTGTATTGCGATGATCCCGGTAGTCCAAGCTAATTAGGACAAGGTGCGGGCACTATTAGCATATTATGCATGAGGCTTGCAACTTGTAAGATATAATTTACATGATACATATGCTTTATTACTACCGTTGACAAAATTGTTTCATGTTTTCAAAATAAAAGCTCTAGCACAAATATAGCAATCGATGCTTTCCTCTTTGAAGGACCTTTCTTTTACTTTTATGTTGAGTCGGTTCACCTATTTCTCTCCACCTCAAGAAGCAAACACTTGTGTGAACTGTGCATTGATTCCTACATACTTGCATATTGCACTTGTTATATTACTCTATGTTGACAATAACCATGAGATATACATGTTATAAGTTGAAAGCAACCGCTGAAACTTAATCTTCCTTTGTGTTGCTTCAATACCTTTACTTTGATTTATTGCTTTATGAGTTAACTCTTATGCAAGACTTATTGATGCTTGTCTTTAAGTACTATTCATAAAAAGTCTTTGCTTTATGATTCATTTGTTTAATCATGTCATTACCATTGTTTTGATCGCTGCATTCATTACATATGCTTACAATAGTATGATCAAGGTTATGATGGCATGTCACTCCAGAAATTATCTTTGTTATCGTTTACCTGCTTCGGGACGAGCGAGGAACTAAGCTTGGGGATGCTGATACGTCTCCGACGTATCGATAATTTCTTATGTTCCATGCCACATTATTGATGATATCTACATGTTTTATACACATTATATGTCGTATTTATGCATTTTCCGGCACTAACCTATTAACGAGATGCCGAAGAGCCAGTTGTTGTTTTCTGCTGTTTTTGGTTTCAGAAATCCTACAAAGGAAATATTCTCGGAATTGGACGAAATCAACGCCCAGGGTCCTATTTGTGCACGAAGCTTCCAGAAGACCGGGGGGGGGGGGGGGAAAGGAAGTGGGGCCACGAGGCGCCGACACAACAGGGCGGCGCGGCCTGGCCCTTTGCCGCGCGGCCCTGGCGTGTGGGGCCCTCGTGTGGCCCCCCGCGTTGCCCTTCCGCCTACTTAAAGCCTTCGTCGCGAAACCCCGGTACCGAGAGCCACGATACGGAAAACCTTACCGAGACGCCGTCGCCGCCAATCCCATCTCGGGGGATTCGGAGATCACCTCCGGCACCCTGCCGGAGAGGGGAATCATCTCCCGGAGGACTCTTCACCGCCATGGTCGCCTCCGGAGTGATGAGTGAGTAGTGCACCCCTGGACTATGGGTCCATAGCAGTAGCTAGATGGTTGTCTTCTCCTCATGTGCTTCATTATCGGATCTTGTGAGCTGCCTAACATGATCAAGATCATCTATCTGTAATTCTATATGTTGTGTTTGTCGGGATCCGATGGATAGAGAATACTATGTTATGTTGATTATCAATCTATTACCTATGTGTTGTTTATGATCTTGCATGCTCTCCGTTATTAGTAGAGGCTCGGCCAAGTGTTTACTCTTAACTCCAAGAGGGAGTATTTATGCTCGATAGTGGGTTCATGCCTCCATTAAATGCGGGACGAGTGACGAGAAAGTTCTAAGGTTGTGGATGTGCTTGTTGCCACTACGGATAAAACGTTGATGCTATGTCCGAGGATGTAGTTATTGATTACATTACGCACCATACTTAATGCAATTGTCTGTTGTTTTGCAACTTAATACTGGAAGGGGTTCGGATGATAACCTGAAGGTGGACTTTTTAGGCATAGATGCATGCTGGATAGCGGTCTATGTACTTTGTCGTAATGCCCAATTAAATCTCACAATATTTATCATATCATGTATGTGCATTGTCATGCTCTCTTTATTTGTCAATTGCCCGACTGTAACTTGTTCACCCAACATGCTATTTATCTTATGGGAGAGACACCTCTAGTGAACTGTGGACCCCGGTCCATTCTTTACATCTGAAATACAATCTACTTGCAATACTTGTTCTACTTGTTTTCTGCAAACAATCATCATCCACACTATACATCTAATCCTTTGTTACTGGCAAGCCGGTGAGATTGACAACCTCACTGTTTCGTTGGGGCAAAGTACTTTGGTTGTGTTGTGCAGGTTCCACGTTGGCGCCGGAATCCCTGGTGTTGCGCCGCACTACATCTTGCCGCCATCAACCTTCAACGTGCTTCTTGACTCCTACTGGTTCGATAAACCTTGGTTTCTTACTGAGGGAAACTTGCTGCTGTACGCATCACACCTTCCACTTGGGGTTCCCAACGGACGCGTGCTGTACGCGTATCAGTGAACCTATGCTAATGTACCGCCCTTCCTAGGACTAATACATACTTGTGATTATACCCCTTGCAAGCATCCGCAACTAGAAGAAGGTAATTAAGATAAATCTAACCACAGCCTTAAACTCTGAGATCCTGCGATCCCTCCTGCATCGATATACCAACGGGGGCTCAGGTTTCTGTCACTCCGGCAACCCCGCAATTGGCAAACGAGTACAAGATGAATTCCCCTAGGCCCATAAAGGTGAAGTGTCGTGTAGTCGACGTTCACACGACACCACTAGAAGAATAACACCACAACTTAAATATCATAACATTGAATATTACTCAACCATACTTCACTACTAACATTTAGACTTCACCCATGTCCTCAAGAACTAAACGAACTACTCACGAGACATCATATGGAACATGATCAGAGGTGATATGATGATGAATAACAATCTGAACATAAACCTTGATTCAACGGTTTCACTCAATAGCATCAATAACAAGTAGAAATCAACACCGGGAGAGTTTCCCCTATCAAACAAACAAGATCAAACCCCAAATTGTTACAGCGGTGACGAGGTGCAGCGGTGGAGACGGCGGTGATTATGATGGAGATGATGATGATGGTGATGGAGATGATGTCCAGCTCGATGACGGTGTCGATGGCGTCGATTTCCGCCTCCGGGAGGGAATTTCCCCGGCAGATCTCAGCCTGTCGGGGAGCTCTTTTCTCTCTGGTGTTCTCCGCCCCGCAGAGGCGGCTGTGGCTCTTCGCGTCGTACCCCTCGAGCTTAGGTTTTCGGGACGAAGGCATACGCGAAGAAAAGGAGGCGAGAGGGGGCTGTGGGCCCCCTCCTCACAGGGCGGCGCGGCCAGGGCAGGGCTGATACGTCCCCGACGTATCCATAATTCCTGTCGTTCCATGCTTGTTTTATGACAATACTTACATGTTTTGCTTGCACTTTATAATGTTTTTATGCGTTTTCCGGAACTAACCTATTAACAAGATGCCACGGTGCCGGTTCTCGTTTTCTCGCTGTTTTTGGTTCCGTAAAGGCTGTTCGGGCAATATTTTCGGAATTCGACGAAACGAAGACCAAACCTCCTATTTTTCCCGGAAGCATCCAGAACACCGAAGAAGAGTCAGAGAGGGGCCAGAGGACCACCACACCATAAGGCGGCGCGGCCTGGCCTGGGCCCGCGCCGGCCTATGGTGGGGAGCCCCCAGGTGCCCCCCTGCGCCGCCTCTTCGCCTATTAAAGCCGTCTCGACCTAAAAACGCGATACCAATTGACGAAACTCCAGAAAGACTCCAGGGGCGCCGCCGCCATCGCGAAACTCCAATTCGGGGGACATAAGTCTCTGTTCCGGCACCCTGCCGGGGCGGGGAATTGCCCCCGGAGTCATCTCCACCGCCGTCTCCACCGCCATCTTCACCGCCATCGCTGTCTCCATGATGAGGAGGGAGTAATCCACTCCCGAGGCTGAGGGCTCCGTTGTAGCTATGTGGTTAATCTCTCTCCCATGTACTTCAATACAATGATCTCATGAGCTGCTTTACATGATTGAGATCCATATGATGAGCTTTGTATCGCTACTAGTTGTGTGCTACTCATGTGATGTTATTAAAGTAGTCTATTCCTCCTGCATGGTGTAAAGGTGACTAGTGTGTGCACCGTGTGGTTCTTGTCGTAGGCTATGATCATGATCTCTTGTAGATTGTGGAGTTAATTATCATTATGATAGTATTGATGTGATCTATTCCTCCTTCATAGTGTAATGTGGACAGTGTGTGCGCTATGTTAGTTCTTGGTTTATTTTGCAATGATCTATTATGCTCTAAGGTTATTTAAATATGAACATCGAATGTTGTGGAGCTTGTTAACTCCGGCATTGAGGTGCTCTTGTAGCCCTACACAACGTCTGGTGTTTGTCATCCAACAAAAGAGTGTATGTAGCACATATGAGAAAGAGTTATTTATTATGCGATCAATGTTGAGAGTGTCCACTAGTGGAAGTGTAATCCCTAGGCCTTGTTCCACTAGTGGACACTCTCAGCATTGATCGCATAATAAATAACTCTTTCTCCTGTGGTGCTGCATACACTCTTTTTGTTGTTGTAGAACTACAAGGGCCTCAGTAAGCAAGCTCCGTATTCACTGGCGTCAATTGCAAAATAAACCAGAATAACATAGCGCACACATGGTACATTACATATGAAGAGAGGAGTAGATCACATCAATACTATCATAATGATAACTCCACAATCTACAAGAGATAGAGATGATCAGGCATAGCCTACGCAGGCTGGAATACACAGTGCACACACCCAGCCTACACCATGCAGGAGGCTAGACCTAAGCTAACTCTTTATCACATAATGCACACAACTAATAGCGACTCATCATATGGATCTCAATCGTAGCGCTCATGAATCGGTAAGTGAAAGTACATGGGAGAGGAGACCACATAGCTACAACGGAGCCCTCGGCCGTCGAGGAGGTAGATTACTCCTCCTCTATCATGGAAGGCGATAGCGATAGTCTTGATGGGGCGGCGGTGGAGATGACTCCGAGGGAGCAATTCCCGCCCCAGCTCGGGAAATAGCGAAACAACTTTATAATCCCGGGTGGGACACGATAGCGGCGGCACCCTGGAGTCTTGCTCGCGGTTTAAAATCAATTGTTAACTCCGGCATTTTTAGGCCGAACGGCAATAGAAAGAGGAAACGGCGCGAGAAGGCTCCACCATAGGCCCGCGAACTTGACCGAGCTGCTACCATATGTGTGGTTATCTGACTCTTCTTGTGTTATAGAGGTTTTGGTCTTCGTTTCGTCGAAATTCGAAAATACCCGAACAGAACCAAAACGCTTGGCGGAAGCTGGCAGCTATGGCATCTTAGGTTAGTTGGCTTTCTGAAGCAAGCTATGTAGTATTGTCGCCAAAACAAGCATGGAACGGCGAGAATATGATCGTCGAGGCATCAACCACATACTGGCAACTTTATCCCTAACCTCCCTTTTCGCCGTGACCATGCCCTTGATCGCTATTTCGAGAAGTGTATTTATAGCTATAAACCTTCTACTGGCAGGCTGTGCGAAACTACCGGAAAAACTCCCGGCTGAAAATCTGGCGACTCCAGGCTGGCTCGCTCGTACGATCGCCGGCTGGACATCATATACATCACCATCATCATCTCCATCATAAGATGCTCCCGCTGCACCTAAGCGTCGCGTATAACTGTTGAACTGTCTTGTTTGTTTGATAGGGAAACTCTCCGTGTTGATTTCTGCGATTTATTGTGCTATTGATGAAACCGTTGAATCAGGTTTATTATTCATCATCATATCTCTGATCATGTTCTGATGCCGTGTGAACCGTTTGGACTAACTTGAGGACATGGAAGTGAAGTCATGTTAGTGATAATATTCAATGTTATGATATTTAAAGAAGTTGTGGTATTCTTCTAGTGGTATTAAGATGTGAAACGTCATTTACAACGACACTTCTTTAGTAAGCTAAGAAAACTAAATCTTGTACTTTCGTTGCCAGAGTAAACTTTGAAGTTCCGACTTTGAGCCCCGCGTTAATCTCGATAGGAAGATGCTCGAGTTTAAAAACGTAGTTAGATTTATCTTAATTACCTTCTTCTAGTTCTTTTGAAAGCAAGCACAAGTATATCTGATAGTCGAATGATACGATAGCATAGGTGCAGCGTGCATTGCGTCGACAAGAAAACCCCAAGTGGAAAATTGTGATCTTTCATCTCTGGCGGCAAGTTTCCGCTCCGATAAGAAAACCAAGGTTTATCAGCGATAGAATTCAAGAAGCACGTTGAAAGGATGATAAGCGTACGAAAAGATCATAGTCTTGGCATAATACGGATTCCGATAGCATTTACCAAACCAAAAAGTACTTGCTAGCGAAAACGATGGTTGGCTATAGATTAGATAGCCTATAGTGTGGATGCTTGAGAAAACGGTAAGAACAAATATGATAGATATATTTGGTTAGAAGGAGTCTTACGGTTGCAAATTGTCTCTCCATAAGATAAATAACATGTTTAGTGAGCGCAAGTTGCGATCGAGGGCAATTATTAGAAGGCATGACCTGATATGACAAATATTGTGAATTTAATTAGACATTCTGACAGAAATATAGACCGCTATGTGCTCTTTAAAAAATCCACCGAACCCCTCGACAAATTTGCAAAACAACGATTATTGCGTAAACATGGTGCGTAATGTATCAATAACCCCCATCCTGGACACCAACTATCAACGTTATAAAAATAGTGGCAGCGACACATCCAGCCTTAGAACTTTGCATCCTTGTCAGTAATGGAGGCATGAGCATACTCGAGAAACTACTCCACTACAGGATTAAGTAAACACATGAAGCGGAGAACATACAGGCACATAAACAATAGATTGATAATCAACATAACATAGTATTCATGTCCATCCGGATCACAGACAACAACATATAGAATTGCGGATAGATGATCTTGATCATGACCAGAAGATCACAAGATCGATGAAGCACATGAAGTATCTAATATGGCCCCATAGTCGAGGGGTGCACTACTCGCACTCGGTAATATCTCGAGGAGATGTTCCTACTCGATATTCTCGAAATCCCGGATAGGGCCCAGCGTGAAGCTCTCCGATAGCGGGGACTTTACATGACGACGAGGCTTTAAAATAAGCGGAAAATTGCCGGGGCCACGAGGGCCCCCTGCGCGGGCCTTGTGGCAAAGCGCTGTAAGCCCTGTGTGGCCGCGCCACCTCATCAGCCCCACTTCCCCGGTCTGACAGGCGTGCACAAATCATACAGACGATTATTTAAGATCAATTCGAAAGAAAAATAAAAGCGGCAACGAAAAACGGCAAGCTAGCTCCGGCACATCTCAACTAATAGGTTGTAGTTCGAAAATCTACTAAATCTATGACATAAAGAATGTATAAAAACTATCGCAGATATATCAATAATATGAAATAAAAGAAAATAAGAAGTCGACATTCAGTGAAAAAGCGGCAAATACATACAAGCTTGAATTACACTCCGTCAAGCAAGCAAACGATAAAAAAAAATAATTTCTGAAATTGATAATACCATCATAACCTTGATCATACTATTGATGAGTTTCATATGTAGTGAATGCAGCGATCAAAACAATGAATGACATGAGTAAACAAATGAATCATAAAGCAAAGGCTTTCATGAATGAAGTACTTAAGACAAGCATCAATAAGTCTTGCATAAGATTAACTCATAAAGCAATAAATCAAAGTAAAGGTATTGAAGCAACACAAAGAGAAGATTAAGTTTCAGCGGTTCTCAACTATAACAGTATATCTCATGGATAATTGTCAACATAGAGTAATATAACAAGTGCATATGCAAATATGTAGGAATCAATGCGATTCACACAAGTGTTTGCTCTTAGTGGAAGAAATAGGTGAGCTGCTCAACATAAAGTAAGAATGGTCCTTCAAGAGGAAAGCATCATTGTATATTTGTGCTAGACTTTATTTTGAAAACATGAGCAATTTTGTCAACGATAGTAATAAAGCATATGAGTTATGTAAATTATATCTTACAAGTTGCAAGTCTCATGCATAATATACTAATAGTGCCACACTTGTCCTAATTAACTTGGACTTCGCGGATCATTACAATGCATGTTTCAACCAAGTGTCACAATAAGTACCTCCATGCACACTATAAGGTCTAAGAGAAAGCTCGCATTTTGAATTTCCACTTTTGATATTCTCAACTTAGACATCCATCTCCGAGACAAATGGCAACTGTACTGCATATGCATATGTGGCAACAATTATTATTCTCATATGAGATTGAGGATATATGTCCAAAACTGAAACTTCCACCATGATTCATGGCTTTAGTTAGCTGTCTAATCTTCTCTAACAATATGCATGCTCCAACCATGAAGGTGAGTAGATCTTGTCAGACAAGACGGACATGCATAGCAACTCATGATATTCAACAAAGGATAGCGATCTCGAAAAACATGGTTATCTTACAACAAACAACTTAATAAGAGATAAAAGTACATAAGTATATTCAATACTACAATAGTTTTAAGCTATTTGTCCCATAATATATATTGCAAAGATGAAGTGATGGAATTTTAAGGTAGCACTCAAGCAATTTACTTTGGAATGGCGGAAATACCATGTAGTAGGTATGGTGGACACAAATGGCATAGTGATGGCTCAAGAATTTTGGATGCATGAGTATTCCCTCTCATACAGGTTTAGGCTAGCAAGGTTATTTGAAACAAACACAAGGATGAACGATGCAACAAACTCCATAAAAAACATATTGTAAACATTATAAGACTCTACACCGTCTTCCTTGTTGTTCAAAACTCAATACTAGAAATTATCTAGACTTTAGAAGAGACCAAATATGCAAACCAAATTTAGCAAGCTCTAGGTGTTTCTTCATTAATGGAGTGCAAAGCATATGATGCAAACTAAACATGAGCACAACAATTGCCAAATATCATTATCCAAGACATTTAGAATTTACTACATGTAGCATTTCGAATTCCAACCATATAACAATTTAGCGAAAGAAGATAACTGAAGACATACTAATAGAACATAAGCTACATGTCCGAGCTCCAACGCGGAGAAATCGTGTCTCTCCCCATGCACAGGCATTTTATTCAAACAAAAACAAAAAACAAACACGACTAAAGCAAGCAAATATAAAGATGACCAGTGGAATAAAAATAGTTCCGGGAGAGGAACTTGATGGTTGATCGATAAAAAGAGAGACTTGGAGCATCAAGCTTAGGCAGCTTGAGTCTTCTTTAAAATATCGAGTCGGAATTAGAACCGTCACTCCCCATGATCATATTGCATCATTCTCCTCTGATCCTTGAAGGCTCCTCCACACCAAACTTCGAAACAACTCATTAGAGGGTTGAGTGGACTAATAAAACTAACATGTTCAAGGCGACAATCATTCTTAACACTGTAACATTGCATAAGCTACTTAGTTATTGAATGGATCAAAAGTCATCAATCATATCAAAAAAAACTCAATCAAATCGCAGATGTCAAAGCGAAACAGTCCGAAAAAGGTTTTGTAGCGATCATAAGATGGAAATGCTCAAATTGAACGAAGTTGCGTACATATATCGAGGATCCCCGTAGCAAGTGGCTTGAATTACAATTCTCGAGAGACCTAGAGGAAAATCAGAAACCGTGGCTGACAAGAAGATTAACAATGCGCTGGCGTGTAATCAAATCTGACGAGCTTTACTATCAAAGAACGACGACTAACAACAAACACGAAACTTAAGCTAAGGAGACGGGTTGCATATGGGCTGAGAGGCAAACGTTGCGCTGTACACGACTAAGCGCGAAATCAGGAGATCGAAACATCAAGAGGTAACACTGGCATTTCTTGGTTCTTTCTTTCTCAGCCATGCAAGATATACTGGCGTACATGGGAGGTTTATTCCCATGTAGCCATAGCTTGCTGCCCAACATCGAGAGACAAATTTTTCGAGAGATGTCAAGACTCAATGCATTGCACTAGGAAGCAGCAAATATCCACGTTCATCACTAACAGGAGTATAGCGTAGTTATCTGATACAGGTATCATCATTCTTTCACATAGTGTTAATAGAATCGTAGCATGAACAATATTTCACGACCTCTTAAGGAACTTGGTCACCTGACTCTAAGTATAGGATCCGCATAGATTCTAGATCACTAAAACACTAGTCAGAACATTACAGCTGTATCATAAATACTATTTAGCGATATTGCAGTGTATAGAAAATTACATCTGTATATGAACGAAAATTTGCATCAAGCTGAATCATGTGATGCCACCAACTAGTAGCAAACAAATCTTCGGCTACCATAAGAAGTATATCCCCCTTTAAACATCCATCATGCAATTCATAAGGCAATAAAATTGCTAAGGGCTCAGGTCAATTGAGGATTCAGCTCGATAAAACCAATTAGCTAGACCTCATCTTTGCAGTAAAATGGTGAAATAAAAACATGTATGACAATAAGTAAAGTAAATGCAAGTAACTAATTTTTGTGTTTGTTTGATGCAAGGCAGTAAATAAAGTAAAAACTAGCAATAATTTTTGTGTTTTGATATAGAGTGCAGCAAACAAAGTAGTAAATAAAAATAAAAGCAAGACAAAAACTAGAGGTTGGTTGCGGAGATTAAGCGGCGTGTCTCGACGCCCTGGCACAGCGTGTCGTTGAAATACTCGCGGTGCAGCTTTTCTTACCGGTTCCCGACAGCGAACTCTTGATGCAGCGTATTGACAGCGCACGATTGGGAACCAAGAGAAGGCTGGCGGCAAGTTTTCCCTCCGATAAGAAACGGAAGGTTCATCAGGCCCGACGAAGCCAAACGCTTGAGGTTGATGGCGAGACGGGATACTCAGGTACGGCGCGGCACACGAGGATTCCGGCATAACAGGGAACATGCACAACACAACCAAGCTACTTTTGCCATGCGGCAGTTGAGGGCTGTTGAGTCAACTCCGGCTGCTTGTAGCAAAGGATTAGATTCGTGTAGTGTGGATGACGATTGATTTGCAGAAAACTGATAAAAGAACAAGATGTGTGCAGACAGACATATATTCAGATAGCGTAAGGATGGACCGGGGTCCGCAGTTCACTAGAGGTGTCTCTCCCATAAGGTCAATAGCATGTTGGGGTGAGCGGGCAGTTGACAAATAAGAAGACATGATAATGCTGTACATATTATGATGAATATTAGTTGAACGTGCGGCAAAGTACATAGACATATCACCATCCCAGCCGGGCCGCAGAAGTTGCAAGGCTTAACGGACAATTGCATTAGCTATGGTGGAAATGTCAATAACACGTCACCGGACATATCAATGTTTTATCCCCAATTATTGGCAATATCACAAACTGTCAGCGACCCCAGACGTGAGTGAGCCCGCTGCTCGGCATAAAATACTCTTGGGCAAAAAAACGGCGGCTTCCACTATAAGCGGAAACATGCAGAGATGTAAACTATACATAGGTAATAGATCAACATAACATAGTATTCTCTATCCATCGGATCCGACAAACACAACATAAATTACGAATAGATGATCTTGATCATGTTAGGCAACTCTCAAGGTCGACAATGAAACGCATGAAACCGCTCAACCTCGTTATAGTCAGTGAGTCACTCATCCTCCGAGCGTCCGTAGCGATGGCCTCAGGAAGATGATTCCCCCTCTCCCGGCGAGGTGCGGGTAATCTCAGGAATCCGGATGGGTGGCGGCGGCATCTAGTTGCGTTTAAAGTGTGGGACCACCGGCCTAGAACCATGACAGAAGGCATAGGCGGAAAGTAACGCGAACGAGGCCCCACACGCCCGAGGCTGCGGCAAAAAATTTGTTTTTCTGATTTATGGTCGGCTTCGTGGCTTACTTCCTTCCCCTACGTGCTACAGGCTTCGTGCAAAGCGAGACCACAGGCGTTGATTTGAATATTTCCCCTTTTGTAGGATTTCTGAAACCAAAAACAACTTGAAAAGCGGCTGCTAACTCTTAAAACATCTCACTAGAGACAGAATAATATAAATACGACATATATGTGTATAAAACTGTGTAGATCAATAATGTGGCATGGAAATTTATAGAGTATCGATACGTCAGTGGCACCCACACACAACACTGTAAAACAATGAAGATTAATTAGCCCATGTACTTGAAAAACTAGACTAAAATCCGTGTGTCCTTCGAGGAGCGTTTGGTCGATTATAAACAAGCCCGACTACGATAGCGAGGATTGGGCCCTTCGGCACGCGGCTCTGCGCTTTACGCCGTACTTTATTCATCTGTTACATCAAAACCCCTGATCTGTGCGTGAGCATTTGCGACCGAGTCACTTCATCAGCGCTTGTCAACTGCTACGCTCACTTCGCCCCTTATGGAGCAATACTTCACCCTACCACGTGGTTCATCACCCATCCCTATAAGGCGGCTCATCTCACTTCCTTAACTGTTTGGTGCCACTCTCTTCACAATCCACAGGAGGCGGTGGAACTGCTATGCACACAAGGTGGACCGATAATGCGATAATGAACAAATATGATATGAAGTGACTGAACTTTTTTGCCATTTATTTTTTCGCTATAAAACGTGCTGAGCGCAGTTGCTCATGTGTCATTGAAAAATATGCGTAGTTCTGTTTAATTTATTGACTCTAACTAGTTAGTTTAACAAATGCATGATAATTAGAATTACTATACTTATATAATAATAATGCGGATGAATGTGCAATAGATAACATGGCCGACTCTCGGCGGGTTCACTACAGGTTTGAATTTCTCTTAGTCGCGAACAGAAATACATGAGGGAAACATTAAAAATGCATAGTTGTATATATCGAGAAAATTACTCTTTCACTCAGAAATTTTTTGCACCTGCTACGACACTTGATTTCATGCCAAGCTATAATTGTTGGACCAAACTGGAGAAAGAGGGGTTATAATGGAGAGATGAAGAAGGGCATATTGTATCATCGATGACAATATCTGATCATTTGACGATACACTTTCATGGAGGATGGCGAAGGTGGGGAAAACAGAGGAGGAACGAAGAAGAAGGCTTGCGTGGTAATTATTTGATGTCTGAACCGGACCATTCTTGCGAAAAACTCTTGGGTAAAAGAGGAGAAATATGTTAGGATCACAAAAGAATAAAACACCCGGATCGATAATCTAGTTTAGGGGCCACAATTTGAAATAGAGGCAGTGATGACCGAGTGATTTGAAAATTTGCTAGCTTCAAATAGCGAGTTGCCACCGATGCT
>NC_061514.1:126166491-126233146 GCF_022539505.1 Lolium rigidum
CCCGATGGGATGCAATCAAAGGGGTAGACGGCGCGGTCAACGTAACTAGGGTTTCGTCGTAAATCGAGCATCGGATCTAGGGAATGGCCCCAAAACTTGTGTGTGTCCACATGGCATGCACAAAAGTGATTTGTGATGGTTCTACATCCAATGCTACCCCCGGTGTGTCCGGCTTCTCGGACAGGGGGTTCCTACACTTAGGCAGATTCTCGCATGTATAGGGGGGAACTCCCTCGGAGGTGAACCGGAGAGAACCTTGGGATCATATGGGATGATCCTTGTTTCCACATGTACCTATGACCTAACCAAGCTCAAATGGAGGCACACGCCCACCGGGGACCCCGATGGGATGCGATCAAAGGGGTAGACGAGCGCGGTCAACAGAACTAGGGTTTCGTCAGAAATCGAGCATCGGATCTAGGGAATGGCCCCAAAACTTGTGTGTGTCCACATGGCATGCACAAAAGTGATTTGTGATGGTTCTACATCCAATGCTACCCCCTCGGGTGTGTCCGGCTTCTCGGACAGGGGGTTCCTACACTTAGGCGGATTCCGCATGTATAGGGGGAACTCCCTCGGAGGTGAACCGGAGAGAACCTTGGGATCATATGGGATGATCCTTGTTTCCACATGTACCTATGACCTAACCAAGCTCAAATGGAGGCACACGCCCACCGGGACCCCGATGGGATGCGATCAAAGGGGTAGACTGCGCGGTCAACGTAACTAGGGTTTCGTCAAAAATCGAGCATCGGATCTAGGGAATGGCACCAAAACTTGTGTGTGCCCACATGGCATGCACAAAAGTGATTTGTGATGGTTCTACATCCAATGCTACCCCCGGGTGTGTCCGGCTTCTCGGACAGGGGGTTCCTACACTTAGGCAGATTCTGCATGTATAGGGGAACTCCCTCGGAGGTGAACCGGAGAGAACCTTGGGATCATATGGGATGATCCTTGTTTCCACATGTACCTATGACCTAACCAAGCTCAAATGGAGGCACACGCCCACCGGGGGACCCCCGATGGGATGCAGTCAAAGGGGTAGACGGCGCGGTCAACAGAACTAGGGTTTCGTCATAAATCGAGCATCGGATCTAGGGAATGGCCCCAAAACTTGTGTGTGTCCACATGGCATGCACAAAAGTGATTTGTGATGGTTCTACATCCAATGCTACCCCCCGGTGGTGTCCGGCTTCTCGGACAGGGGGTTCCTACACTTAGTGCGATTCCGCATGTATAGGGGGAACTCCCTCGGAGGTGAACCGGAGAGAACCTTGGGATCATATGGGATGATCCTTGTTTCCACATGTACCTATGACCTAACCAAGCTCAAATGGAGGCACACGCCCACCGGGGACCCCGATGGGATGCAATCAAAGGGGTAGACGGCGCGGTCAACGTAACTAGGGTTTCGTCGTAAATCGAGCATCGGATCTAGGGAATGGCCCCAAAACTTGTGTGTGTCCACATGGCATGCACAAAAGTGATTTGTGATGGTTCTACATCCAATGCTACCCCCCGGGTGTGTCCGGCTTCTCGGACAGGGGTTCCTACACTTAGGCGATTCCGCATGTATAGGGGGAACTCCCTCGGAGGTGAACCGGAGAGAACCTTGGGATCATATGGGATGATCCTTGTTTCCACATGTACCTATGACCTAACCAAGCTCAAATGGAGGCACACGCCCACCGGGGACCCCCGATGGGATGCGATCAAAGGGGTAGACGGCGCGGTCAACGTAACTAGGGTTTCGTCGTAAATCGAGCATCGGATCTAGGGAATGGCCCCAAAACTTGTGTGTGTCCACATGGCATGCACAAAAGTGATTTGTGATGGTTCTACATCCAATGCTACCCCCCGGTGTGTCCTGGCTTCTGGACAGGGGGTTCCTACACTTAGGCGGATTCCGCATGTATAGGGGGAACTCCTCGGAGGTGAACCGGAGAGAACCTTGGGATCATATGGGATGATCCTTGTTTCCACATGTACCTATGACCTAACCAAGCTCAAATGGAGGCACACGCCCACCGGGGGACCCCCGATGGGATGCAATCAAAGGGGTAGACGACGCGGTCAACGTAACTAGGGTTTCGTCGTAAATCGAGCATCGGATCTAGGGAATGGCCCCAAAACTTGTGTGTGTCCACATGGCATGCACAAAAGTGATTTGAGATGGTTCTATATCCAATGCTACCCCCCGGGTGTGTCCGGCTTCTCGGACATGGGGTTCTACACTTAGGCAGATTCTAGATGTTTAGGGGGGAACTCCCTCGGAGGTGAACCGGAGAGAACCTTGGGATCATATGGGATGATCCTTGTTTCCACATGTACCTATGACCTAACCAAGCTCAAATGGAGGCACACGCCCACCGGGGACCCCGATGGGATGCAATCAAAGGGGTAGACGGCGCGGTCAACGTAACTAGGGTTTCGTCGTAAATCGAGCATCGGATCTAGGGAATGGCCCCAAAACTTGTGTGTGTCCACATGGCATGCACAAAAGTGATTTGTGATGGTTCTACATCCAATGCTACCCCCCGGGTGTGTCCGGCTTCTCGGACAGGGGGTTCCTACACTTAGGCAGATTCTGCATGTATAGGGGGAACTCCCTCGGAGGTGAACCGGAGAGAACCTTGGGATCATATGGGATGATCCTTGTTTCCACATGTACCTATGACCTAACCAAGCTCAAATGGAGGCACACGCCCACCGGGGACCCCGATGGGATGCAGTCAAAGGGTAGACGGCGCGGTCAACGTAACTAGGGTTTCGTCAGAAATCGAGCATCGGATCTAGGGAATGGCCCCAAAACTTGTGTGTGTCCACATGGCATGCACAAAAGTGATTTGTGATGGTTCTACATCCAATGCTACCCCCCGGGTGTGTCCGGCTTCTCGGACAGGGGGTTCCTACACTTAGGCAGATTCTGCATGTATAGGGGGGAACTCCTCGGAGGTGAACCGGAGAGAACCTTGGGATCATATGGGATGATCCTTGTTTCCACATGTACCTATGACCTAACCAAGCTCAAATGGAGGCACACGCCCACCGGGGACCCCCGATGGGATGCGATCAAAGGGGTAGACGGCGCGGTCAACGGAACTAGGGTTTCGTCGTAAATCGAGCATCGGATCTAGGGAATGGCCCCAAAACTTGTGTGTGTCCACATGGCATGCACAAAAGTGATTTGTGATGGTTCTACATCCAATGCTACCCCCCGGTGTGTCCGGCTTCTCGGACAGGGGGTTCCTACACTTAGGCAGATTCCGCATGTATAGTGGGAACTCCTCGGAGGTGAACCGGAGAGAACCTTGGGATCATATGGGATGATCCTTGTTTCCACATGTACCTATGACCTAACCAAGCTCAAATGGAGGCACACGCCCACCGGGGACCCCCGATGGGATGCGATCAAAGGGGTAGACGGCGCGGTCAACGAACTAGGGTTTCGTCGTAAATCGAGCATCGGATCTAGGGAATGGCCCCAAAACTTGTGTGTGTCCACATGGCATGCACAAAAGTGATTTTTGATGGTTCTACATCCAATGCTACCCCCCGGGTGTGTCCGGCTTCTGGACAGGGGTTCCTACACTTAGTGCAGATTCTCGCATGTATAGGTGGAACTCCCTCGGAGGTGAACCGGAGAGAACCTTGGGATCATATGGGATGATCCTTGTTTCCACATGTACCTATGACCTAACCAAGCTCAAATGGAGGCACACGCCCACCGGGGGACCCCGATGGGATGCAGTCAAAGGGGTAGACTGGCGCTGGTCAACGTAACTAGGGTTTCGTCGTAAATCGAGCATCGGATCTAGGGAATGGCCCCAAAACTTGTGTGTGTCCACATGGCATGCACAAAAGTGATTTGTGATGGTTCTACATCCAATGCTACCTCCCGGGTGTGTCCGGCTTCTGGACGGGGGTTCCTACACTTAGGCAGAGTTCCGCATGTATAGGTGGAACTCCCTCGGAGGTGAACCGGAGAGAACCTTGGGATCATATGGGATGATCCTTGTTTCCACATGTACCTATGACCTAACCAAGCTCAAATGGAGGCACACGCCCACCGGGGGACCCCCGATGGGATGCACCAAAGGGGTAGACGGCGCGGTCAACGTAACTAGGGTTTCGTCAGAAATCGAGCATCGGATCTAGGGAATGGCCCCAAAACTTGTGTGTGTCCACATGGCATGCACAAAAGTGATTTGTGATGGTTCTACATCCAATGCTACCCCCCGGGTGTGTCCGGCTTCTCGGACAGGGGGTTCCTACACTTAGGCAGATTCTGCATGTAGGGGGGAACTCCCTCGGAGGTGAACCGGAGAGAACCTTGGGATCATATGGGATGATCCTTGTTTCCACATGTACCTATGACCTAACCAAGCTCAAATGGAGGCACACGCCCACCGGGGGACCCCCGATGGGATGCGATCAAAGGGGTAGACGGCGCGGTCAACGTAACTAGGGTTTCGTCGTAAATCGAGCATCGGATCTAGGGAATGGCCCCAAAACTTGTGTGTGTCCACATTGCATGCACAAAACTGATTTGTGATGGTTCTATATCCATGCTACCCCCGGGTGTGTCCGGCTTCTCGGACAGGGGGTTCCTACACTTAGTGCGGATTCTCGCATGTATAGGGGGAACTCCCTCGGAGGTGAACCGGAGAGAACCTTGGGATCATATGGGATGATCCTTGTTTCCACATGTACCTATGACCTAACCAAGCTCAAATGGAGGCACACGCCCACCGGGGGACCCCGATGGGATGCGATCAAAGGGGTAGACTGCGCGGTCAACGGAACTAGGGTTTCGTCGTAAATCGAGCATCGGATCTAGGGAATGGCCCCAAAACTTGTGTGTGTCCACATGGCATGCACAAAAGTGATTTGTGATGGTTCTACATCCAATGCTACCCCCCGGGTGTGTCCGGCTTCTCGGACAGGGGGTTCCTACACTTAGGCAGATTCTGCATGTATAGGGGGGAACTCCCTCGAGGTGAACCGGAGAGAACCTTGGGATCATATGGGATGATCCTTGTTTCCACATGTACCTATGACCTAACCAAGCTCAAATGGAGGCATACGCCCACCGGGGACCCCCGATGGGATGCGATCAAAGGGGTAGACGGCGCGGTCAACGGAACTAGGGTTTCGTCGTAAATCGAGCATCGGATCTAGGGAATGGCCCCAAAACTTGTGTGTGTCCACATGGCATGCACAAAAGTGATTTGTGATGGTTCTACATCCAATGCTACCCCCCGGGTGTGTCCGGCTTCTGGACAGGGGGTTCCTACACTTAGGCGAGTCTCGCATGTATAGGGGAACTCCCTCGGAGGTGAACCGGAGAGAACCTTGGGATCATATGGGATGATCCTTGTTTCCACATGTACCTATGACCTAACCAAGCTCAAATGGAGGCACACGCCCACCGGGGACCCCGATGGGATGCAATCAAAGGGGTAGACGGCGCGGTCAACGTAACTAGGGTTTCGTCGTAAATCGAGCATCGGATCTAGGGAATGGCCCCAAAACTTGTGTGTGTCCACATGGCATGCACAAAAGTGATTTGTGATGGTTCTACATCCAATGCTACCCCCCGGGTGTGTCCGGCTTCTCGGACAGGGGGTTCCTACACTTAGGCAGATTCTGCATGTAGGGGGGAACTCCCTCGGAGGTGAACCGGAGAGAACCTTTGGATCATATGGGATGATCCTTGTTTCCACATGTACATATGACCTAACCAAGCTCAAATGGAGGCACACGCCCACCGGGGGACCCCCGATGGGATGCAGTCAAAGGGGTAGACGGCGCGGTCAACGTAACTAGGGTTTCGTCAGAAATCGAGCATCGGATCTAGGGAATGGCCCCAAAACTTGTGTGTGTCCACATGGCATGCACAAAAGTGATTTGTGATGGTTCTACATCCAATGCTACCCCCCGGGTGTGTCCGGCTTCTCGGACAGGGGGTTCCTACACTTATGCGTATTCTCGCATGTATAGGGGAACTCCCTGAGGTGAACCGGAGAGAACCTTGGGATCATATGGGATGATCCTTGTTTCCACATGTACCTATGACCTAACCAAGCTCAAATGGAGGCACACGCCCACCGGGGACCCCCGATGGGATGCGAGTCAAAGGGGTAGACGGCGCGGTCAACGTAACTAGGGTTTCGTCGGAAATCGAGCATCGGATCTAGGGAATGGCCCCAAAACTTGTGTGTGTCCACATGGCATGCACAAAAGTGATTTGTGATGGTTCTACATCCAATGCTACCCCCGGGTGTGTCCGGCTCTCGGACAAGGGGTTCCTACACTTAGGCGGATTCTCGCATGTATAGGGGGGAACTCCCTCGGAGGTGAACCGGAGAGAACCTTGGGATCATATGGGATGATCCTTGTTTCCACATGTACCTATGACCTAACCAAGCTCAAATGGAGGCACACGCCCACCGGGGGACCCCCGATGGGATGCAGTCAAAGGGGTAGACGGCGCGGTCAACAGAACTAGGGTTTCGTCAGAAATCGAGCATCGGATCTAGGGAATGGCCCCAAAACTTGTGTGTGTCCACATGGCATGCACAAAAGTGATTTGTGATGGTTCTACATCCAATGCTACCCCCCGGGTGTGTCCGGCTTCTCGGACAGGGGGTTCCTACACTTAGCTAGCAGATTCTGCATGTATAGGGGGGAACTCCCTCGGAGGTGAACCGGAGAGAACCTTGGGATCATATGGGATGATCCTTGTTTCCACATGTACCTATGACCTAACCAAGCTCAAATGGAGGCACACGCCCACCGGGGAACCCCCGATGGGATGCGATCAAAGGGGTAGACGGCGCGGTCAACGTAACTAGGGTTTCGTCGTAAATCGAGCATCGGATCTAGGGAATGGCCCCAAAACTTGTGTGTGTCCACATGGCATGCACAAAAGTGATTTTTGATGGTTCTACATCCAATGCTACCCCCCGGGTGTGTCCGGCTTCTCGGACAGGGGTTCCTACACTTAGGCAGATTCTGCATGTATAGGGGGGAACTCCCTCGGAGGTGAACCGGAGAGAACCTTGGGATCATATGGGATGATCCTTGTTTCCACATGTACCTATGACCTAACCAAGCTCAAATGGAGGCACACGCCCACCGGGGGACCCCCGATGGGATGCAATCAAAGGGGTAGACGGCGCGGTCAACAGAACTAGGGTTTCGTCAGAAATCGAGCATCGGATCTAGGGAATGGCCCCAAAACTTGTGTGTGTCCACATGGCATGCACAAAAGTGATTTGTGATGGTTCTACATCCAATGCTACCCCCGGGTGTGTCCGGCTTCTGGACAGGGGGTTCCTACACTTAGCAGCGATTCTCGCATGTATAGGGGAACTCCTCGGAGGTGAACCGGAGAGAACCTTGGGATCATATGGGATGATCCTTGTTTCCACATGTACCTATGACCTAACCAAGCTCAAATGGAGGCACACGCCCACCGGGGACCCCCGATGGGATGCAGTCAAAGGGGTAGACGGCGCGGTCAACAGAACTAGGGTTTCGTCAGAAATCGAGCATCGGATCTAGGGAATGGCCCCAAAACTTGTGTGTGTCCACATGGCATGCACAAAAGTGATTTTTGATGGTTCTACATCCAATGCTACCCCCCGGGTGTGTCCGGCTTCTCGGACAGGGGGTTCCTACACTTAGGCGGATTCCCGCATGTATAGTGGGAACTCCCTCGGAGGTGAACCGGAGAGAACCTTGGGATCATATGGGATGATCCTTGTTTCCACATGTACCTATGACCTAACCAAGCTCAAATGGAGGCACACGCCCACCGGGGACCCCCGATGGGATGCGATCAAAGGGGTAGACGGCGCGGTCAACGGAACTAGGGTTTCGTCGTAAATCGAGCATCGGATCTAGGGAATGGCCCCAAAACTTGTGTGTGTCCACATGGCATGCACAAAAGTGATTTGTGATGGTTCTACATCCAATGCTACCCCCCCGGGTGTGTCCGGCTTCTCGGACAGGGGGTTCCTACACTTAGGCAGATTCTGCATGTATAGGGGGGAACTCCCTCGGAGGTGAACCGGAGAGAACCTTGGGATCATATGGGATGATCCTTGTTTCCACATGTACCTATGACCTAACCAAGCTCAAATGGAGGCACACGCCCACCGGGGAACCCCCGATGGGATGCGATCAAAGGGGTAGACGGCGCGGTCAACAGAACTAGGGTTTCGTCAGAAATCGAGCATCGGATCTAGGGAATGGCCCCAAAACTTGTGTGTGTCCACATGGCATGCACAAAAGTGATTTATGATGGGTCTACATCCAATGCTACCCCCCGGGTGTGTCCGGCTTCTCGGACAGGGGGTTCCTACACTTAGCTAGCGATTCTCGCATGTATAGGGGAACTCCCTGAGGTGAACCGGAGAGAACCTTGGGATCATATGGGATGATCCTTGTTTCCACATGTACCTATGACCTAACCAAGCTCAAATGGAGGCACACGCCCACCGGGGACCCCCGATGGGATGCGATCAAAGGGGTAGACGGCGCGGTCAACGTAACTAGGGTTTCGTCAGAAATCGAGCATCGGATCTAGGGAATGGCCCCAAAACTTGTGTGTGTCCACATGGCATGCACAAAAGTGATTTGTGATGGTTCTACATCCAATGCTACCCCCCGGGTGTGTCCGGCTTCTCGGACAGGGGTTCCTACACTTAGGCGGATTCCGCATGTATAGGGGGAACTCCCTCGGAGGTGAACCGGAGAGAACCTTGGGATCATATGGGATGATCCTTGTTTCCACATGTACCTATGACCTAAACAAGCTCAAATGGAGGCACACGCCCACCGGGGACCCCGATGGGATGCGATCAAAGGGGTAGACGGCGCGGTCAACGTAACTAGGGTTTCGTCGTAAATCGAGCATCGGATCTAGGGAATGGCCCCAAAACTTGTGTGTGTCCACATGGCATGCACAAAAGTGATTTGTGATGGTTCTACATCCAATGCTACCCCCCCGGTGTGTCCGGCTTCTCGGACAGGGGGTTCCTACACTTAGGCGATTCTCGCATGTATAGGGGGAACTCCTCGGAGGTGAACCGGAGAGAACCTTGGGATCATATGGGATGATCCTTGTTTCCACATGTACCTATGACCTAACCAAGCTCAAATGGAGGCACACGCCCACCGGGGACCCCCGATGGGATGCGATCAAAGGGGTAGACGACGCGGTCAACGTAACTAGGGTTTCGTCGTAAATCGAGCATCGGATCTAGGGAATGGCCCCAAAACTTGTGTGTGTCCACATGGCATGCACAAAAGTGATTTATGATGGTTCTACATCCAATGCTACCCCCCGGTGTGTCCGGCTTCCGGACAGGGGGTTCCTACACTTAGCTAGCAGATTCTGCATGTATAGGGGGAACTCCCTCGGAGGTGAACCGGAGAGAACCTTGGGATCATATGGGATGATCCTTGTTTCCACATGTACCTATGACCTAACCAAGCTCAAATGGAGGCACACGCCCACCGGGGACCCCCGATGGGATGCGATCAAAGGGGTAGACGGCGCGGTCAACGTAACTAGGGTTTCGTCAGAAATCGAGCATCGGATCTAGGGAATGGCCCCAAAACTTGTGTGTGTCCACATGGCATGCACAAAAGTGATTTGTGATGGTTCTACATCCAATGCTACCCCCCGGGTGTGTCCGGCTTCTCGGACAGGGGGTTCCTACACTTAGGCGGATTCTCGCATGTATAGGGGGAACTCCCTCGGAGGTGAACCGGAGAGAACCTTGGGATCATATGGGATGATCCTTGTTTCCACATGTACCTATGACCTAACCAAGCTCAAATGGAGGCACACGCCCACCGGGGACCCCGATGGGATGCGATCAAAGGGGTAGACGACGCGGTCAACGGAACTAGGGTTTCGTCGTAAATCGAGCATCGGACCTAGGGAATGGCCCCAAAACTTGTGTGTGTCCACATGGCATGCACAAAAGTGATTTGAGATGGTTCTATATCCAATGCTACCCCTCGGGTGTGTCCGGCTTCTCGGACAGGGGGTTCCTACACTTAGGCGGATTCCGCATGTATAGGGGGAACTCCTCGGAGGTGAACCGGAGAGAACCTTGGGATCATATGGGATGATCCTTGTTTCCACATGTACCTATGACCTAACCAAACTCAAATGGAGGCACACGCCCACCGGGGACCCCGATGGGATGCGATCAAAGGGGTAGACTGCGCGGTCAACGTAACTAGGGTTTCGTCGGAAATCGAGCATCGGACCTAGGGAATGGCCCCAAAACTTGTGTGTGTCCACATGGCATGCACAAAAGTGATTTGTGATGGTTCTACATCCAATGCTACCCCCGGTGTGTCCGGCTTCTGGACAGGGGTTCCTACACTTAGGCAGATTCTGCATGTATAGGGGGGAACTCCCTTGGAGGTGAACCGGAGAGAACCTTGGGATCATATGGGATGATCCTTGTTTCCACATGTACCTATGACCTAACCAAGCTCAAATGGAGGCACACGCCCACCGGGGGACCCCCGATGGGATGCAGTCAAAGGGGTAGACGATGCGGTCAACAGAACTAGGGTTTCTTCAGAAATCGAGCATCGGATCTAGGGAATGGCCCCAAAACTTGTGTGTGTCCACATGGCATGCACAAAAGTGATTTGAGATGGTTCTATATCCAATGCTACCCCTCGGGTGTGTCCGGCTTCTCGGACAGGGGGTTCCTACACTTAGGCAGATTCTGCATGTATAGGGGGGAACTCCCTCGGAGGTGAACCGGAGAGAACCTTGGGATCATATGGGATGATCCTTGTTTCCACATGTACCTATGACCTAACCAACCTCAAACGGGGGGACCCCCGATGGGATGCAGTCAAAGGGGTAGACGGCGCGGTCAACAGAACTAGGGTTTCTTCAGAAATCGAGCATCGGATCTAGGGAATGGCCCCAAAACTTGTGTGTGTCCACATGGCATGCACAAAAGTGATTTGTGATGGTTCTACATCCAATGCTACCCCCCGGTGTGTCCGGCTTCTCGGACAAGGGGTTCCTACACTTAGGCAGTATCTCGCATGTATAGGGGGAACTCCTCGGAGGTGAACCGGAGAGAACCTTGGGATCATATGGGATGATCCTTGTTTCCACATGTACCTATGGCCTAACCAAGCTCAAATGGATGCACACGCCCACCGGGGACCCCCGATGGGATGCGATCAAAGGGGTAGACGACGCGGTCAACGTAACTAGGGTTTCTTCGTAAATCGAGCATCGGATCTAGGGAATGGCCCCAAAACTTGTGTGTGTCCACATGGCATGCACAAAAGTGATTTGTGATGGTTCTACATCCAATGCTACCCTCCGGGTGTGTCCGGATTCTCGGACGGGGGTTCCTACACTTAGGCAGATCTCGCATGTATAGGGGGAACTCCCTCGGAGGTGAACCGGAGAGAACCTTGGGATCATATGGGATGATCCTTGTTTCCACATGTACCTATGACCTAACCAAGCTCAAATGGAGGAACACGCCCACCGGGGGACCCCCGATGGGATGCAGTCAAAGGGGTAGACGGCACGGTCAACAGAACTAGGGTTTCTTCAGAAATCGAGCATCGGACCTAGGGAATGGCCCCAAAACTTGTGTGTGTCCACATGGAATGCACAAAAGTGATTTTTGATGGTTCTACATCCAATGCTACCCCCCGGGTGTGTCCGGCTTCTCGGACAGGGGGTTCCTACACTTAGCTAGCAGATTCTGCATGTATAGGGGGGACTCCCTCGGAGGTGAACCGGAGAGAACCTTGGGATCATATGGGATGATCCTTGTTTCCACATGTACCTATGACCTAACCAAGCTCAAATGGAGGCACACGCCCACCGGGGACCCCGATGGGATGCAATCAAAGGGGTAGACGGCGCGGTCAACGGAACTAGGGTTTCTTCGTAAATCGAGCATCGGATCTAGGGAATGGCCCCAAAACTTGTGTGTGTCCACATGGCATGCACAAAAGTGATTTTTGATGGTTCTACATCCAATGCTACCCCCGGTGTGTCCGGCTTCTCGGACAGGGGGTTCCTACACTTAGGCAGATTCTGCATGTATAGGGGGGAACTCCCTCGGAGGTGAACCGGAGAGAACCTTGGGATCATATGGGATGAACCTTGTTTCCACATGTACCTATGACCTAACCAAACTCAAATGGAGGCACACGCCCACCGGGGACCCCGATGGGATGCAGTCAAAGGGGTAGACGGCGCGGTCAACAGAACTAGGGTTTCTTCAGAAATCGAGCATCGGACCTAGGGAATGGCCCAAAACTTGTGTGTGTCCACATGGCATGCACAAAAGTGATTTGTGATGGTTCTACATCCAATTCTACCCCCCGGGTGTGTCCGGCTTCTCGGACAGGGGGTTCCTACACTTAGGCAGATTCCCGCATGTATAGGGGGAACTCCTCGGAGGTGAACCGGAGAGAACCTTGGGATCATATGGGATGATCCTTGTTTCCACATGTACCTATGACCTAACCAAACTCAAATGGAGGCACACGCCCACCGGGGGACCCCCGATGGGATGCAGTCAAAGGGGTAGACGGCGCGGTCAACAGAACTAGGGTTTCTTCAGAAATCGAGCATCGGACCTAGGGAATGGCCCAAAACTTGTGTGTGTCCACATGGCATGCACAAAAGTGATTTGTGATGGTTCTACATCCAATTCTACCCCCCGGGTGTGTCCGGCTTCTCGGACAGGGGGTTCCTACACTTAGGCGGATTCCCGCATGTATAGGGGGAACTCCCTCGGAGGTGAACCGGAGAGAACCTTGGGATCATATGGGATGATCCTTGTTTCCACATGTACCTATGACCTAACCAAACTCAAATGGAGGCACACGCCCACCGGGGGACCCCCGATGGGATGCAGTCAAAGGGGTAGACGACGCGGTCAACAGAACTAGGGTTTCTTCAGAAATCGAGCATCGGACCTAGGGAATGGCCCCAAAACTTGTGTGTGTCCAAATGGCATGCACAAAAGTGATTTATGATGGTTCTACATCCAATGCTACCCCCCCGGGTGTGTCCGGCTTCTCGGACAGGGGGTTCCTACACTTAGCTAGCAGATTCTGCATGTATAGGGGGGAATTCCCTCGGAGGTGAACCGGAGAGAACCTTGGGATCATATGGGATGATCCTTGTTTCCACATGTACCTATGACCTAACCAAGCTCAAATGGAGGCACACGCCCACCGGGGGACCCCCGATGGGATGCGATCAAAGGGGTAGACGGCGCGGTCAACGTAACTAGGGTTTCTTCGAAATCGAGCATCGGATCTAGGGAATGGCCCCAAAACTTGTGTGTGTCCACATGGCATGCACAAAAGTGATTTGTGATGGTTCTACATCCAATGCTACCCCCGGGTGTGTCCGGCTTCTCGGACAGGGGTTCCTACACTTAGGCGTAGTCTCGCATGTATAGGGGAACTCCTCGGAGGTGAACCGGAGAGAACCTTGGGATCATATGGGATGATCCTTGTTTCCACATGTACCTATGACCTAACCAAACTCAAATGGAGGCACACGCCCACCGGGGACCCCGATGGGATGCGATCAAAGGGGTAGACGACGCGGTCAACAGAACTAGGGTTTCTTCAGAAATCGAGCATCGGACCTAGGGAATGGCCCAAAACTTGTGTGTGTCCACATGACATGCACAAAAGTGATTTGTGATGGTTCTACATCCAATTCTACCCCCCCGGGTGTGTCCGGCTTCTCGGACAGGGGGTTCCTACACTTAGGCAGATCTCGCATGTATAGGGGGAACTCCCTCGGAGGTGAACCGGAGAGAACCTTGGGATCATATGGGATGATCCTTGTTTCCACATGTACCTATGACCTAACCAAACTCAAATGGAGGCACACGCCCACCGGGGACCCCGATGGGATGCGATCAAAGGGGTAGACGGCGCGGTCAACGTAACTAGGGTTTCTTCGTAAATCGAGCATCGGACCTAGGGAATGGCCCCAAAACTTGTGTGTGTCCACATGGCATGCACAAAAGTGATTTGTGATGGTTCTACATCCAATGCTACCCCCGGGTGTGTCCGGCTTCTCGGACAGGGGGTTCCTACACTTAGGCAGATCTCGCATGTATAGGGGAACTCCCTTGGAGGTGAACCGGAGAGAACCTTGGGATCATATGGGATGATCCTTGTTTCCACATGTACCTATGACCTAACCAAGCTCAAATGGAGGCACACGCCCACCGGGGACCCCGATGGGATGCAATCAAAGGGGTAGACGATGCGGTCAACGTAACTAGGGTTTCTTCGTAAATCGAGCATCGGATCTAGGGAATGGCCCCAAAACTTGTGTGTGTCCACATGGCATGCACAAAAGTGATTTGTGATGGTTCTACATCCAATGCTACCCCCCGGGTGTGTCCGGCTTCTCGGACAGGGGGTTCCTACACTTAGGCAGATTCTGCATGTATAGGGGGAACTCCCTCGGAGGTGAACCGGAGAGAACCTTGGGATCATATGGGATGATCCTTGTTTCCACATGTACCTATGACCTAACCAACCTCAAACGGGGGGACCCCCGATGGGATGCAGTCAAAGGGGTAGACGGCGCGGTCAACGTAACTAGGGTTTCTTCAGAAATCGAGCATCGGATCTAGGGAATGGCCCCAAAACTTGTGTGTGTCCACATGGCATGCACAAAAGTGATTTGTGATGGTTCTACATCCAATGCTACCCCCCGGGTGTGTCCGGCTTCTCGGACAAGGGGTTCCTACACTTAGGCAGATTCTGCATGTATAGGGGGGAACTCCCTCGGAGGTGAACCGGAGAGAACCTTGGGATCATATGGGATGATCCTTGTTTCCACATGTACCTATGGCCTAACCAAGCTCAAATGGATGCACACGCCCACCGGGGGACCCCCGATGGGATGCAGTCAAAGGGGTAGACGGCGCGGTCAACAGAACTAGGGTTTCTTCAGAAATTGAGCATCGGACCTAGGGAATGGCCCCAAAACTTGTGTGTGTCCACATGGCATGCACAAAAGTGATTTTTGATGGTTCTACATCCAATGCTACCCCCCGGGTGTGTCCGGCTTCTCGGACAGGGGGTTCCTACACTTAGGCAGATTCTCGCATGTATAGGGGAACTCCTCGGAGGTGAACCGGAGAGAACCTTGGGATCATATGGGATGATCCTTGTTTCCACATGTACCTATGACCTAACCAAGCTCAAATGGAGGCACACGCCCACCGGGGACCCCCGATGGGATGCGATCAAAGGGGTAGACGGCGCGGTCAACGGAAATAGGGTTTCTTCGTAAATCGAGCATCGGATCTAGGGAATGGCCCCAAAACTTGTGTGTGTCCACATGGCATGCACAAAAGTGATTTGTGATGGTTCTACATCCAATGCTACCCCCCCGGGTGTGTCCGGCTTCCTGGACAGGCGAGAGAGATGGAGCGGGAAAGGGTGGGCGAGAGAGAAGTAGCGGGAAAGGTTGAGCGGGAAAGGTCGGAAATATAAAACTTAAAAAAAATATTTCCATGTGTGATAATCTGTTCTTATTATTAGACTTCGTCAATCTCAAGACCCGCCGGATCAGTTATTCAACGCAGTCTCTTAGAGGTGCTCATAGGGGTAGGGTGTGCGTGTGTGCGTTCATAGGGGTGAGTGTGTACGCGTATGTATGAGCGTCTTTGATTGTATTGTGTTTCGCAAAAAAAAAGAAACAGTATTTATTTAAAAAAAAATAAAAAATAAACCTAACTGTGCCGACGGTGGCCGTCGGCACAACCGTAACCGTCGGCACAGCTAGGGCGCCATAACGGCCACACCGCGCCACGGTCGGGGCCAGCCACACACACACACGCCCCACACACACGCCCCCACCCGCCGCGCCGCCGCTGTCCCCTTCCCGTCGTCCGCCGCGCCGCCACCACCCGCCGCCGCCGCCAGGTCCCCACGCCACCCGGCCGCCAGATCCCGCAGCAGCCCACCGCCGCGCCCCGCAGCCCACCGCCGCCGCGCCCTAACCCGCAGTAGCCGGCGCCCCGCAGCCCACCGCGCGCGCCGCCCCAACCCGCGACGGCCGGCGCCGCCCGGCCGGCCTCCCTCACCCGCCCCGACCAGCCCGGCGCCGCCCCGGCCTCCCGACCCGCCCCCACCCGCAGCAGGCCCGGCCTCCCCGACCCGCCCCGACCCCCCAGCAGCAGCCGGCATCGGCCAAGCCTCCCTCACCCGCCCCGGCCCGCAGCAGCTCCGGCCTCCTCACCGGCCGGCCCCCTCGCCCTCGGCCCGCCCTTCCACTGCCGCCATGGTAAGCGCCGCACCCCTTGCATATATGGATTATGTAAATATTTTTTAGCATTTTAGTTGTAGGAATTAGGTATATGGATTTGTAAATAGAAATTGAAATGGTAATTGAAATTGAAATGAAATAAATTAGAATTAGGTATATGGATTTGTAAATAGAAATAGAAATGTTTAATGGAATGGAAATTGAAATTGAAATTGAAATGGTAATTGAAATTGAAATGAAATTGAAATTGAAATTGAAATGGTAATTGAAATTGAAATGAAATAAATTAGAATTTTGTAGAAATGCATTTGTTTTATCAATTGATGAATTTGCATTGACAAATTTTTATTATTTTAACTAGGTCCCGTAGTGAGCACCCCGCGTGACGACCCCGGATCTTGCGCCGCATCTCTACGGCCGTCGACATCGCCGGTTGTTCGACTACTTCCTCTACAGCCGAGGGTGAGCTGAATTGCCGACTCTCCCCCTCCGCATTTTATGTCATTAGATTTAATTTCTCCGTCAAGTCGCGTAACCTAGGTGTCAATTCCCGTCCGCAAGCGTTACGCGGATAAATATGCATTAGTGGTCAGCATATTTTGAACCGTAACGCTTGTGGCATTTACGGGACAGTCGCCGGACCCGTAGTTGGGCACGTTTCCACGTTCTGCTCGGGTGCGAGACAGGATTTCGTCGGCGCCTCCCCGTTGTTCTCCGGATGCACATCCTCTCGGCTTTTTGCCGAGACGTGTATCGGGAGAGCAGCGGGGAGGTGTCGCCGAAATTCCGTCTCGCACCCGAGCAGAACGTGGAGAACGTACCCAACTACGGGTCCGAGGCTGCTAGGAGCCCACCTAGTAGAGATGTAGGTTGATGCACGCGTTTTCGCCGGTAGAAAAATAAAAATATGATGCATTCAATTTCATGCTACTATTTGTTGTTTGTCATGCAATAAAGCGGGATGGCTGATAATGAGTGGATGTACGAAGTGGCCGTGTTAGTTCGACTCAAGTGACGAGATGAATGGAAATGAAAGACAGATTTGTTAGTGAAGGAGTTAGCTCGTGGTTCGAAGGGGGTCGTTCGTCCCCGTTGCCCTTGCGAGTGTACCGCAGGAGGCGTCATCCTAAGGATATTCTAGAGATGACTAAACACCTTTGGTGGAATGGGTATATGCGTGACTACGACCCGCCGGTCAACTTTTCTCGGCACGAACGTGATAGAGGTGAGGTGATGCGGCAGCGGATCGATGGCAATGAGAACGATGGCATCTTAAACTTGCTAGATGATCTTCGGGATGCTGACATGCCAGAGTTACCATGGGACGAACAGTCTGAACCGGAGGAACCGCCTGAACCGGAGGGACCGCCACAACCGGAGGAACTTCCAGAGGAGGAACCTGAGCCAACCGCGAGGGCCTTCATTGATATGATGGCCTCCGCTAGGAGGCCTCTATACCCGGGTGCAAAAATGTCTCAACTTGATGGCATCACGCAGTTGCTAGCCGACAAGTGCATGTTTGAGAGTACTCGAGCATCCTTTGAAAAGACTCGAACACAGTAGGTAACATGTTGCCTCGAAGGTCATTGCTTGCCCAAGACCATGTACGAAACGAAGAAAATCTTGAAAGCATTGAAAATGGATTATGTAACATATGATGTCTGTCCAAAACTTTGCCTTTTGTTTTGGAAAGACTATGCGGATGACGAGTACTTGTGCCAAGTGTGGTCACTCTAGGTATCATGAGGTAGATGTAGGCAATGGTCGAAGAGGCGGACAAAAGTAGCCATAAAGATTCTTCGTTATCTCCCATTCATCAAAAGAATCCAGCGGCTTTACATGTTCGAGGAGACTGCCAAGCGGATGACATGGCATAAGACCGGGATAAGATTGCAGGACGAGAAGAAACGGGTACCCATGGTACATCCATCCGATGGTCAATCATGGAAGCACTTCGATGAAAAGCACCCAAATGAGGCAAGTGAGGCTCGGAATGTTAGAATTGCGATAGCAACCGATGGATTCAACCCATATGGTATGTCGACTGCCGCGTACAGCTGCTGGCCCGTGTTTGTTAGTCCGCTCAATCTCCCTCCCGGAGTCGTAATGCAAAGGAAGAACATATTCTTGTCGATGATCCTTCCAGGGCCTGAATATCCAGGGAAGAAATTGAGTGTCTTAATGCAACCACTTGTGGATGATTTGCACCACTCGTGGCATCACGGTACATTGACATACGACCGAGCATCAAAGAGAAACTTCATCATGAAAGTTTGGTTCCACTATTCGATGCATGACCTACCCGGGTACGCCCTATTCTGTGGGCATAGTACAGCTGGTAAGTTTCCATGCCCAGTGTGCAGGCACGAACTAGAATTCGAGCACCTAAAAGCTGGACACAAATATGTTGCCTTTGACAAACACCGCAAGTTCCTCGAGTCCAGGGCATCGGTTCGGATCCGACAAGAAGAACTTCACGAAAGGCGTAGTTGTGCTTGAACATAAAGAAATACCAAAGTTCGATGGTGCAACTGTTGATGCTGAGCTACGTGCTCTCCAGCCTAGTAAGGAACCCGGCCACCAATTTGAGGGATATGGTAAAACGCACAACTGGACTCACATAGCAGGCATAACAGAGCTCGAGTATTACAAGAAACTTGAACTTCCCCATAATATCGATATGATGCACACCGAAAAGAATTGCGGGGAGGCATTCCTTAACACCTGCTGCAACATACCAGGCAAGTCAAGGGATAATGTTTCAGCTAGAGTCGATATTGAGGAGATATGCGACAGGGTGGCTCTACACATGCAGCCTCCTGAGGGCAATCGAAAAGGTTGGTTAAAGCCGCATGCCAAGTACTGTCTTGATAGCGCCGACAAGAAGGAGGCATTTACGTGGCTCAAATATGACGTGATGTTCCCTGATGGTTATTGTTCGAATATGAGTAAGGGAGTCAATCTTGCTACAGGAAAAATAAACGGGCTCAAGAGTCACGACTATCATATATGGATTGAGCGGCTGATGCCGGTGATGCTTCGAGGGTATCTCCCCGATCATGTCTGGCGAGTGCTTGCGGAGGTGAGCCATTTTTTCCGCACGGTCTGTGCTAAGCGGATATGTACCGAGGTGATTGAGAAGCTGCAAGCAAGTGCCGGACATGCTATGCAAGTTAGAGATGATATTCCCCCAGTGCTTCTTCACTCCGATGTTACATCTCATCGTGCATCTCGCCAACGAGGCACTCTTGGGGGGACCGGTGCGGTATCGTTGGCGGCTTTGTATTGAGAGGGAGTTCAAGTATATTCGGTACAAATGTGGAAACAAAAATAAGATTGAAGCATGCATAGCTGAGGCAACTCTCCTCCATGAGATGGCAGACGCCACGACAATGTACTATGCCAATGATGTGCCCACTAAGCATAACCCGGTCGCTCGGTACAATTCCGACGAGCCCAAGCGTGACCCAAAGCTCTTGCTCTTCCAATATCCCGGTGGCAAGGCTGGTGCCTCAAAAGTGGAGAACATTTCGCCAGAAGAGAAGGATTGCATAATGCCTTACGTGCTTATGAACATGGAGGAAGTGGTCGATTTCATGAGGTAAAATGATGAACCAATTACTTTGCAACCAGTAGCTTGGTTTTGGTCTAATACGTATTTTCTCCTTTCAGCAAATTCCATGATGAAATGTGGTCAGGAAGAAATGGTCCCACTCCCACGCAGTGGTACACTCTTCTGAAAGAGGGTGCCCCGCCCTTAAATAAAAGCTTCATGAACTGGTTCTATGAAAAAGTAATTTCTCAGAATAATCTGAACTGAACTTGTAGGGAGTTGATCCCAACGTTGAGATGACAGACGAGTTGAGATGCGTTTCCCAGGGTTTTAACCGTAGAGTCCATACGCATGACAAGTATGATGTAAATGGGTATCGCTTCCATACGGAGTTTCACCAGAAGAACCGGCCTAATGCAAAAACAATAAATACCGGGGTCTACACCCGCGGAGCCGATGATCTTGATTACTATGGAAGGTTACAAAAGGTATACGAGTTGACGTTCAACAACGCAAACATAGAACTCAAGCTCTTTGTGTTCAAATGCCACTCGGTTTGACCCACACGGTGGAATGAGAAGCACCCCTCCATTGGTTTAGTTGAAGTTAGGCCTACAACCACCTACAGCGGATCCGACGTCTATGTTGTGGCTCACCAAACCAAGCAAGTTTATTATTTGTCCTACCCATGTCGAATGAGGAACTCATGGGCTGGGAAGTCGTGTTCCGGGTATCGCCACATGGTAAGCTACCCATCCCCTCCGAGGACGATTACAACAACATTGACCCGGTAACATATGAGGGAATTTTCTATCAAGAGGAAGAGCAGTTCGGGGACCTTCAAATAGACATAGGTCTTCGAGAGCTCCACAACGAAGTACAAATGCGTGGTGAGACCGTGGTGGACCTCGAAGGACATAGCTATGCTCACCAAGCGCAATGCGAACAAAGACAACATTGTCGAGACTCAACCGGAACCCAATGCCGACCATGAATACTCATATGATACCGATTTTGATAGTGAGGCTGAGAACCCAATGCCTAGAGATGAGAGTGGTGATGAATGGTGAGGGTCTTTTATGCTTAGTACCTACATTATCATTATGCTTAATACATACATTTGTCATTATGCTTAGTACCTACATTGTCATTATGCTTAGTACCTACATTTTTCATTATGCTTAGTACCTACATTTGTCATTATGCTTAGTGTTTACTCATTTTCAACATGCTTATTAATTATTTTCTCTTTTCTTATGCAGGTAGTTGCCCAATATGAGCGGACAGAAGGCATCATCGAGCTCCTTGCTTCATCAGATGCATCAGCGGAAGCCAGGGCCGGGTGCTTCCAGACGGAGTGGAAGACCCATTGTTCCCACCCGGCGTTACGAAGACGCAGACGGAGGACGGGGAGGACGAGGGGGTGGACGAGGGGGTGGACGAGGGGGTGGACGAGCCGGAGGACGAGGGGAGGACGAGCCGGAGGACGAGGGGGATGCACGGCTCCTTCTAGCCGACATTCCCTCTCGCTACGGCTCAGTGGCTTCACAGTCTATGGACGAGGAGGAGGACACTAGGGAGGAGGAGGAGGAGGACACTAGGGAGGAGGAGGAGGAGTCTAGGGACGAGGAGGCTTCGACGGAGATGGCTCCGAAGAAGTTGCGGATTCGTGGGGAAGCGCAGGTTCCCGATGAGAGTAAGGAACCTGCTATGGAGGATGACAAGTGGCTCCTTGTCCCAGGAAAGATAGAGTAAGTAGTAAGGTGATTTCATTTTCGTTATGACACTTAGCATTTTCTAATGTTTGATAATTGTGCAGAAATTTCACATATACGGGGAAGAATGTCCGCGTGCCGGGGAGTCCGATTGGAGCTGCTATTAGGAAGTACCGGCCGGGGATGTACACTCCGGTCCTTGGAGGCGAGTCCAAGCTAGCCTACACTTGGGAAGACTTTGAGATAGCGCCTTACCCTGGCTTTACTTCCGCCGCCGACGCCGTGATCAAGAAGTTTTGGGTACGTAATGCATACTCTTTGGGTTTCATTCATATGTAGTTGATAACCCCACCGTGATAACTCATGCCTCTCACACTTTCGTTATGCTTGATTGCGGCGCAATTATAGGGTGGCGGCCGAGCATAAGGAGAGGGCGGACGTGATCCTCCGTAACATGTGTCGGAAGTTGACACGGCAGCGGTGGTACAACCGAGAGGATCACGTGCATCGGCCACTTCTATGCTGAGCAGGGCATAAGGTACACAAAGCCTGAGATTGTGAAGGGACTCGCCCCGGCTATGACGATAGAGGACTTCATGTTGGTAAGTAATTGTCAATGCGATTCTATGTACTGTGGCTAACTTGCAACTATATTGTTTGTTCTTCAAATGAGTTTTTATTTTGCAGGTTGTACCACATTGGGCTGATAATAAGAGGGCCGCCTTCATGGAGTTGGTCAAGAATTGGGTCGGCGAAAAACCCGATTTCAAGGCCGTGAGCGACCGGAACAAGGCCAACCGTGGGCATCAGGGAACACACGGTGCGGGGAGCAGCAGCACCGATCGCTATCGGGACCGTCTGGTACATATAAAAATGGAACAAGCTGCATTTTTTTGATTTTCGATGATATGCATAACATTTGTTTTGTGATGCAGGGGAAGAAGCTCGGGAGGGAACTTGGTGAGATGGAAGCGTGGACGCACATGAAGTCGGTGACGCCCGGTCCGAACGAGCCTCGGCCCGCTCCTCGAGATGTACTACGGCAAGGCCAAAGAGAGCAAGGAAAAATACCGCGAGGAGTACGCCAAGCTCCATCCAGAGGTGGAGGACCCTATGACCGAGCCGGTCGACGAGGTGGCGATGATGCTGGCGGGGTCCGGCCAGCCGCATGGACGTCCCGCTCCGCCTTGCCGGGGGTTTCAAGCCTCAGAGGAACTTCACGCAGATCAAGGCTACCCTCCCCTCCGGCAGCTACGCTACCTCCTCGCGGTCTACATGCCGTTCTCGGGTAGAGGTAGATGTAAGTCATCCACACTTTCATCCCCTATTTTGACTCTTGTTCCTGAATGGCTATGTTGATGAGACGCATTATTTCTGAAATTGTAGACTCAGCTCGAGGCGGCCTATGCAGTAGCTTACGAGGAGTATCTCGAGAAGATTAAGGAGCATGACCTTGTGAAAGATGCCTATGTCCAGGTGGACGAGCAACCGAGATGGCGGTAAGTTTCAATCTCTATGGTTGCAAAACATCATAAGTCCCCATGTTTGAATCTGAGCTATCTCTCCCTTTTCTTGCAGAGTTTCACTCGGTTCATGATGACTGGAGTGCGAGAGGAACCACTCCCAGAGCCACCTCATCCGGGGCCGACGCCAGTGTTCCCGTCCAAGGAGGAGTTCTATTGCATGTACAAGCGTCAACGTCAGTTGACCCCGGTAAGTTGCCAACTTGGCTAAGTTGCTAACTTGGTGTGACATGGCTAAGTTGCTAACTCCCTCCAACATGTAGGGATTGGGAGAATCCGGGAACGACACTCCTTGTGGTACGCCGATGCACCCCGGTCGCCATTCTCCTGGTGCTTCTGCCGAACCTCGGCATGGTTCTGCTTCCGGTGGCTCTCGTCGTGGTTCTACCTCCCCGAGCACCGTCGAAATACAGCGGCCTCACTTCACCCACTCGGAGCTAGATCGTCTGGAGCTAGATCGTCACTCGGGTGGTGCACCACCATAGTTTCTACATTGTACTAGCTGCATGACACATGCTATATGTGTAGAATGATCTATGTAGGATGACTATATGTACCGTATTGCTTGTGTGCTATATTTGTACTAAATTTGGGATTTGGTGCCATATTTGTGCTATATCTGTGATGTGAGCTATATGTGTGCAATTCATATATGATACTGCTTTATATGCAATTGCTGTGCAAATGGAGCAAAATCAGGAAAATAAAAAAAAATCTGGGCAGCAGCTGTGCCGACGGTGTCACCGTCGGCACAGGCCCATAGCTGTGCCAAATGGCAGGGTCAGCTGGCCCAGGTTTCACGCGTTTTTCCAGTTTGAATGCCACCGTTTTGCCGCCAGTTCTGGGAAAAAAAAAGCAAAACTGTGCCGACGGTGTAACCGTCGGCACAGCTGGGGACGTTGACGGCAGCCGGCGTGACGGCTGGTTGGCTCTGCCGACGATGGGGCGGCCGACGGCCACCGTCCAGCCGTCGGCGTACGACTGTGCCGACGGTGACCCGCTACGCCGACGGTGCGTGTGCAGACCCCGACGCCTGCTGTGCCGACGGGGAGACGCCGACGGTCACCGTCGGCAGAGCCTATGCCGACGGTGAACCTTACTGTGCCGACGGTGCGGGGCCGTCGGTGTAGCCGGTTGTTCCCGTAGTGTATGTTTCAGCACTGCACAAATTCTTCAGTTGAGTGTTATAGGCATTAGGTAACGATATTAGGTTCACAGCCATAAGGGTGCATGTTTCTTAGTACTCCCTTAGTTCCATATTAGTTGTTGCGGATATATCTATACACGAAATATGTCTAGATACAGCCAAATCAGCAATGACAAATATGGAACTGAGGGGGTAACTCTAAAGCACATGTCCATCGCTGATAACATTGTAATTGACAATAGCTGCCGTTCATCGATTCTGTAGCGCTTTTTCCAAGAGGCCGCATCACCTGCTAGTGCAAACATTTCTGACGCTCTGAATTGATGATGGTCACCTGAACGTCAATCATCTTGTAACATCCTCTTATCAATGACCGATTCGCAGAACACAACAGGGGTGCAGGCTTGTAACTGACAGTCTTCAGCGAGCTTTTCACTATTTTGCGGGCTGTCATCCATGTTGCCTTCACTGCCACATACCATCCATGGTGACGTTCTATGTCATGACACTCAGCGTGTAGCCTTAGGCATCTCTAGTGGCCCGACCTATTTCTAACACCAAAAGTATCCACTTTAGTCAGTCGTGGATATAAAAAATAAGAGCATGTCTAGCAGGTCCCTCAAAACGCGCGCACCCCCTATAATTTTGGTGGGATAGGGGGTGAGGGCATTTTGGGCCGTCTAGCAGGCCCTGTATTCGGGCCGGCCCGTATCGACGGAATACGGGGCCCGTCAAACCCACCCCGCCACCCCCTACAAATCCAGGGTGTAGGTGCAACCCTAGCCCCGCCGTGCACCGCCGCCTCCCCGCACGCACTCCCGCGAGCAATTCGCAGCCGCAGGCCGCAGCATTTGCACTGCCGCTGGCCATGAGCGCACATCGGCGGAGTAGCGCCTCGCCCGCCGCCGGATCGAAGCGACATGATAGAGGAGGCGTGGCGCTACCACTGCAAGCTCTCCGCCGTCGGGAGTCGGCGTGCGGCGTGCAAGTATGCCGGCGCCGAATGGGTGCCACCGATGCTCCGCGACTTCGCGGCGGGCGGCCGCTACCACAAGGTCGACCCGCCGCTGAAGCCGATGAGCGGCGGCGATTTCGACAAATGGCGGACCGCGTGGGAGCAATAGCGCGCGTGGAAGGCCGCATGGGAGGGGAGCTCCAGCGGCGGAGCGCCGCGAGCCGGCGACGAGGAAGAGGAGGCGGAGGAGGGGAGGACCCCCTCTACTTGGAGGCGGTGGCCGCGTCCATGAAGGAGGCCGCCGACAAGGCTCGGGCAGAGGCGGAGGAGGCGGCGCAGGCCATCGCCGCCGTCGAGGAGATGAAGGCGCGGGAGGCCGCCACCACTGCGAAAATCGTCATCCTCGACGACTAGGTGGCATTGTAGAAGTCGCGATCCAGTAGGACCGTGCAATTTTGTATATCCCTATCTATGATCTATCTATGAACGTGATGAACTATCTATGAATTTTCCCGGGTTTTGTAATTTTCAAAAATACGGGGTGAAATACGGGGTCTGTTAGACGAAATGGTTCGTGCGTGACAATTTTTTAATACAGAGCCCTCTACTCACGTTTTATGGGGTAGAAAAATAGGGTTATGTTAGACATGCTCTAACTATCCGGCCACATGTGTCCATTTGGGTTGGGGCTGCTTCAGTGGCGCATTTGGTTTGCTTTGCTGGTATCTTTTTACCCAATTTCATAAAAATAGACCAATAGATAAAGAGGCAATCGAAACTAAGATATAACCCCAAAAAAGGCCAGATTAGGAGATTAAGTTGTTCACATAAATAGTGTTGAATCCAGGTTGTGAGGCTCGGGCATATCTCGTGGGCCGGCGTTGGGAGAGGCTGTGGCATTTCGACGAACAGGTTCCAGGGTGCGGGCATGTTCTCCGGCAGGATCCACCAGGCCTCTTGAATCGCCGCCTACTGGCGTGCGGTTGAGGTTAAGGGGAGGAGCCGCAATGCCGCCCTCGTCGAAGGGGACCTCCGACAACGATGATCGCGACCCACCAAAGCATGAGAGCGGCGCCTGGACCTGCATGTCTAGGCACGGTGTAGACGGCGGCGAATGTGATGGTCTTTGTTGCAGAGGCGGTCGTGAGGCCCAGGAACTAACAAAGCTCGCCGACGAGGCCTGGACATGGCAGCGGAGCGCCACCCGCTTCAAGATGAGGACGGTCTCGGTGGGCGATAGGAGTGAGCCCAAGTTAGACGTTGGCTTTGGCATGGATCTCCATGGCCAACTGAGCTTTGCTCACCTCCACGATGGCGCGTCGGTTAGTGTGTTTCTTGGTATGCACCGCCCTCTCCTCCGCCGTCATCTCTTTCTTTGCAGCCTTTCCTTCTGGTTACAGCTGGCGGCGCGATTGGCGGGTGGGGTTGGGAGAAGGGGCCTGAGTTGGGGCAGCATGGTCGATGTTCATGGTGGCGACACCATCCATCACATGCAAGGGTTTGTCGGCCAATTACGACTTTTTTTTGGTGGCGGGAGAGAAAGTGGCTTCTGTGCCGCTGGCGGACGGGCCATGTAGGGGGGGAAGGGGGACGCTCGCGGACATGCTTGTTGTCCGTGTTGACACATTTCGAGCCCAAATTTGAGACGGGGATGCGACAAATAGTTCACTTTATGTTGAACTGTTAGGCTAAAATTTTAACTAATTTCTATTCGTGCGGACCAAAACGGAGGCACATTAAGTCTTGGTGTGCATCTGGCCGCTGCCGTTAGGACATCTCCAACGGGGCGACGCAAACAGATGCGGAGCGACCATTTGCGACTGCAAGGTCGAAAAATGCGCCTGCACTCAGGCCCAGCGGCGCGATGCATAGTGACGGAGCCAACACAGACCAAATATGCGCCGAGTTTGCTTCTCCGCAGACGCTTTGCGATCGCCCCGAGTGATCGCCGCTTCACGTAGGCTCGCACGCCAGTGGCTCAGAGGCCGCTAACAATCCCGCCACATGCTACTCGTAACCCTAAAAAATTAAAGTTGAGCAGCGCAAACTTACCAGTTCCTTGCGATGGACATCCTCCTCGTCATAGCCACCATGGATTCTGAGCAAACCCTCGCAGCCACCGCCCTATACACCATCATAGCCACCGCCACAACCCCGATGGAGACCACATCTCCGGCTGGCTCAAAGCATGCCGGCACCGGAGGCGGCGAAACAAAGGAGAAGGCGCCAAAGAAGCTGCTGCCGAAGGAGGAGAAAGGCATCGAGGCTGCAAAGCGGCGGGGCAGGCGCATGATTCTGAAGGAGAAGAAAAACACGGCGGCGGTCCCACAATAGGCGAGGGTGGACGCCGAAATGGCCTGGCAGATGCTGGTGAAAGCCAAAGCCCAGGTAGTCCTGCATACTGCCCTCACAGAGGCCATGATCTACGTCAAGCAAGAGAGGATCCTGGGCGTCGTTCCCCCGGCCTCGTCGATGAGCTCGCTAAGTTCGTAGATGCATCCTGGAACGCCTGTACCCTGTGTGCAGGTCTACACGGCGTCCAGGTTCGCCTTCCGCCCTGCGTCGTTCCAGTTCAATGGGACCCCAGTTCCCGACCTCAACCGTACGCCGAGAAGCGGTGACTCGTGCCCAGCCGCGACACAAAAGACACGAGTGGTACCGGAGGCGAACATGCTGGCACCCCGCTTCCTGTTTGAGGAAATGTCACCATCTACTCTACGATGGACGACGCGATACGTTCGCACTCATTGTTTCAGTTTGGAGTGTCTCATTCGTCCGACGTCCGGTGATTCGTAGGCCTATTGGACGAGACGTAGGGAGGGTGATATTTCGGCCATGATCTTCAGCGACGATTTCGTCTGCGAAGGCGGCGTCGGGACAGAGACGCGGGCTCCCTGCCCAGAGACGCGGGATCATTTGGCACAAACGCTAGATGTGGCAAACATCGATGGCTAACGGCTGTTCTCCACCAAGTCGATGCAGCCAACAGCCGTCTGCGTCGATGCTGATGAGGATGCATTTGGGCCTGACCAAACCCGGGCTGATGATGCAAAGAAGAAGGGGGAGAGCCACAGGACCGGCTTCACTGACGACGAGAACAAATGTTTGTGCGAAGCGTGGCTCGCAACCATTCATGACTGCATAAACGGTGCCCAGCAAAACACCAAGGTGTACTAGAGCAAGGTGGTCCAAGAGTACAATGAGAGAAAGCTCCACGAGCCCTACGAGATGCGCAGTGATCGCGCGGAAGAGTCCATCAAAAAAAGATGTGGACCTACATCAAACATGAGACCTCCAAGTTTCGCGCCACCGTCGACCATGTTGTTAACCACCCCGAGAGCAGCATGGGCGTGATGGCACTGGTAAGTAACGTGCATTGTCATTCGATCAATCTACGTCGCATTTAGCATATCACAAACCTAATTTTAGCTATTTTAGGTACCCAGGGTCTTGGAGATGTTCAAAGCAACACATAAGAAGAAATTCCATATTGTCCACTGTTGGAAGAAACTGAAGGAGGCGTGGAAGTGGAGGGTTGGTTATGAGGCCTACGTTGGTTGTCGACGGCGAAGATGACGATCCTAGGCAGAATGCCCTTCCTTTTCGTCCCCGGGGCCATAAGGCTAGCAAGGCTGATCTTGCCCGGGAGGCATCGGCCCTTGCACTGAGCCAGTCCTTGGAGAAGATCAGGGCCGAATGTCAAGTCGCCCTGGCCAAAAGGGACGAGAAGAGGCGCTTGGAAAAAGAGGCATTTACTGTCATCTGCCTCAACCTCACCAAAGATGCTATTGAGGTCCAAAGGATGAACGTCGAGACCAAATGGGCAGACGTTGAGGATAAAATGATTGATACCAAGGTTAGAAGGATGGACGCCGAAGCCAAGATTCAGGCAGAGGACACAAGGATCGTGTTGGCCGACTTGGCCACCATGAACGACTACACCAGGGCATGGTTCCGAACGAAGCGAGCCGAAATTTGCGCACGATATGCCTGATCTACCGCCCCAATGTTAAGCACCATGGCCTCGTTCTAGATGCTTTTATTGATCATGGCCATGTTGCCCCTTTTAGACTATATTTTTGTGTCGTACCATGTGCACAATCTGCACCACTTGTACTTGAGACATTGATGGTTTTATTTTGGTGGAATTTACTTATTTATATTGTGTTGGGTGATTTCAAAATAAAAATGACCCGGGCGGACAAAATGCCTCGACCTGCTGGATACCCCACGGGGCAAATGGATCCCTGACCATTTTCGTGTCCGAGGTGTGCGAAGTGCAAACGGATGCACACGATCACTTTAGCGTGCGAAGTGCGTCGGGCCGCTGGAGATGCCCTTAGAGCATCTCCACTAGTTGGCTCCCCAGGCCGAAATCCGGCGCTATTTAGCGCCGGATGCATGAAACTTTCGGCTTGGGAGGCCCAGTTTCCCAGCGACGAGCCCAGGGGACGCGGCGAAAAAATGAAATGCTAACGAAATTTGAAAGAACACAACCAAACTAGGCTACATTTATAATAAATTTGTAAATATTAGGAGATTTGGAAGTTTTTTCGTTGAATTCTTACATATATATGAATTCGACGTGCACACAAACGATAGATAAAAGCGGAAAAACAACGTCTACATGCCGAAATGGCTGTAGAACGCCGTGTAGTCGTTGTCGCCGTCGTCGTCATCCTTCGGTGGCAACGTCTGCGGCTGGCGGCTACTGCTCTGGTCTGGGGCCTCGACACGTCGAGGCGGAGGCGACGGCGCTCCTCCTTCATCGTCACTGTCATCGAGGACGACGACACGGCGGGCGCAGTGCAGCGCTGCCTCCTCGAGCAGCCACTGCTGGCGCCCCGCCTTTTCCTTCTCCCACTCCGCCTTCGACTAGGCGAGTGCCGCGGAAAGCTGCATCTGGAGGTCGGCGGGGTTGACGTCGTTCATCGAACACGCCATCACCGCCTCGAGGATGGCGTGGTCCTCGGTGTCAGGGGAGGTCGCCGGCGCGGGCTCCTTCTTCGACTTCCGCAGGAGCCCACCGGCGTGGCCTCCTTCTTCCGCATGCTCACGCTTGACGCGGACAAAACAGCCACGCGGAGGCGACTGGCGCCTCTCGCGGTTGACTATCCCGCCGGCTCAGTTGCGCGGCGGCGAGACGAGCTCCGACTTGACGTGGAGCAGGGTTGTCAGCATCGCTGCGCCCGTGGAGCGCGACGCCGACCCGGAAGATGAAGAAGTGGATGCCATCCGCAGTGGCATCCACGAGGAGCTCCCGCGGCGTCGGGAGATGGACGCCAGAGTCCACGGCGGCATCTGCGGGATGGTGGAATCCCCTGTCTGGATGTGGTCGAGGATGGCGGTGAGGGTGCGGCCTAGGGCGCTCCACCAGCGGCGCTTGCCTTTGGAGTTGTTCCTCGTCGACGGTGGAGGAGGCCCCTCGAACGACGCTAGCTCCCGCTCGTAGCGTTCGTGGAAGTAGACGTCCACGCGGCATGGTTTTCTGAGTACCACTCCAGTAGTGCCCGCTCCTCGTCCGACATGATGGCGAGGGTGACCTGGATCTCCTCCTCGAGCATTGCGGCGCCCACCGGCGGCGGAGGGATGTAGACGCCGCCGACGCTAAGCTGCCATGACAGCGGCCCGCGGAAATCGGATGGCGCCGGGTAGTTCGCCTCGTAGAGGAGGCGCGCCTCCCAGTCGTGTAGGGAACGGCCGCCGAACCCGTTCGCCGCCGCGCCTTTGCTGGGGAATCGTTCGGCCATCCTCGGCTTCTGGCGGTGGTGCGTGGAGGAAAAAGATGGGGGAAGATGGGGAGAGGTGCTTGCGGCGGTGGTGCGTGGAGGAAGAAGGGGAAACAGAGGGGGCTATAAAGGCATGCAGCTCCGGCGAGTAATGGCGCGCAGAAGCCGAGCAGACGGCGGTGGACCGCCGTGCGGTGACTCGCCTGCTGCGCTCCATGCCGCCATTACTCCGCCGTGTGTCCAATGGCCTGCCGCTCTGACGAGTAATGGTGCGTAGAAGTCGAGGAGGCAACGGTGGAACGCGCCGTGTGCGGCTGACCGAACGGGACCACTAGCAGGACAGGTTTCTTCGTGCGCCTTCTCGGGCCTTTTTCTCTCCATCCGGCGCTCGCAGTGGCTCTCCGGGTAGTTGGGTTCGACCTGGGTCGCGGGATGAAAAGAAACGGTCTAATCCAGCGAATTTTGGACTCCTAAGACCGCAAGGAGTGCTGGGAGCCGAGCGGAGATGCTCTTGGCGCACCCCGGCTGAGCATATCGTCGAGCACGACGAGCGAGTCTCGGACTGGGCCGCGCACACAGAGCGATTGCATTAGTGGGTTGTAGGCATAGCCGCCAGGGCGCGCCCTGCACGACGCGGCTTGAGACGCCGAGCATACCCACGAGGGCGATGATGTTGACGAGCGCCTGGCCACCAGTGCAAGCAGGGCGAGACTAGACAACGCGGAGGGGGGCAGGGCGAGCCGGCGAGGTATACAAGCAGACGGCACGGTGGCGGAGTGCGGTGTGGATCCGCACATCAATGCTTTTACCCCAAGATGAACAGAAATGCAGAGGAGGGCACAGAAATTCAACCAATGGATTGCCTCACAAGAACTGTCAGATAGGGGTATTACATATGACGTTAAACAACCTTCCAGATTGAGGTTTTCACCTGAGGCAGTTTTGGCCTTCTTATCTTCTTCATCACCTGAGGCAGTTATTTCAGAAATCTCTGCGATATCTCTGGCCATCCCATCATCACCCTTCAATTGTTCAAAAGGTGGGTATATTGCTTGAGGCAGGATTCAGTGTAGATGCAGTTCGTTATCTCGCTTGTGGCAGGTATCCCTTCATTACCAGTATCCCAGCCTGCTTATTTTCCACATTTTCAGTCTGCCTCTCTTGAACAGTATCTGCATTCATGATCCAACAGGAAAAAATGTTGCAAACTTGTATGATCCAACAGACAATTTTAAAGAGTAACACTGACAATACATGAGTAGGGAAGGACAAAAATGTTGGGCGTGTTTGGTTTGTTACCACACACTGCCAAACCTAGTTTCGACGACGTGTGGCAAGCCATATAAAGTGTGGCCAAACAAATTGATGGCCACACCTCAGGGAATGCTAGGCCAAAAAACTGAGTCAATGACATGTCAGTTATAGATCTAACAAACTGTGGCATGCCACAAGCTTGTCAATGAACAAAAAAACTGCCCAGGAAAGTCAGTTCTAAGTTCAACGTAAAAAAGTTGTGGCATCCAACTAAACATGCCATAATAATCTTTTCTAGCTTATAAGTAGTTTGCAGAAGAAAATAGCCATGCCCATGAAAATTTATTACTTGAAAAGATCAGAATTTAAAGTCTGCTTGCATCAAGCAAAGCAGTTCAGGCTATTGATGTGTCAAGTGTGTGAAACTGTGAATACAGGTGTGGAAAGTAAGTGTAGAACTGCTGATATTTATCAACATTCAGGGCATCTTAAGATAGAATATCACTTGCAAGGAAAACACCCCAGAGTCAGCAAGGGGAATATATTGGATCATATATTCGCATGACGCTGTTCATACCTTTAAATCAATCAACCCAAACTAGAAAGGACAATTAGATGTATCTCAATCTACATGGACTTTCTCCCATGCTTATTGTTAACTAAACAGTGCGTTTTGATCTTGTTGAACTGTGAGTAATTCAAAACATTCAGAAATACTAATCACCATGTTAAAAAAAGGGGTAAAACCAGAATTCTGACCTTTAGCGTCTTCAACCAAGCAATCCAAATCGAACAATAGCGAACACCTTTCTGAATAGAGAGAAACGACATCTTCATAGACAGATAATGCACCAATCTGAGAAAATATTGTTTTATATCGATATGCATTAGCCTCTATCTTCCGAAACTCGTCACGTGAAAAAATCTGAAAGAAACATAACTCAGTCCATTGCTAAAGTGACATGTTCCAGCATTCACATACTCAAAACACGTCTAAAATATTATGATTCACCTTACGAGGGGGGTAGATTTCATATGATGATCTAGGGTAACAGATCATTTTCGGAACTGTTGCAAATTGGAATAACCTCCAATTCTTAGTGTCAATACCAGATTTAACAACAAAATCCTTTAAAAGAATTCGTAGGAACTTCAAATGCTCCATTTCACATAATTTGACATCAAGAAGGAGACGAGCTAACTTGGCAATAGATCCGCTAACCTGAATAAAAGGAACATTTGGTTTATCACTGAAAGGAACATGGAAGGCAAAAAATTCTGGAAGACCTACATCGATGAATAAAACAAATTGAGATTCTATAGTTGTCAATTTACAGTAGGATATGCCTATGAAAACTTCAATCATTGGCAATAAAGTATTATAAGCAAACAATCAGTTGGAGAGTACTAAAATTATATAACAAGAGTCGGACTTATTCAAGCTTGCTACAGCCTACAAATGCTGAAAGGAAGGACCAACATTTGCATGTCAATGTAGAAATAAAGATGTACAAATAAAGTAGATAACATCACATGTAAGAAATTCTGAAGGATAAGTGGCAATCTCACCATCTCAGGCTTGACATCAAAGTCATGTTGACGTAAGAATTTTATTAACTCTTCGACATCGAAGTCTCCCTTACCCGTCTTTGACTTTTCTTCAGGCAACAAAGTACCCACGTGATTCTTCGGACTGCATTGTATCACCTCACAATCAGGAACATCAACACACAGACAGGTTATTCCCTGAAAAGGCAAATAGTGATCAATACTGTTCACATGGACAGAAGCAACAAGAAAGCATACAGGATTATACTAACCAGTTTCTCTTCAATTATTTCTTTAAGCTGAGCACTTCCCACAACTAATTTCTTCTCAGAGCCAGACAGCCTGGTGAGCCTCTCAGCCAGGTTATCGTCAATAGCCAGGCCAAAGGGGGAGGACACCTTCTGACACTTTATGAATTCTACCAGACTCTGAGAAGAAACACAATAGCGATTAAAAAGTTTGTCAAATATCGTGCAAGTGCCTAAAGTATGAAAGGAGGAGGGGTAATTAAGTAGCCGTGTTTCAATCATAAAGTACAGTGTTGCTTAAGTCGTTGTTTGTACAATTCTCTCAGTGGTGCGCCAAAAATGTTCATATGTAGAGCTAGATTTTCTTATTCGAAAACAATCCATAGTGTCATCCTTGGTAGGAGCACCATGTCAGGGCTCATTCATCCCTAGTTAGGAAGATGTAACCACTTGGTAGAAACTTGTGCATAGCACTACCCACTTAGGTTTCAACCTGCGTTAATTAATCCTTTAATAATCTATGAGCAGATGTCTGGCCAATGAAGACAGTGCCACATGACACTGAAACAGAACATGGTAATGAGGAACGAGTCCAACCCAGAAAAAATACAGAACATTGACCAGAGGAGGAATGATCCCTCCCTCAGCTATACGTTGTTAGGTAGACTCTCCCCAGCGGATTGAGGCTATGGATGATAACCCGGTTTATAGTCCGCCCCTCCAAGTGAAATTACCGTTATTGTGGGGATTCGAACTCGGGTGGGCTGGCTGCGCCCTTGCAAGCCTTGCCACTAAGCTAGCATTCAGTTCTCAACCCAGAAAAAAAATATTGTCGGTCAGCTTGATTTGACTTCGAATCATTTCAATAATGAGTTAGCATTTATATCCACCGCCTCGTTGCAGGAAAATTGACAATAAAGAATGGTGGATGATTGTAGTCAATTTTGCAAAGCATTACTAGTTTCGAGTTGGCAACAAGAATATATGAAAATAGGGGAAAAAAACTAAGGAAAGAAAATGACAGGGTTACTAACAAGCTGTGGGATGTCTGCCCAGAAGTCCTGTATAAAAAAAACCAGAAAGAAATCGTTTAGACGATCTTGAATTCTTCACTGATAACAAAGACAAAGATAGGGAGCATCAACCGAGAAAACAAGTACCTTCACTGCAATGTCCAGGTAGGTCCCATCAAATGAGAAAATTGCGATGCCAGTGGGTGCTTTGTACAGCAGCATGGATGGTGCTTCAATAATGTCCCAGATCGAGAAAACAAGAAAATTAAAAACGAATAACATGAATCTACCACACGTCAACCGAAATTAGAAAAAAGACAATCAGATGTAACCAACCTACATGACCTTGCTACCCTGCTTAGTTTTTTTCTATTGTTCTTTCGTCTTTGTAACCAAACACTTAGATTGGTATAAACGATAAAAAACAATGATATGATATATGAAATATGTTCAATAAAGAGAGTTTTGATTTTGTTGAACAGTGAGTAATTCAAAACATTCAGAAATAATTATCACTATTTGAGAATACACAATTAACATGAGAAAAATCAGAATTCTCACCTGTAGCCTCCTCAACCAAAATATCCAAATGGAGAAATAGTGAACACTTCTTACAATAGAGAGAAACGACATCTTCATAGACAGACAATGCACCAATCTTAGAGAAGCTTTTTTTATATTGAGATGCATTAGCCTCTATCTTTCGATACTCATCACGTGAAAAAATCTGAAAGAAACATAACTCAGTCCATTGCTAAAATGACATGTCCGGACATTTGCAAACTCAAAACACATCTAAAATGTTATGGCTCACCGTATCAGGGGGGTAGATTTTATATGATGATCGAGGGTAACAGATCATCTTCGGAACTGTAATAAATTGGACTAACCTCCAATTCTTAGTGTCGATACCAGATTTAACAATGAAATCCTTTAAGAGAATGCGGAAGAACTTCAAATGCTCCATTTGGCATAGTTCAACATCAACCACGAGATTAGCTAACTCAGCAATAGATTTGCTAACCTGGATAAAATGTAGCACTTGGTTCATCACTGAAAAGAACATACATCTATGAATAATTTTTTTTGAGATTCTATAGATGTCAACTTACAGTTTGGTATGTCTAGCTATGAAAACTTCAATCATTGGCAATAAAGTATTATAAGCAGACAATCAGTTGGTAAAGACTAAAATTATAACAAGAGTCGGACGAAACGAAAACAAAGGAGAAACAAAGAAGATAACAACATATGTAAGAAATTATGAAGGATAAGCAGCAATCTCACCATCTCGGGCTTGATATCAAAGTCATATTTTCGTAAGAAATCTGTTAACTCTTCGGCATCCAAGTCCCTCTTACTCGCCTTTGACTTCTCTTCAGGCAACAAAGTACCCACGTGATTCTTCGGACTGCATTGTATCACCTCACAATCAGGAAGGTCAACACATAGACAGGTTATTCCCTGAAAAGGTAAATGGTGATCAATACTGTTCACACAGACAAGTTATTCCCTGAAAAGGCAAATGGTGATCAATACTGTTCACACAGACAGAAGCAACAAGAAAGCATACAAAATTATACTAACCAGTTTCTCTTCAATTATTGCTTTATGCTGAGCACTTCCTACAACTAGTTTCTTCTCAGAGCCACACAGCCTGGTGAGCTCCTCAGTCAGGTTTTCGTCAATAGCCTCACTAACAAGATCAATGGGGGTGGACACGCTGTCGTATTTTAGAAAAAATTCCAGAATCTGAGAAAGAAATGCAAACGGGAAATAAAAAGCCGATGAAATATAATGCAAGTGTCCAAATAGTGACAGGAGGCAGGGTATCAATCATAAAGAATATACTGTTGCTTAAGTCTTTGTTTGTACAAATCTCTCTGGCATGGTTAAAAAAGGTGTGCCTAGGCACTAGACGAAAACAAAACGCCTAGCGCTTACTCATGCTATGCATGCGCTTAAGCTCGCCTAGGCTTGTGATTAGGCAAGATATGTGCTAGGCAGAGGTAAAACTAGGAATTAACGCCTGGCCCTTTTTTGAACCTTGCTAAGTGGTGCTCTTAAATGTTCACACGTAGAGCTACATGTTCGTATTTTGACAACAGCCCATAGTTCCATTCGTGGTATAAGTCATTCATCCACAGTAAGGAAGATGAAACAACATAGTAGAAATTTGGGCAGTAGTACACACTTAGGTTTCCGCCTACGTTAATTGATCTTTTAAGAATCTATTAGCAGATATCTAGCCAATGAAGACGTGCACCATGAGTCCATGACACCCTCTTCGAATCAGTCACTGCAGGAAACATGAAATACGTTTTCATCGGAGGTCGTATGCAATCAGAAAAGCAGTTTTACCGAAACATGATGATATTTTACATAATATATTGAAATTTATGTTTGTTAATTTTTCTAAAAACTAGAACACATAATACATGGTCGTCTCAAAGGATTTTATTTTTTAAAATTTCTAATATTTTCTTATATTTTCCAAAAAATAAAAAGGTGGTGTCGACGGCGTCGGCATAGGGCTGGAGAAAAAAAAGAAAAAAATACGTGTGCTGACGGCACGCGTGCTAGGCTATGCCGACGGCTTTTCTGTGCCGACGGTTGCCATAGGCACATAGTGCCATACGCCGACAGAGACGGCCTATTTGCTAGGTGGCCCGGTTCGAGCCCTACGCCGACTGCCCTAATAAAAAGTCGTCGGCGTAGGATCATTGGCACCTTGACGAATTCCTGTTGTGAGTTCAATCCAGGAAATAAAATATGCATGGCTGATCAGCTGATACCACTTCGAATGAGTTCAATAACAAGTAATAACTACCTAGTAATGAGTTAGTGTTTATAGAGTATAGAAACCCCTCTCGTTGCAACCAAAAATTACAACCAAGAATGGTGAATGATTGCAGTCAATTTTGCAAAGCAATATTCTGATCATGTTGAGAAGGGTAAGAAAATTAGGCAAACATACGAAGGAAAGAAAATGGCAGGGTACTAACAAGCTGTGGGATGTCTGCCCAGAAGTCCTGTAGAAAAAAAACCCAGAGAGAAATCGATTAGAATATTGAATTCTTCATTGGTGACGAAGACGAAGCTAGGGAGCATCAACGGAAAACAAGTACCTTCACTGGATTGTTGAGGTAGGCCCCATCAAAAGAGAAAATTGCGATGCCAGATGGTGCTTCGTATAGCAGCATGGCCGATGCTTCATTGGTAATCTCAATGTTTTCTGCCAAGAACCAAGCAAATTAAACAAATGCAATTACACGGAATCTATCACGCGTCAACCCATATGGCCTGCGGCCGAACCTATCTCTCCACTTCCGAAACAACTGTCAAAATCGAGAGAAAACAAACTGTCTTCTGGTGAAGCAAAACTGGAAGAAAGAGAGTTCTTTTTTATTTTTACTTAAGAGCCACTTGAAGGAGGAGGGTTCTCGCCGGAATTTGCCCAATCCGACTGGCAGTGCGAAGAAAGAAACCAAAGACGTTACGGGATGGGGCCGCATTAGCCACGGCGCGAGGCTCTCTAGGGTTTAGAGAGGGAGAGGTGCGGTAGCTGACTCACCTGCGCCGGAGGGCATCGCCGAGATCGACGCTTCCCGGCGATGCCGGCGCCGTCTCCCCATCGTGCGAGCGAGAAGGGGTGCGACTTGCGTGGAGACCGGAAGAGTCGATGAGAATGTCTAGATCTCTTTTCTAGGGCAATTTTGAGTCGTTTGATTTATTATTACAGCATCTGATTTAATAAAAACCTCTAACACCGTATAAAGGACACCAAAAGCCGTTCGTATGGCACCCGGACAGACCACACACCGTAAATAGACCACATTTTCACGGCAGGGGCCCACCTAATCAAGCTACTCCGTAATTAAAGTATAGCAATGCAATGCATAAAAATCTCTATTGTGTGCTCAAACTTGCCAAATCCTCTCGGTCTGTCAAACGTAGTAACCTCTGTCTGAGTTAATTGCAAATTACCACAAGTTTTAGGGTTGTGGCTTCAAAAGATCATCGGTTTCAAGAAACTTTTCAAAAATCCACCAATCTCTCTGCTAACCGTCACAACAGCTACTCACTTGTTGACACTCTTTTTTATTAGGTGGGCCCACTAAATTAGATGACATGGCAACCACCGACGTGGTGCGGACACGGCCGTTAACGGCGGTTGCAGGGTCCACCAATCAGCGCGTGGACATGTCTACCCCCCTCCCCACGCGCACTCGTCGACTTCTGTCTCACTCCACACGTTGTCGAACCGACATTGCCCACTGCTCTAGGAGCCACGCAGGCGCAGATCCTGCATCACTGTTCACGCCGTTACCTTCCTCGACATGCCCTGCTGGGGAGATGGCTCATACATGAGCCTGGCGATGCTAGGGTAAGCTCAATATCCCCGACTTATTTCTAGGGTTAGGGTGTTCGACCGATTTGGGAAGTTCTGATTATTGTCGATTCTCGTCGATTATACCCGGTTTGTTCGCAATTTCTGTCCACCTATGATCACACGGACATCGAATATGCTCTAGAATGGATCGAGGAACCCACTTTCCGCGGCATAGTTGTTGATTTTCCAAAGATTTGTTCGTGTCCACATGCTCAATCCGCATAAATGTTTTGCATTCCAAGGTACCCACACATAGCGTAGGTTATAGCTCTGCGAAGTGCAAAATATAAATTTATGGTTGTGATTTGTGGTCACAGATTAGTCTGGTGGATACTGTAGCCAACACAGGGCTGGGATCTATTTGTAAGTGATTGAATCAGGTTAATTACCTCTGGTCAGTGTTATTGTTAATGTACATATGTAATAGTTAGCAAATGAAGACTACTAGTTGTTAGCGGATGAAGTGAACATTGAAGTTATATTGTTATTACAACTAGTTAGCAAACAAGTTGTAGTTAGCAGGTTAATTAGTTGCAGATAAAGAAATGTACTAGCATAAATTATAGATGTAGATGTCACAGTGTTTACAAATAAATTGGAGTGTGATTTCTAGTGAGATAAAGAAATATACTAGCAGGTTCATTAATGATCTGATTTTTTGTTTGCAGCAATTCAACAACTATGGGTTTGTGACTTAGTTAGATGATGGGTATCCAGCGACAATGAAAACTGCATTAGCAATGCCATGGGGAATGTACAATGACAGTACTAGCGCTAGGGTAGATGAGAGGATTAAGAATGCCAAGTTGGTGGAGAAGCTTGCTGACAAGAAGAACAAAATGGAGAAGAAATATACATCTTTGTTATCTAACGTGAAGAAAATCGTGCAGTGCATTGAGAAGCAGGTGATGGAGGACAATTTGGCCAAAATGAATGAGAACACTTAGGCAGCAAAGTTGGCCCTCTCGGAGTCTCTGAATATTCAAGATGAGAAGGATTTGTCTGTGATGAAGAAGGAGAGGGATAACCTTAAAGATAAACTTGCTTTGCCAATGCAAGAGCACAAGGAAAATAAGAGTATGATGAAGCTTATGGAGAAAAAAAAGAATGAGGAAAAGTAGTTTCTGAAGGAGGAAAAGAGGATGACTAAGTACAATCTTTATGATCTTATCAAAGTTAATGAGTGCAACAAGGGGAAGCTGAAAAGGTTCAAGGAGATCTGTGATGGGTGAGATGTAGTATCCTGTAATTTGTGTTTGTTGTGTTGTTGAACTCTATGTTGGTATGTAAAGTGTGTTGAACTCTGTTTTGTTGGCATTTAATCTGTGTAAGTGTTGAATCTTTGAATCATTTAATGTGTTGAACTCTATGTTGAGCTATGTAAGTGTTGAAATCTATTGAATCATGTTTATGGAGCAAGAGCGGTTAATTACTAGTGTGGTGGCTCTTATTGAGCTATGGTAGATAATTATTGTTGTTGTAATGTTTACTGAGCAATGGTAGATAATTCCTGTTGTGGTAATGTTATAGAGTAACAATTTTAATGTTGTGGTTAGTAAGAATTAAATGTTTTAGTACATTATTTTAAACCAAAAGATGGTTCTCGAGGGTCGTCGATGACCATCGAGGGTTCTCAACAATCCTCAAGAGTTCTCCACAACCCTCAAGGGTCATCGAAGTCCCTCAAGAGTTCTAAATTAAAACCAAATGATGGTATATTTAGGACCTAGTTTTAGAAACATTTTAAGAGCCTTGTAAAAATTCTTTAAAATAGTACAAATCCTTAGAAACATTTTTTAAAGCCTTGTAACAAATCTATAAAAATAGTACACAACTGAGAAACATTTTTATAGGCTTCTAAAAAACCTAAAAAATTGTACACAGCTTAGAAATAATTTTTAGAGCCTTGTAAAAGTCATTTAAAATAGTCCTCCTTTTCGGTGTAGTGACTTTAGATCTTATGAAAATCACTCAAATAGCAAAGGTTGAACACATAAAAGATATAATGGTCTCAGATAGCAATACATTAGATAAGGTTCAAATGACACATAGTTCAAGGATACCAACAGTAGCAGGTTCAAGCAGTAGTAGTAGCAGTACTACGGGTCGAACAAAATTAAATAGTAGTTGCACAAGGTCTAAATAGTACATAGCAACTAGTTAGTGTACTAGGGAGTGGTGTTTTGGAACATGGGAGCATATGCTCCCTATATTTTGAAATGCATGTTACATGTGTTTTAAATTTCAAAAAATTTGAAACAAAAAATCCGCACGTACATCTTCACGTGCTACACGCTCACAAAGTCGTTTCATAAAAAATGAACTTATCATGTGACGTGTGTAAAAAGACAAAATTCAGTGCTGAAAACAATGCTTTTCACATAATAAGTTTTTTCTTTTTTACATAGGCCACAAAAAATATTATTTTTTCGTGAAACTTGACGCATACACATATATTATGGAGATGTACATGTAGAATTTTTTGTCAAAATTTTTTCACACTTCGAAATATGTTTTGTTGGTAGAGGGAGCATACGCACCCGGGAGCCAAATTGAATTTCCGGTGTACTAGTAGCAAATAGTAACACCAGATAAAAATGTGCGTGTATTCCACTGACTTCTCATGAATCTTTCTTGCATTCAGGTACTCCTTGAACCTATTAATTTTCTTTGTGGCCCATTTTGGTCTTTCAGAAGCACTTGATGATCCTTTAGCTTGCCTTGGAGCATCTTCAGCCGCGTCCCCACCAAAACGCGCCAGATTGAGCATTTGGGAGACGTGTTTTGTTCGTGTCGCGTTTGGGGGACGTCGCTCCCCAGTCGCGTCCCCAAACAAAATTTTGGAAATTTTAAACTTAACGAGATTCGACTAAGATTCGTCCAAACTTACATAGATTCGAATGAAATTTGACTAAATTTAAACTAAACCTAATCTAGAACCACTTGCGACGGCCGGAGGCGTCGTAGTACTGCTGGAAGTTGTACATCTCGTCGGTGACGACCTCCTGCTTGACGCGCTCGTCGACGGGCTCGTCCTTCACCAAGTCGCTTGGTCCTGCCTCGCCGTCGTCGGTGAGGTCCACCAGCGGCTTGCCGGAGTCGCGGATGGACAAGGCGATCACTGTGTCGAGGTCGCCCCTCCAGGCGTCCTTGTCGTTCATGGACGCCAAGAACGCCGCCCGCAGACCTGGGCAGTCCTCGGGGTCGTCGCTGCTGGCGATGAGCCGCTGCCGCCGCTCGTACTCCGCCAGCAGCGCCGCCTGCGACGGTTCCTCCGGCTCCTCCTTCACCTCCGGCTTCGGGATGAGGAGGGCGCCGCCGCGCCTCCCTTGCTGCCGCCGGCTGCCGCTGCCGCCACGCCTCGTGTTGACGGGCGTCGCCGGCTCCTCCTTCACCTCCCGTTTGGGGACGGTGTAGGGCGCCGATCGGTACAACGAGGACGGCGCCGATCGCATCGGTCCTGAGGAAGAAGAGTGCGAGGAGGACGAGTACGTCGTCCTCCTTGGCTGCCATTGAGGAGACGACGGCGGTGACGACGGCATCTCCAACCTTGGAGCGCCGTTGCGGATGCCGCGGATGACGTTCTCGAGGGTGCGCCCCGGAACGCCCCAGAACCTGGCGCGGCCGTCCTTGTTCCAGCTGTTGGGGCCGCCGACGAGCCCTTCGGTGCTATACATCTCGACGTCGTACTTCGCCTTGAAGTACGTCGTCCACCAGGCGTCGTTGTTGTCGGCCGCCCACGTCGGATCCAACCGCTCCTCGGCGGTGAGTTGAGCCCGGCGGGCCTTGATGGCGTCCCTCCATTGATCCGTGCGCGGCTTCGGCGGCGGCGAGACGCCAATGCCGTTCACGACCATCTTCCAGCCGCCGCTGCTTGGCAGCCGCATGTCCGGCGGGACTGGATACCGGGCGTGGTACAGCGCCCACACCTCCGGCACGGTGAGGCTGCCGCGACCGAAGCCGTTCGCCGCGGCGATCTTGCGGGAGGACGAGCTCGACATTTTTGGAGCGGCGAGGAGAAGATCTGGGAGGGGGGAGGCGGCGGCGACGAGAAGGTTTGTGAGTGGTGAGAACTGCAGGGCGTCTTTAAACAGCGGCGGCAGCGGGTGGTTGCACGCAATAATGCCGGCGCGGACGGCCACGCGGCCATGCACGACGAGACGCGTCCCTGCGTCGCCTCGGAAAACAGGGACGCCATTAACGTCGCTTCCGAGCGAGGCGACGGGGTTTTAGACTTCCGAGCCTCTGACGCGTCGGGCCCGCGTCGTTTCGCCTCACTTTTCGTTGTGTCCGGCGTGCCCGGTGCGTCCCCTGTGGGACGGGGACGGGCTCGGGGCGCCGGACACCGTATCGGGCGCGCCGGACAAAAATGGGCTTTGGGGGACGCGGCTGGAACGCATTTTTTGTCCGGCGCGCCCCAAATCCCTTTGGGGGACGCTTTGGGGATGCGACTGGAGATGCTCTTGGAGTAGTCAAGCCACCATCTCTGCCTCTTTTGTTTGAATTGCTTGCATATGGGCCTGAACCTGCCTGAGGATCAGATGTAGCAGCTTTCTTAGGAACATCGATCTCATCTATCCTAGGAAGACAGCTTGTAGCAGCCCTTGGTGCATATAGTGTAGCAGCTGGCTGGGGGTAGAATATGCTCGTTGTGGCACAACTGCTACTGCTGATGTTGTAGATGAGCTACCTTCAGTTTCGTTGTTGTCCTACAAAATTAATACAGATAAAATAAATGATGGTGTTGTAGTAGAGGAGATCACCATGTGTTGATTTTTATGATATGCAGTAGTGGCAACATAGGTGGTGAACAACTGGTCTATTTGTGTCCTTGGAGTTTGCAGTTGCTACACGTAATGGTTGCGATCCTAGCAAAGTCAGATATTGAAAAAATTCCATGGGCAGGCCAGGCTAAAAGAAAGCACGCAAAAGTTGTTCTAAACCTAGAAATTAGCTATTACTCAAAAAAATTGTTCCCATGGCTGTTGAAATTCGCAAAATTAAAGAATAAATTCGCGAACAATCCATTGTGTTATCAAATTGTGTAACCAAGAATTTTGGTAAATAAAGAAAAGTACATGAATAAATTGGAGAAGATTAGGGGTTGAATTCAATCACGGCGTTGCTTGCATGGCAGCTGGTGGACCTCTGGCCGGTGGCCATGCCCGAGCGGTGCAGCCACATATGCAGTTGCAGAGATCTCCTAGCCGCCCCCGTGCATGCCTATGGGTGGATGCGTGGCGCTGATGCCTTTGTGTTGCTAGCTCCCGCTCCACCGGTTTCCTCGACCCCTGTTGTTTTTCAGTCTAAATCGCTAGACCTAGCGATAGTGAGGCTCTCCCATCCCTATGGGTGTAGCTTCGGTGCAGAGACGAAACTGAGCAGTGCGTTTCGATTAGCGCGGCCTTGTATGTGTTAAGCTTCATGCACTAGCCAACGCAACCAAAAGTACGAACTGATTGAAAGGGCTAGGAAATCTACTTATACACTTCAACACCCCTCTCATGTGTGACAGGAAGATAGGAAGACAAGTCAACACGTGTAGAGTCAGAGGCGGGCTCAACAAGCCTATACGTGCCTATACGCGGACTCCGGGGGAGGGGGGACAACAATTTTAGGATAAATTATGAAAGGTGGGACTCGAACATAGTTGGATATATGCCTAGTGTATCAATCTTTGTCCATTGATCTTCACTAGGTACTAGATAGATGATAACATTATTGGCCTCAAGTAAATTGATTTTTTGAAGAAATCATGAACATAATATTTAGGTTGCTGCCTTGATTTCTAGACGAAAAATATGGCATGTTGCATGGAATTCTACTCACATCCCACCTTCTACACCCACATGTTCTAGATTCCAAATTGACAACATAAATACTTTCATTCCCTCTGCTCACTTGCCACATATTCTCCGCGTATTTCATGGACTTGTAATTCCTAGACCATCTCTTGTTTTCCTCTAACATTTCACAATATGTCAGACTGATGTCCCACCTAGAATATGAAACACCCATCTTTTTCACTTCATTTCTAACCAAATGCTTTGTTCTCATGCCTTCAATCATTGTTTTGATAGGTATTCCTCTAATATCTAAAATTATTTTGTTGAAAACCTCACTAGGGTTGTTAAGAACAAGGTCAGTCTTGCAATTTGTATCCATTACATGTATTGCCCAACACTCCACTGGAATTTTTCTGCCATTCCTGTTGTGGATATACTTCATAGGTATACCATTGACATGGTCCGATTCCGGCAAGTCCGAGTGGCCCACAGATGGTGGTGATGGCATATGGCCCACCGAGCAGCCCAGTTGCTGTTGATCAAAATGGAAGATGTCCAACCCAGGAACAAGGTAGCCGGAACCGGACCAACCTACTGAGGTAGCCGGATCCAAACCGACCTACTGAGGTAGCCGGATCCTTGGAGGTCTATTCCAGGAGTCCGATCCGTGAGGACCCATGAAGGAAGCCGGATCCATGACGACTAGTTAGGAATAGGTGGATCCTTGACGTACACGGCTGTCGTGGTATCGTCACGGCATATGCCATAGGGTGGCTAATCGAAGGTGGTTCCTGAGGGATCTCACGGCGGTATCCGGAAGCGGGTATGGGCACGAGCGACACGGCGACGTACCCAGGTTCGAGGCCCTCCGATGGAGGTAAAACCTCTACTCCTGCTAGAGTGTATATGATGATCACACAATACAATGATGCTCCTAGAGCTGTGTCCGGCTGCTCCTGGGAGGCTAAGGGAGACGATGGTCTCTCTCACAGGGCAGCGCTAAGGGTGGAATGAAGTGAGAATGATCGATCCCCTACACGAGAGGGGGTAGTGCGGCTTATATAGGCACCGGCACTTTACATAGAAGTCCCTATGGTCTACTGGCCGGCTTGGCCGGCTCCGGCTTCCGCTCCTTCCCGAGGCGTTGACGTCATGGAGCCGTTGAGGCGTAGTGGCCTGTCCCATCCGGCTGCCCAGGTCAGCGGTATGGAGAGGAGGTGTCCCTGTCGCCGTCAGCCACTGTAGCCAGTACGGATCGTCGTTGGCCATGATGGCCTGTCCGGCGCGTGGCACTATTGCTCCACAGTGCCCCGCGCTTTACGGAAGATGAAGTCAGCGTGGACTTTGGGAACCCGGATCACCAACCCGGTTCCTTCCGAGTACAAGACTCGCCAGCCTCGAGTCGGTCCGAGGTACAAACCCCCGGTCGGATATGGCTTGTAGAAGCCGGCCCAGCTACAGCATTGGCGGCCGTAGCCGGGCCGACTAGGACCTAGAGCCGGCCGGCTTCCGGACCAGCCGGCCACGGCGCCGGCCGGCTGCTCCTCGCCCGGCCTTTGCCGCGAGCCGGCCAGTGGCCAGCCGGCTGCTCCGCGTCCATTGCCCTACCCGGGGTCTTCCCCCCGACATTAGCCCCCGAAGCTGGCAAGGTCCTGCGTTTAGAAGGACCTAGGCAGGTTTTCCTGGCTTCTCGAATATACTTGGCGGCACTTGGAGGGGCCGACTGAGAATTTCCATTCAGCCGGCTGCGCCCTCATCCGGCTCGTTCTTGCCGGCTGCTATTTACACTTATGCAGCTTTTGCTCTCTTGCAAGTGTTGGCGATGTCTCCGCCTCGCTGGGAGAGTTTGGGGCCGGATTGAATTTTATGCCCGGCTCCGGCTTGGGCGCACCGGAGTCTCCGCTGCCTCGGGCCTTGTGCCCGACTTGACTGGTCTGACGGCAGGCTCCTGTTGCCGCTTCGTCTGGTCACATCAATGTCTCCTTCGGATCCGCTGCGGTCGTGGGGGAAGTGGTGTGGCCGTTTCCAGTAACCGTCGCGGTCGTGGGAGGAGTTACGGCGCAGTAAATCCGGGGGCGTGGCCCACGTTGGCCACTTGGAGGCCAACCGCCCATGGCTGAGGGCTTTAAATGCCGCGGGGAGGCATCGAGGCGGCACTTGCCCCTTTCTTCCTCCTCGCGCTCCCGCTTCGCTCCTTCTCTCCGTTCGAGCTCTTCGCTGCCCCGGCGTAGTTTTTCTTCCGTTCCCCTGGCGAGCCTCGGCGAGCGGTTGCCCCGACGATCCTCCGCCGAGCTGCCGCCGCAACTCCGCCAATCCGGCGCCACGGGGCCGCGCGCGTCGACGGCGCGCTCTTCTCCACCGCGATCTCCTCCGGCGAGGAGCGGCTCTTCTTCGCCCTTCCGCCTCTCCTGGACCTCTTCCTCTTCTTCGTCCTCAATGGCTCAACCGAGCGGTTCCTGGAAAGGTTCTTACATGCGGGAGGACGACATTGCCCGGCTCGTACGCCTCCGCCGCATCCCGGCGGGGGTGATTACGAGGGCGCCGGGCGCGGAGATGGAGCCCCAGCCGGAGCCCGGCGAACGCGTGGTCTTCGGCGCGCACCTCGACCGCGGGTTGGGCCTGCCGGCCTCCAACTTCTTCTGCCGGTTCCTCGACTACTTCGGCCTGCAGCCGCACCACCTGCCGGCCAACGCTATGATCCTCCTCAGCTGCTATGTGGTCTTCATGGAAGGCTACGCCGGCTTGTGGCCGGATGTGGAGTTTTGGAGCCGACTTTTCTACATCAAGGCGCAGACGACTGAAGGCCGTCTGAGGACCTGCGGCGCCGCCTCCATCTATCCTCGCACGGGTACGTCCTTCCCGCGGATTCCGACTGTCGATTCTGTGAAGAATTGGCAGATGTCTTTCTTTTACGTGCGGAACGAGAGCCCGGCCTTCGACCGGCTCAACCTGCCGGAATACAACCCGGCTCCGCCAGTCGGCCGGCTCAACTGGGGCCACTACGCCAAGTCCTCGAACCCGGACGCGGAGGTGAACCTCCTGTGGGACTTTCTGGGTGAGTGCGTCACGGGGGGCCGGCTGAGCGCCGAGGACCTCCTCTGCACCTACGTCATGCGCCAAGTCATACCGCTCCAGTGGCGCGTCCACAAGATCGGCCATATGTCCGGCCGGCTCGACCCGACCCGGACGTCGAAGGCGGATCTCTCCAAGTCCCAGGTAGCTCGCCGGGTGAACAACATCACCAAGGCCAACATGCCGGACAACTGGGATTGGGGGCTGCCGCCCTACGACCGGGAGCAGCCGCCTGAACTGGTAAGTTTGATGTTTTGCCGTCTTCCGGCTTGCAGCTGCATGGCCGACTCGATATTTATCCTGTCTTGTTTTCAGCTTTTCACCTGCCAAGGCATCGAGGATGGCGACTTGGCGACGAAGGTCTGGACGCCGGATCACGTCGACCCGGCCGACCTAGCCGGCGACCAAGCCGGCGACGACGATCTGCCGGAGGTGCCGGATCAAGGCGGCCAGGGGGAGCATAATCCGCCGCCCTCGCCTGAGCATGAGCAGGAGCAGGAGCAGCCGCAAGCGGAGCCGGCGGAATCCGGCACGGGGCCAATCCCGGCGGTGCCTCTGCGTGCGGTGCCGCCTACGGGCACGGCGACTTCCGCGCCGAAGGGGAGGAAGCGGGCCATCGGCGGGTCCACGGCTGCGGTGGAGGCGAAGGCCAAGAAGCAGCGCCGGCTGGCGCCCAAGAAGGTTCCGGAGAAAGCCGGGTGAGTTCTTTTTTCTCTGTTGTTTGATTCCTTTTCTTTCCTTCCTTTTTGTACTTATCTTTTCTTGCTTGTTCAACTAGGGCTGCGATTAAGTTTACCCAGGGAGGCGGCTCTCGGCAAGCTCCTCCCGTCACGTCGCCGCTTCAGCGGCAGAGGAGGGAGCCAACCCCGCAGCCTTCGGCACGCGCGCGCACGCCGCCGGCTGCCAACGTGCCGCCTGCGGGCACGCCGCCTTCTGCGGGGGCGTCTTCTTCAGCCGCGCCTCCTGCGGCGCCTGACGGCGGAGTCCAGGGTCAGTCGGCGCGCCGGCCGACCATAGATGATATGTTTCCGCGCCGCGCCCCGTTTGTGGAGCAGGCGGCCGGAGCTGGCAGGGGCATGCCGCCTGCGGCCGGAGCTGGAGCTGGCGGGGCGGCGCCGCCTGCGACCGGAGTCGGCGGGCCCGCGCCCAACATCGTGGTGCTGCAGAGCAGCCCGGAAGGAGCGCCTCAAGCGCCGGATACGACGGCTCCCACCGGGCCGACTGCTTCGACCGCGTCGCCTCCAGCTTCGGAGCCGACGAGGAGGGAGCTGGTCAGGAAGGAGCCGGCGAGGGAGGAGCCAGCGCGCTCGAAGGACGCCGACTCCCGGGCGCTGGTGAGGATGGAGGGCCCGTCGGACCCATCTAAGGGCCTCCATGTGGCCAAGGGGGCCCGGCTGCTGCATGTGCCGTCTGCCTCCGACTCCAGCCTTGGCTCGGCTGGCACCATGGAGGCTGCGTGGCATCAGGCGGATGCCTGTGAGGTGACCAGCCGGGAGGGCCAGCCAGGCGTGGCGCCCATGAAGCTGTTCTTCTCCGGCTTCCGTGGCAGCCTCAAGGCCAAGGCCGCCGAGACCCTTGCCCAGCTGGCGACGCTGGAGGATGCCGACAAGGTATGTGTTTATTTTTTGCAATTCTGTTACTATCCTGGTAGCCCTCCGAGGCATGGTCCGGCTGCTTGGAGCCGGTCCGGGTTTCGTCTGGATATCTGATTGTTTCTTTCAGGTGGTTGCGGAGCGACGCACCGTTTTGTACAACAAGGTGGTGACTAGCCACAAGGCCAAGATCGAGCGGGCCGGCTTGGCTCGCGAGCTGGAGGCTGTCAGGGGTAAGGCCTTCTCTCTTTTGACTTGCTCTTTCTGTTGAGTTTCTTTTTTACTGACGGCTTATTTTTGCCGGCTTGCAGCTGAGGCCGCCCGGATCCCACAGCTGGAGTCGGACCTCCGAGTTGCCCGCGCCCAATGCGTCACAAGCGAGGAGGCGAACCGGGCCGCTGCCGCCAAGCTGAAGGTGGCTGACGGGGAGCTGAAGCGGCTGCGCCAGCTCGAGGCTAACCACCTCAAGGAACTTGCCGCCCTCAAGAAGGACGGGGAGGAGAAGCTGGCGGACCTGAGCGGGCGGCTGGATGAGGTGGAGCGGCAGCGGCTTGCGCTTCGTGAAGAGGTGACCACCAAGTCCAACGAGCTGTCGGCCACCGCCAAGCGGTGGTTGGAGGAACTTAGCGCGCTCGACCGCGGCTTGGCGGGTGAGTCTTTTATCTTACTCCTTCCCCTTTGCCGGCTTTCGGCCGTTGGCTGCTGGCTTAGGTTGGCGGCCAGCGGCAGAAACTTTGATTTTTCCGATATCTCCATCTTCAGGCTGGGGGCAGTCGGTTCTTGCCGGCTGCCGCCAGGCTTTTTTTTTCTTCGAAATCTCCATCTTCAGGCTGGGGCAGTCGGTTCTTGCCGGCTGCCGCCAGGCTTTTCTTTTACTTCGAAGTCTCCATCTTCGGGCTGGGGGCAGTCGGTTCTTGCCGGCTGCCGCCAGGCTTACTTTAGAGCTTCGGAATCTCCATCTTCGGGCTGGGGGCAGTCGGTTCTTGCCGGCTGCCGCCAGGCTTACTTTAGAGCTTCAGAATCTCCATCTTCGGGCTGGGGGCAGTCGGCTTGTGCCGGCTGCCGCCAGGCTTACTTTAGGACTTCGAAAATTTGCATTTTTCAGCTTATTTCGGCTTTGATGGCTTCTGACATGCTTTTCTTCTTTGCAGCGGCCTTCCCTGAGGCGCAGGAGGCGGCGTTAGCGGCTGCTGGCGGTGGCGCGGAAGGAGCGCCGGCAGGCCACCGGGGAGCAGAGCTCCGACCGCTTCACCATGGATGACTATCCGTCGTCCATGGCCGCCCGCGTGGAGCCAATCACCAAGCTTGGCTGGGAGCTGCGGAAGGCGGCGGAAGAGCTGATCCGGCTGCTATGGCCGACGGAGACGCTGCCGCAAGATCTCTCCAATCTCATCACCTGGCTGGACAGGGCTCCCGACCGCTTCCTGGACTGGAAGGAGTCGGCCACGCGCGCCGGAGCTGATATGGCGTTGTCTTTTGTGCTCTCCTGGTATAACGAGGTTAGCCTCGACCAGTTGGAGTACCGGCGCGCCGACGTGGAGGACAAGCTCCCGGTGGAGAACAAGACTGCCCGGCTCGCCCGCGCCTGCGCCATTGCCGACTTCGTCGACAAGGCCATCTTCGTCGCGGACCCGAATCCGCCGTCTGACGACGAGGAGGAGGAGGCCGAGGATGAGGAGGCAGACGACGTGCCCGAGGATGACCCGGCAACCGGCTCTGCTGATGCTCCTCCGGCTGGTCCTGATCCAGCCGGAGTTTAGCTTCTACCTGTTATCCTTATGCTTTTGCAAGACAACTCGTTAAATCCCCGGGATGCCGGGTGCATATGTAAGACAATATTATTATCCTTTTATTAAGGCACGCTTTAATGTGTTTGTTTAATCATTTGTGTGCCGAGTTGCTTTCTTTCGACTTGTTCGCTTTTTCCCATCCGCCCCACTCTTTGGCTGTGCTCTTGCCGGTCGTACGTCCGACTTGCGATCCGTCGCCGGATCAAGAGCGAGCCGGCCGAGGAGGCCGACGGTACTCGGTCGAACGAGCTGAATTCGGCAGTCCGGCACTTTTATGAAAAGTTGCAAGTCAACTCGCTTTTACTCTTTCCCTTAGTCGTTTTCGCGTGCCGGCTCCCTAGGCCTTACTCCCGCCAGCCGGACAGCCGGGTTGCGGTCCGTAGCGTGGATCGGAAGCCGGCTGTCGGAAACCGGATCACGTTACTGAGCCGGCCGCGTGAAAGGGTTCAAGCCAATTGGCGAAACGAAGTAGAGTATGCGAAACACTTGTCGAAAACGGCGCTCTTGGCGCATGCTTTTCATAGCTTACAAAAGGGATACAAGGGATACATACATTCCTGCTCTCATGTGTAAAATGGTCGAAGCAACCTGACATTCCAGGGACGTTTAGTCTCCTCGTCAGTTTTGTTTGCCTTGTTTTTCTTAGCCTCTTGGGCATCTATGAGATAGTAGGAATCATTGCCTCTCTGCCTTGCTCACGATGAAGGGACCCTCCCATGGGGATGACGAGTTTATGCTGTCCGGCTGTCCACTGGATCAGCCGGAGCACTAGGTCTCCTTCTCGGAATGCTAAGGGTTGGACCTTCCGGCTGTGATAGCGTCGGAGGCTCTGCTGGTAGATAGTAGATCCGTACGCAGCCGGCAGCCGGGCCTCTTCGACCAGGTCAACTCCATCTTCGCGAGCTTCTTTGGCTTCGGCTTCTGTGTAGAGCTTGATCCTTGGCGCGTCGTGCTCGATATCAGTCGGCAAGACGGCTTCGGCCCCGTATACGAGGAAGAAGGGTGTGAAGCCGACTGAGCGTTGGCGTCGTGCGCAGGCTCCATAACACGCTGGGCAGCTCTTCGATCCAGCAGCCGGCTGAGCGCTCAAGCGGCTCCACCAGCCGGGGCCGGATGCCGGCTAAGATCAAGCCGTTTGCTTTTTCCACTTGGCCGTTTGACTCCGGGTGCGCCACGGACGATAGGTCCATTCGGATCCCCATCTCCCCACAATAGCGTTTGAAAATGCCCTCGGCGAAGTTGCTGCCGTTGTCGGTGATGATGCTATGGCGGTAGCCGTATCTCACGATTATTTCCTTGAGGAATGTGACGGCTGTGGAGCCGTCCAGCTTCTTGATTGGCTTGGCTTCGATCCACTTAGTGAATTTGTCAATCATCACCAAGAGATGAGTCATGCCGCCTTGGGCTGTTTTGAATGGGCCCACCATATCCAAGCCCCATACGGCAAATGGCCAGGTGATGGGGATGGTCTTCAAGGCGGAAGCCGGCGTGTGCTTTTGCTTGGCAAAGCGTTGGCAGCCGTTGCACTTCTTCACCAACTCTTCTGCGTCTATGAGCGCAGTCGGCCAGTAAAAACCGTGCCGGAAGGCTTTGGCCACTATGGCTCTGGAGGAGGCGTGGTGGCCGCACTCACCCTGGTGGATTTCCCGTAGGAGTTCAATCCCTTCAGCCGGCTCGACGCACCGCTGGAGCACCCCACTTACGATGCGTTTGTACAGCTGGTGGTTGATGATTGTGTAGGCCTTGGCCCTTCTCTCAATCTGCCTGGCCTGGACTCTATCATCGAGCGAGCACACCGTCGGTGAGGTAGGAGAGGAATTCTTGTGCCCATGAAGGTACGCATCTTATCTCGAATACGCTGACCAACAGGGCCTCCTGCGTGGGAGCTTCCGGCTTTGACTGCATGGTCGCCGGGTTCGGCTTGCCAGCCGGCGGGTTTGGCTTGCTAGCCCCCGAGTTTGGCGATGAAGCCCCCGGGTTGGACTGAGAAGCCCCCGGGTTCGGCATGATAGCCGGCGGGTTCGGCTTGCTAGCCCCCGACTTGGGCGATGAAGCCCCCGGGTCAGCCGACACGAATATTGAATCCGAATCCGGTGACGGTATGATGGACGGCTTCTTGATAACCGCCAAGGCGATGCCCGGCGGAATGGCTTGCCGGGTTGAGCCAATCTTGGACAAGGCATCAGCCGCCTCGTTGTTTGCTCGTGGCACGTGGTGGAATTCGCAGCCGTCGAAGAAGCCGGATAGCTGCTGGACATGGAAGCGGTATGAGGCCATGTTGGGGTCCTTCGCGTCCCAGTCGCCAGATGCTTGCTGTATGACCAAGTCGGAGTCGCCGAAGCATAGTATGCGACGCACGCCAATCTCCTTGGCCAGCTTCAGCCCATGAATGAGCGCCTCATACTCCGCCACATTGTTGGATGCGGCGAAGTGGATCTGCAGGACGTAGTCCAGTCGGTCTCCCTTGGGAGAGGTGATGACGATGCCGGCTCCCAAGCCGTTGCGCATCTTCGAGCCGTCAAAGTGCATCTTCCAATGTGTGGAATCCGGCACAGGCGGCAGATATTGCATCTCAGCCCAGTCGACGAAGAAGTCCGCGAGGATCTGCGACTTGATGGCTGTGCGTGGCTCGTAGAGGATGGTGTGGGCGGCTAGCTCCGGGGCCCACTTGGCAACCCGGCCGTTGGCATCCTTGCTGCCGATGATTTCCGCCAAGGGCGCTGTGGCAACCACCCTGATGGGGTGCTCTTGGAAGTAGTGCTTGAGCTTCTTGGCCGCCATGTAGACGCCGTAGGTGACCTTCTGGTAGTGGGGGTAATTTTGCTTCGATCGGGAGAGCACTTCGCTAAGGTAATAGGCCGGGCGGCTCGAACCAGCTGCTCCCTGTTGTCGGCTTCTTTGCGCTCCACCACCAGGACAACGCTAACCACTCGGTTGGTGGCTGCGATGTACAACAGCATCGGCTCCATTGAACCCGGCGTTGCAAGGATTGGCGCGGTTGAGAGCACGCGCTTTAGGTCACGGAAGGCTTCATCCGCCTGCGGTGACCAGACGAACTTGTCCGCATTCTTCATCAATTGGTACAGGGGTAGTGCCTTCTCCCCCAGCCGGCTGACGAAGCGGCTCAAGGAAGCCAGGCAGCCAGCGAACTTCTGGACGTCCTTGAGGCACTTCGGCAGTTCCATCTTCTCCAGGGCACTGATCTTTTCCGGGTTGGCTTCGATCCCTCGCTGAGAGACGAGGTAGCCAAGGAGCTGGCCAGCCGGCACGCCGAATGTGCACTTGGCCGGGTTGAGCTTAATCCGAAATCTTCTCAGATTGGTGAAGGTTTCTCTCAGGTCATCAAGGAGGGTAGTCGTCTCCTTGGTCTTTACAACGACATCATCCACATATGCGTGAACGTTTCTGCCGATTTGATCCTGCAAACATTTTTGCATGCACCTTTGGTAGGTGGCGCTCGCATTTTTCAAGCCGAACGGCATAGTCGTGTAGCGATAAGCCCCGTACGGGGTAATGAACGAAGTCTTTATTTGATCAGCCGGATTCAAAGGAATCCGGTGGTAGCCTGAATAGGCATCTAGGAAAGACAACGGTTCACAGCCGGCGATCGAGTCTATAACTTGATCTATGCGCGGCGGGGGAAGGGGTCCTTCGGGCACGCCTTGTTGAGGCTGGTGTAGTCGATACACATGCGCCAGGAGCCGTTCTTCTTCAAAACCAGGACCGGGTTCGCCAACCAGTCCGGGTGCAGCACTTCCATGATGAAGCCTGTTGCCAGCAGCCGGGCGATTTCTTCACCGATGGCCTTCCTTCGTTCTTCGGCGAAGCGCCTGAGAGGCTGCTTCACCGGCTTGGCTTCGGGCCGGACGTGGAGGTGGTGCTCAGCCAACTCCCTCGGCACACCCGGCATGTCTCTTGGAGTCCATGCGAAGATGTCCCGATTCTCACGGAGGAAGCTGGTGAGCTCGCTTTCCTATTTCTTGCTCAAGCCGGCACCGATGGTGACGTACTTGTCCGGCTGCGCCGGGTCCGAGCGAGATCTTCTTGGTGTTGTCGGCCGGCTGGAAGTGAGTCGTCCCAGCCGGGTTGCTCGCGGCCGGCATGTCCGTCTGCGCGGCCTTGGCGAGCGGCGAGCGTCGTGGATGAGCTGCTTCTCGGTGGCGATGACCAGCGTCTGGGCCATCTTGGAGCTCTGCGTGGCGCAGTCCATAGAGCGGCGATAGTCGCCGGCTACGGTGATGACCCCTTTAGGGCCAGGCAGCTTCATCTTCAGGTACCCATAGTGGGGCACCGCCATGAACTTGGTCAGGGCCGGCCTGCCCAGGAGCGCGTGGTAGGGACTCACGAGGTCCACCACCTCGAACTCGATTCTCTCGGTGCGGAAGTGATCCGGCTTCCCGAACATCACCTCCAGCGTGATCCGGCCAATCGGCTGGCAGCAGTGGCTAGGCACGATGCCATGGAAGACGGTGGGGGTGGGGCGCAACTCGGCCTCCTGGATGCCCAGCTTGCGGGCGGTGTCGCGGTAGAGGATGTTGATGCTGCTGCCGCCATCGATGAGGACGCGCAAAAAACGCACGCTGCGCCGGGTTGTGGCGATGGTGGGGTCGAGGACCATGGCGTAGCTGCCCGGCTTCGGCAGGACAGCCGGTGTGTCGCGGCGATCAAAAGTGATGGCCTGCTCGACCGGTTCAGGTACTGGGGGACCGGCGGTATGACCGCGTTGACCTCGAGGAACGGCTCGCTGGCTCGTCTTGTCCTCGGGCTCGGAGGTGAAGATGATGTATGTAGCATCTTCGGCCAGATATCGGCCATGTTGCACTTGGTTAGCCTCGTGGTGCTTGAGGTTGGCGTTCTCTGCGCCGCCTTGACCACCCGGCCCGCCGGCTGGAGGAGGCGGGGGTGGGGGCGGGAGGGGTTCGCTGCTTGTCAGCCGCTTCATGAAGTGGCAGTCGCGGGTGGTGTGGTTGGAGGGGTTCTTGCCGCTGTGGTACTTGCACGGCGAGTCGAGCATCTGCTCAAAGGTGTACTTCGGCTTCCACTGCCGGTCTGTTTGCTTCTGGCGTCGGCTGCCGCCTGGCGCCGCATGGTCCGACACGGCTGCCACATGGGCGGAACCGTACCGGCGGTCCGGCTGGTCGCTGTGACGCTTGCCGCGGTAGTTATCCCGCCGGCTGCCATGCGAGCCGCCCTTGGCCGGCTTGTGCTCAGCCGGCTTGTTGTTGTCCCGTCTTGCTGGGGCCGGTGAAATATCAGCCGGCGCCTTGCCGGCTTCCTCCGCCAGCGCGTACTTGTCAGCGATGACCATCAAGGCGGCCATTGTCTTGGGCTCGCTGCGGCGTAGCTTGTGCCACAGCATGGTGTTGGGCCGGCAGCCTCCCATGAAGAAGCTGATGGCTTGCATCTCGTGCACGCCCTCGCAGGAGTTGCGCATCTCGCACCAGCGCGTCAGGTATGCGCGATCCATCTCGTCCGGGCCCTGCTTGCACATCTAAAGCTGTTGAGGGCGACCCGGCCGGCGATAGGTGCCGGTGAAGTTGCTGATGAAGGCGGCTCGAAGTCCAGCCAGCCGTTTATGCTGCCGGCTGGCAGGTTGTTGAGCCACGTGCGGGCGGAGCCGAGCAGCATGAGGGGGGAGTAGCGCACAGCCCAGCGCTTGTTGCCCTTGGCGATGCCGACTGCCGTGGAGTAGTCCAGCAGCCAGTCTTCCGGCTTGGCGGTGCCGTCGTACTTGGGGGTATCGCGCGGGAGCTGGAAGCCGTCGACCATTGGCTCGTTGAGGATCCGCGGCCCGAAGCACTTTGGGCCGGCTGGCCCTTCTTCTTCCGCGATGCGGAATTGAACCAGCCGGCTGAGGCGGTCCCGGGCGTCGGTTGGCTCGATGCGCGGGCCCAGCCGGGAGTGGGCCGGCTGGCGAGCGCCGCTGGCTTCTGGAGCCGGCCGGTGTGGGCGTCGAGGCTCGGAGTCTTGCTCCTCGTTCCGGCTCGGTGGGGCCCGGCTGCGGCTGCTGCCGCCGCCTGGCTGGTGGCTCGGCCGGCTTGAGCTCGCGTGCGTGGCGCGGGAGTCGTTGCGCCGGCTTGGCGCTGGGGAGGTGGACTCGGCCGTGTCCCTGGCGTTGCCTGCGGCACCACGAGCGTGAGAAGCTCTAGGGTCTTGGGCGTACCTGGGGTCTTTCGACTGCCGGCTGGCAGCCTTTAGCAACTCAGTCACCCGCGTAGTCTGGCGGCGTAACTCTTCGCCTTCGAGGCGGTGCAGCTCCTCTGCGGCGGCTTGCGCGGCGAGCATGTTCTTGTCGGGGGTGTTGTAGATGGGCAGCTCCATTGACGGAGCCGGCACGTCCGCGCCGTCGCGGTCGATCTCGGCGCCTAAGTCTCGGCCCCTGCGGCGGATATGGCCGGCTCGGCTGGGGTTGTCGCCGCCTGGGGTGAGGCCGTGGGCGCGGTTGTACTCGCGCTGGGTGATATCCCACTGGCGCTTAGCAGCAGCCAGCTCCTCGGTCTGCTTGAGGACGAGCACGCGGTGCGCCTCCAGGTCTGCCTCGACGGTGGCGGCGTCGGCGCCGGCACCGGTGGTGAGCGGAGTGCTCAGCTTTGCCCGGACTTCTTCCAGCCGGGATGGTGGTGGTGGCGGCTTTGCGCCTGATGCGGATGCGTGCCCGCCGACGTGGCGCTCCAGGTCGGGGCCGCGAACGCGCGTGGACTTGGAGGGGAGTTCCTCGCCAGCCATCATGACTTGCACGACGGCGGGGCTGGCGGGAGCGCCTGCTGCCGGCTCGCGGAGGAGGGCTAGCGCAGCGCAGCACCTGCCGCGGGTAGCGCGGCGGTGCGACGGTGGCGACGTAGACGTCGTGGCCGCCGAAGGAGATGACGCTGCCGCCGGCTGGGAAGGGCCGGTCGGCGAAGCAGCCAGCGTTGTCGCTGACGCGGTCGAGGAGCCGAATCTCCAGATCAAGCCTGAAGCGACTCGCTCGCCGGTGGTGATGGTGAGGCCCGTCCGGATGAAGACACCGGCCGAGGATGCTGAAGGCCCCACGGTGGGCGCCAAATGTCGTGGTATCGTCACGGCATATGCCATAGGGTGGCTAATCGAAGGTGGTTCTCGAGGGATCTCACAGCGGTATCCGGAAGCGGGTATGGGCACGAGCGACACGGCGACGTACCCAGGTTCGAGGCCCTCCGATGGAGGTAAAACCTCTACTCCTGCTAGAGTGTATATGATGATCACACAATACAATGATGCTCCTAGAGCTGTGTCCGGCTGCTCACGGGAGGCTAAGGGAGACGATGGTCTCTCTCACGGGGCAGCGCTAAGGGTGGAATGAAGTGAGAATGATCGATCCCCTGCACGAGAGGGGGTAGTGCGGCTTATATAGGCACCGGCACTTTACATAGAAGTCCCTATGGTCTACTGGCCGGCTTGGCCGGCTCCGGCTTCCGCTCCTTCCCGAGGCGTTGACGTCATGGAGCCGTTGAGGCGTAGTGGCCTGTCCCATCCGGCTGCCCGTGTCAGCGGTATGGAGAGGAGGTGTCCCTGTCGCCGTCAGCCACTGTAGCTAGTACGGATCGTCGTTGGCCATGATGGCCTGTCCGGCGCGTGGCACTATTGCTCCACAGTGCCCCGCGCTTTACGGAAGATGAAGTCAGCGTGGACTTTGGGAACCCGGATCACCAACCCGGTTCCTTCCGAGTACAAGACTCGCCAGCCTCGAGTCGGTCCGAGGTACAAACCCCCGGTCGGATATGGCTTGTAGAAGCCGGCCCAGCTACGGCATTGGCGGCCGTAGCCGGGCCGACTAGGACCTAGAGCCAGCCGGCTTCCGGACCAGCCGGCCACGGCGCCGGCCGGCTGCTCCTCAGCCGGCCTTTGCCGCGAGCCGGCCAGTGGCCAGCCGGCTGCTCCGCTTCCATTGCCCTACCCGGGGTCTTCCCCCCGACAACGGCATTCTAATATTTCGTAGTTAGGCATCTGTATTCCAGGTAGGACTCTCCGTAGAAACCCTAGATCCGTGCGCCTTTATAAGCCGGATCCCGGGAGCCCTAGAGGCAGATCTCGAGCTAGAAGCGAGACAACCACAACTCACTGTAACAACGCGAAAGCGCCCAGATAATTCCAGACAAACAGCAGTAGACCCTATCATCGTGCAAGTGTTTCGAAGCTGGGTAAATCGCGTACCACCGTCCCGAGGACTCTCCGCCCGATGGCCCCTACTTCTTTCCCCCTCTTGAGGATCCCTCCTCCGAGGTACCGTCGAATAGGAAACTACAGTTGGCGTCTACCGTGGGGCTAGTGATGTCTGGAGGCCGGAACCGGGAGGGTTCTGCCTTTGGAGGCTTCGGCGACAAAATCGTCGTGCGGCGCGTCTTGTACGCCGGCAACTTTCCGATCGTCCCTCAGGACGAGTGCTGGATTTTGGCTAGGACCGACCCCATCAAGCTCTCCATCATCCCAATCAGCGGGATACACTTATTCATCGGCGAGACCGTTGATTCTGATTGGAACGCCCTGGTAAGTACTGCAGCTATGACCGCCGCTAAGCTGGATGCAGCTGCAAAGATCCGATCTAAGTTATTGGAGCTTGCTAAGGAAGATTATGCCTTAGATCTTTAAATTTCAATTCCTGATTTTCGTAGCTGGATCCATACCTATTTTTTGTTGTCGGATCCGCACCTACATTTTTTGGTAGTCGGATCCGTGCCTATATGTCAACACCCAGATTTTTAAGTCCAGATGCCTATTATGCCATTCATCGCAATCCCAAGAATATTGTTTTTGCGAGACATAATAGATTGATATCACAGAACATCATTCATTACAACACCATAATAGTCTTATATAAAAAGGATCACATGATCCAGTCTCATTACAACACTTGATCTACTGATCAATTACTTAACACACAACGGAAATACGTAGTAGAGGTCCATCTGCTCCACAGGCAACTGTTGACGTACGGAGGGGTCCTAGTTGTCGTAGACGTCCTACTGTCCTTCATCCTGGTACTGGGGCTCATCTTCATAGTTTGTACATTTGAATAGCCAGGGACAAAGCCGTGAGTACTTTAAAGTACTCGCAAACTAATACTAGTGTAAGTACTAACAAATTTGAGTAAGAGGATTCTAAGCTCTAGGTTCATTTGCATAAAGCCAGTTTTATTTCGTAAGCATTTAGAAATCAACAACTCTTCATTTGCCTAACTTAACTCAAGTGGGAACATTAGTGTCATTCCCACAACTCTGTTGTGATTCAAAGTCAAATTCACCTTTCAAATTCAAGTCATAAATCACCATTCATAATTTGGAAAAGTTCTGATGACGGAACAGTATGGCCTTTCCAACCGTCCATAACCGTGGACACGGCTATTCGAATAGGTTTACACTCTACAGAGGTTGCACACTTGTGCCACAACATTTGATTACATCTGTCAGGGATAACCCTGAATCATCGTAACTCAGTACGCGGATCATCAACCATAACCTTTCACTTACATACCCTAGTATAGGCACCTCTCCCCATGAGCTTGGCCTCCCAGTGAAGACAAACGGTCAGCCTGGGAACTGCACAGGGCTTGGGCCGGACATTCACCTCATTTCACGTCACTTCTTTGTTGTGGAGGCAGCTTTCGGCATAACCCCGATGACGCTTGTTTATAGGGAACCCATACTAAGACACATAAACTTCCAGTTAAGCCCTACCCATAATCAGGAATTGTGGGGGTACTTGTAAATTGGAATGGTATCGCATCCGAACCCAACCATCAGTTTTTTTTGTAAAGTTCACCATGTCATTCACAAGTCATATTCACCTTCAAAATCTTTCAATAGAATGACTCATCATTCCAAGGTTTTCAAAGTCATTTCATTTCACATGTTCCCATCTAGAGTAGTCAATTTTTTTGTTAGCACTAGCAACTAGTCATGAGGGGTGCTAACTAGCTTATAGCTTTCTAGGCTAAGTTTGATGCTCTTGTTCTACTCTATATCTAGACCAAGTGAATCATGAATCAAAAAGTAACTTTTATAAATCAAATTCAATAAAGCTTGTAAAGTAAAAACTTTGGATAGGACCAGTAAGCATAAAGTAAAATGTGGTTATGCCTTGCTCTTGTAGAGCTTTGCACTTTGCAAGAATATTAGCTTGCAACAAAATAGCTTGCATTAGTCTAGCTTGCATTGGTTGGGGTAGTGATCAAAGTTCTCTTCCTCTTCTTCAAAGTAGACTTCCTCCTCCTGATAGTCTCCGGTACTGGCGTCTATAAACGAATACGGGGATACAAACACCAATCAATACTTAAGTAGACTAGTTTAGCCCTAAGGGCTCACTCAAGATGATCTAGCATCATCACTTTGCATTGCTACCCAAAATTATGCTAGGGTTTTCTTACTTAGTGTTAGGAAAATAATTTCCTCTCATTGAAATGTGGATTAGAGTTCCTCTTTAGTTTGGAGAAATAATTTCCTCTCATTGAATCTTGTTAAGATTTAATCTCCTCAAATAACAATGTATGGTCACATGTTGACCAAGGTCAACACCTCACACTTATCATTTGAGAAACATGATTTAAATGAGGTTCTATACCTCATGCAATTTAAATCCTATTTGATTTAATATCCTCAAGTGAGCAAATATGAGACCATGCAACAAGAGTCATCACATTACTTCATAACACTTGGGAAGATGATTTAAATGAGGTGCTACACCTCATAGATTTGAATTTCAAAACGTTGAAATAGTGCAATTGCTCTAGAAATGACTACATAGCCATTGTTTGCATTATAGCTCAAGAATTATTACAGCAGCTATATCATATTTTTGCATATTAAATTAGAGGGGTTGAAATGTGAATCATAACAATTGGATTCACCTCAAAACTCATTAGGGTTGATTTTATAAATTTATTTGAATTCTGAAAACTCTATGTCTTGTTATTTTTACTATTCAAGTTCTACAACATATTTTGATTTGAATCCAATTGGGTTGGATGGAGCCTTTCATGAGCTTTCTAAATATATAAAATTTGTCAAATTTGGTTCAGTAGATTTGAGGTTATTTGATTTTGAACAAAGCATCTGTAAAGAACTTGAATTCAATGAATTAAACCAGATTTGAATTTAACGGGCTCGGCGGGAAAAGAATTGGGCCAGCGAGAGGGGAAAAGACTTGGGCCAGCCCAACTACGCGCCAGTGCGCCGTGGGCTGCCTGACAGTGAGGGCCCCGCCTGTCAGCGAGCTGTAAAACCCGAAGCGGTATGTTTCAATGTGGATCATTGGATTAGTAGTGAGATCAACGGCGCACGAGCGTCGTCGTCTCCGGCGAGAAGGAGCTTCTGGCGCGGCGAGGCTAGGGGGTGGGCGAGCTAACCAGGGTCCGGCGAGCGGCGGCGTTGACGCGAGGCGAAGTTGTCGACGACAGCGAGGCGAACGGTGGTCATGGGAGCGGCGGAGGTGGACGAATTCGTCGGCTTGATCTGCGGCGGTTCCGCGGACTCCGGCGGGCAATTGGGCAGCTCTGGCGGCTAATGTGGAGCGGCGAGTGGACGAAGAGGTTGAGAAGAGAGAGGGGAGTGCGATGCTGTGAAGAACTTGTCCAGGGGGCGCCGGTATTTATAGGGTGGAGGGGTGCTGCGGGCGCACGGCTATGGCGAGGACGGATGCGACGCCACTGTGATGGAGGGGCGTGGGCGAGGGTGCAGCGATGTTCCTGGCATCATGGCGGTCCCAACGCGCGTCACAGCGAGGACGGGGGTGGACTGAGACGGTCGTCATTGCCGTGCGACCTTGCAATACCGCGGCGGAGTGCGTCGACGGCGTCATCGTCTACAGGGCACGGGCGGACCAATGGCGATGTCCAGGAGGTTGCTGACGTCGAGGTGAGCAGTGGGTGAAGGGAGAGGTCGAGAGGAGGACGGAATCGTCGGGGCGAGGAGATGTCCTGGCGCGTCCAGGGCATCCTTGTGCGCGCGCTGGCGTGTCCTGGGCGTCGTTGGTGCGTCTGGGCACGTCGGTCCCTGGCCAGTGTCGGCGTCTCCTTCGTCGATGGTCGTGTCTAGCAGGTCCAGCAAAGCAAGGGGAGGCTAGGTGACATGGTTTGGTTGGCTGTAGGTGAGGGGAGAGAGGGTGAGCATGGTGAGTGGCATGGTGGCCTCGGCATAGCCAAGTTCTTGAATATTTTGCACAATTAAGTGAGTCTCTGGTACTGCAATGATGTAAGGGGTTGCTAGAGGTACTCAACATGACATCAGATCGATGGATGAGGCATTAGTCCACTGGATAAAAGCATGTTTGTAGTTGGCGAAGTTGTGCCGGCCATGTGTTTGACACAATGCCCGCATGAGCATAATTTTGGAATTTTGGCACCAAATTTTGTGGGAGTGATTCATATAATAGTTGTGATGTAGTGGTGGTGTAGGTTGGTCAAGGTGAAGTGATTTGTGAAAAATTGAATTGGGTATGATCTTCATTCAGATTCGGTGTGGCAACTTTGCATCTTTATTTTGAGCAATTGGTGAAGATCTGGTCAAAGTGGTCAACATTAAAAATGTTCACCTTGATGTGGTCATGGATGAGGTGCAAATAGTTGAGAGGGTTTAGGTTAGAAATATCTTAATATATGGGCTCAAAGTAGGCACCATGAGGTAAATCACAAAAGTGACCAACATCACATGTGAGTTGGAAAATGCATTTATTTTCATTTTGATTTGGTTTTTCTTGATCCCATTGATGTGGTTGAGTGTTAAAAAGGTATAAGGATGTAATCCAAACAATCAAACCAAGTTTTGTGGCCTTTTGCTCAAATTTGCATTTTTGGCCATTTCCTCTCATATGCCTCTAGGTATAGTTTTATTTTCTTTTTATTTCCTTTTGTTTCACCTTGGATTTTATTTGCTAAGTACTAGATAGGGTTTATTAATGTTTTCAAATCATTGGCACCATGTAGAATGGCTTAGGTTAGAGTTTTGCAAAAATATCCATAGCCTCATATGTGAAGCTATTTGCCTTTTCTCTTTTTCTTATTTGTTTCTCTTTGATTTAAAAGATCATGGTTTAGGGTTTAGTGGGGTCTAACAATGGTTCAAAACCATGTGGTAAAGTAACTAGGGCAAAGGTCAAGATTTGCATACTAGGGCTTTATGCCCACATATGTCTTTTTATTTTATTTTAGTTTCACCATATTTGATCCTATTTGGTTTTGAGAAGGTTAGGGTTTAGGGTTTTGGAAATATGTTCACTGCAATAACTAAACAATCATGGCAATAACACAACGATTAGGTATGAGCTCTAAGCATAGCACATGATGTAATAAAAGTTTTTGTTGGTTCTCATTTTTTTGGAAAAAGGAAATTCATTTTCTTCTTTGTTTGAAAATTTGGGATGTTACAAACCCTTCCCCCTTAAACAAATCTCGTCCCGATATTTTAAGAAAAGTTAGGTTCCTAAGAGAGATTGAGCAATTAGATTAACAGGAAAACATACTTGGCATGGCCTGGGGTGCTTCATGAGCTTCTGTGGCACCCATGTGGTAGAGGCGGCCGTTGTGGTTGTTCTGGTTCCTTCTGGCGGCGAAGCGGCACTGTTGCTGGGCAGGTGCAGCGGTATTGGGGGTTGTCTTGGCAAGCTTCTTGGGGCATTCATTGGAGTAATGACCCACAGTTCCACATTCATAGCAGGTTACCATTGACTTGTCCTTTGGGGTGAAAGGGGTGGCATTGCTTCCAGTCCTCGGGCCAGTGTTGGTGTTGTTGTTCCCATTGGTGTTGTTGCTGTTGTGGTTGTTGTTTTTACTGTGGTTGTTGTTGTTGTTACCTCCGGGCTTCGGGGTTCCTCCATTGTTGTTGGTGTAGTTTGGGCGATAAGTCTGAGCAGGTGGCCTGTTGTTTCTTGGGGCAAATCCTCCAGTTGAATGGTTGCGGTGCTTCTGTGTATGGTGGGGACCATTCTGGTTCATCCTTCTTCTCTTGCGGTTCTCGTTGGCTTGATGCAGCTTCCCTTCCATCTGTATGGCTGAGTCCACTAGGGCTTCCAAGTCAGCGAACGGGATGTTTACTAACACGGTTTGCATTTCATCATGCAGTCCATTCAAAAATCTTTCCTTTCTCTTCTCATTGGTGTCGGTCTCATCCGGGGCGTACCTTGACAGAGTAAGAAACCTGTCGCGGTATTCCATCACGGACATCCTTCCTTGCTTGAGTCGCGGAACTCGTCTCGCATCTTGTTGATCAGTCCTTGGGGCACGTGATACTTGCTGAATTTGAGTTTGAAATCTTCCCAAGTCATCATTTGTCCCGCATTCATTGCACGGGCACTTGTCCACCAGGCTCTTGCAGGTCCTGACAGGTAGTGGGTGGCGAACAATACTTTCTCTGCGGCTTCAACTCCCGCAACTTCTAGGTTGTTCTCCATGGTTTGGAGCCAGTCATCTGCGTCAAGTGGCTCTTCGGTCTTGCTGAACATGGGTGGGTTGGTGTTCTGAAAGTTCTTCAGCTTTGACCCAGGGTGATCATGGTTTCCATGGCCTTGGTTGTTCTGCGCTATCTGTTGCAGTGCAGCAATGTTGGCTTGTCGTTCAGCTTTCTCGGCTTCGCGGTCTGCCGTCATCATCTGCAGCATCTGCATCATTGCGTCCTGGTTGGTGCTGCGGGTTGGTGGGGCCATCTGATCATTGAGGTAGATGATAAGATAAGAGGGAAATTTCTATGGTTTGTTTGGTTAAAGTTTTAAAAAGTTCATAACTTGAAAACTTGAGTAGTGTTGCGGGGGTAAAAACCAACAACACTTTTTCATTCATACCAAGCATCACATATTACAAAGCTAGCACACCGTTGGTTTGAAGAACCATTCATTCGTTCTACGATACAAGGGGATCCTGATACAAACTCACACTACAAGAAAAGTTGCCATGGCCGACGAAGTTGAAGTCGCGCCGTGGTTGCTGGTGTACCATGGCCGACGATTTTGGTCCCTCCATGGTGCATGTCAAAACTTTTTTTTTCTCGTTTTT
>NC_061514.1:126233246-126338026 GCF_022539505.1 Lolium rigidum
TCAACGGGCTCCCGGAAACACTTGGGCAACGGTCCGATTTTCCGTGGCGGAAGGGCGCCCAAGCGCGACGGACCGAAAAAAACGTCGTTGGACTTTGCCTGACGCAGTTTCCACAACAGAACCCATATCGTCGGGTTAGGCCCATGGGCGACGAAAAATACCCCTTAGCGGACGATTTTGAGACGTTGTCTATCAGAACTTTTCTTGTAGTGTCACACCTACTCAAGTGATTTAGTGATACTACTCTTTATCCGGAATGGGGGTTCCTTCATCTTCATGGGTAATGTGCTTGGCGAGAGGTGAGGGCGTTGTCCAACTCCTTGCTGGTCTTGTACAACATGAAATCCAGATATGCAACGAAGTGGTTCATCTCCGGTTGCGGTGGCGTGGTTATTGGTCTTCCCATAGGGTCATGTCTTGGTAGTAAATGAAGCGAGTGTTCTTGATCTTGTTCACATTCTGTCCACACAGACGGGCAATTGCTTCTTGCATGGCTTTGACTATTCCTTCCGTCCAAGTGTTTCCCGTTACAGAAAACCATATGGTTTCCCATATTGGGGCTCCAAGCTTTCCTCTCAGATCTGCAGTAACTTCCCACCGAGGTTGTCCTCCCGACTGATTATTGAGTGGCACTCCAAAGAACTTACATGCGTCCTAGATATTCAACCAGTTGCTTCAAATCTTTCTCGAACATTAGGTTTCCTCCGTGGCCAAGCTGATAGGACACAGTTGTACTCCATCTGTGAACCATTTAGGATGAGTAAGTTAGAGAGGTGGTCAAGTGTTCAAAATTTTATGTAGGATTATAAGGAAAAAGTATAGCATGGATTTCTCATTTTGAAAAAGATCTCAAAGGTAAGAGGGAGAATAATTTTTCATAAATATTCACTTCCTTGATTTTGAAACTAAGTTTTTCAGACGTCCATTCTAACTAGGGTCTCCTAAGGTCAAACAATGGCTCTGATACCAACTTGTCAACACTCGCAATCCCAGGAATATTGTTTTTGCGAGACATAATAGATTGATATCACAGAACATCATTCATTACAACACCATAATAGTCTTATATAAAAAGGATCACATGATCCAGTCTCATTACAACACTTGATCTACTGATCAATTACATAACACATAGTGAAAATACGTAGTAGAGGTCCATCTGCTCCACAGGCAACTGTTGATGTCCTAGTTGTCGTAGACGTCCTGCTGTCCTTCACCCTGGTACTGGGGCTCATCTTCATAGTCTGGCCATTTGAATAGCCAGGGAAAAAGCCGTGAGTACTTTAAAGTAATCGCAAACGAATACTAGTGTAAGTACTAACAAATTTGAGTAAGAGGATTCTAAGCTCTAGGTTCATTTGCATAAAGCCAGTTTTATTTCGTGAGCATTAAGAAATCAACAACTCTTCATTTGCCTAACTTAACTCAAGTGGGAACATTATTGTCATTCCCACAACTCTGTTGTGATTCAAAGTCAAAGTCACCTTTCAAATTCAAGTCATAAATCACCATTCATAATTTGGAAAAGTTCTGATGACGGAACAATATGGCCTTTCCAGCCGTCCATAACCGTGGACATGCCTATTCGAATAGGTTTACACTCTGCAGAGGTTGCACACTTGTGCCAAAACATTTGATTACATCCGTCAGGGATAACCCTGAATCATCATAACTCAGTACGCGGATCATCAACCATAACCTTTCACTTACATACCCTAGTATAGGCACCTCTCCCCATGAGCTTGGCCTCCCAGTGAAGACAAACGGTCAGCCTGGGAACTGCACAGGGCTTGGGCCGGACATTCACCTCATTTCACGTCACTTCTTTTGCTGTGGAGGAAGCTTTCGGCGTAATCCCGATGACGCTTGTTTAGAGGTAACCCATACCAAGACACATAAACTTCCAGTTAAGCCCTACCCATAATCAGGTATTGTGGGGATACTTGTAAATTGGAATGGTATCGCATCCGAACCCAACCATCAGTTTTTTTTGTAAAGTTCACGATGTCATTCAAAAGTCATATTCACCTTCAAAATCTTTCAATAGAATGACTCATCATTCCAAGGTTTTCAAAGTCATTTCATTTCACCTGTTCCCATCTAGAGTAGTCAATTTTATTTGTTAGCACTAGCAACTAGTCATGAATGGTGCTAACTAGCTTATAGCTTTCTAGGTTAAGTTTGATGCTCTTGTTCTACTCTATATCTAGACCAAGTGAATCATGAATCAAAAAGTAACTTTGATAAATCAAATTCAATAAAGCTTGTAAAGTAAAAACTTGGGACATGACCAGTAAGCATAAAGTAAAATGTGGTGATGCCTTGCTCTTGTAGAGCTTTGCACTTTGCAAGAATATTAGCTTCCAACAAAATAGCTTGCATTAGTCTAGCTTGCCTTGGTTGGGGTAGTGATCAAAGTTCTCCTCCTCTTCTTCAAAGTAGACTTCCTCCTCCTGATAGCCTCCGGTACTGGCGTCTATAAATGAATACGGGGATACAAACACCAATCAATACTTAAGTAGACTAGTTTAGCCTTAAGGGCTCACTCAAGATGATCTAGCATCATCACTTTGCATTGCTACCCAAAATTATGCTAGGGTTTTCTTACTTAGTGTTAGGAAAATAATTCCCTCTCATTGAAATGTGGATTAGGGTTTCTCTTTAGTTTGGAGAAATAATTTCCTCTCATTGAATCTTGTTAAGATTTAATCTCCTCAAATAACAATGTATGGTCACATGTTGACCAAGGTCAACACCTCACACTTATCATTTGAGAAACATGATTTAAATGAGGTTCTATACCTCATGCAATTTAAATCCTATTTGATTTAATATCCTCAAGTGAGAAAATATGAGACCATGCAACAAGGGTCATCACATTATTTCATAACACTTGGGAAGATGATTTAAATGAGGTGCTACACCTCATAGATTTGAATTTCAAAAAGTTGAAATAGTGCAATTGCTCTAGAAATGACTACATAGCCATTGTTTGCATTATAGCTCAAGAATTATTACAAAAACTATATCATATGTTTTGCATATTAAATTAGAGGGGTTGAAATGTGAATCATAGCAATTGGATTCACCACAAAACTCATTAGGGTTGATTTTATAAATTTATTTGAATTCTGAAAACTCTATGTCTTGTTATTTTTACTATTCAAGTGCTACAACATATTTTGATTTGAATCCAATTGGGTTGGATGGATCCTTTCATGAGCTTTCTAAATATATAAAATTTGTCAAATTTGGTTCAGTAGATTTGAAGTTATTTGATTTTGAATAAAGCATCTGTAAAGAATTTGAATTCAATGAATTAAACCAGATTTGAATTTAACGGGCTCGGCGGGAAAAGAATTGGGACAGCGAGAGGGGAAAAGAACTGGGCCAGCCCAACTACGCGCCAGGCCGACATGGAAGACGTCGTGGAGGCGAGAACCAGCTGGCAGCTCAAGGAAGTATGCGAGTGTGCCAACACGCTTCAGCACACGAAAGGGACCGGCGTAATGAGGTCCCAATTTGCGCTTGGAGCGCGGGTCCAAGGACTGTGTGGTCCTATGAAGGAGGCGCAGCCACACCCAATCGCCCACCGCGAACTCCGCCTCGCGATGAGCATCATAGTACTTCCTGGCTAGCTGATGTGCTTGGAGAAGACACTGGTGCGCCTCAGCCAGGATCTCGGCGCGGGTGCGGAGTAAGTTGCCCGGCGTCTCGGACCGAGCCGTGCCAGGCTCATAAGGAAGCATCGGCGGAGGTGGGCGCCCGTAGACCACCTCGAAAGGCGAGGCATGCAGAGCGGAGTGATATGAGGCGTTGTAGCAATACTCTGACCATGCCAACCAGTCCACCTAAGCTCGTGGACGATCACCTGTAACACAGCGCAAATATATGGCGATCACCTTATTAACCACCTCGGATTGGCCATCCGTCTGAGGGTGGAACGCCGTGCTCATGCGGAGCTTTACGCCCGCTAGCCGAAGGAGATCCCGCCAGACGTGACCCGTGAACACAGGATCACGATCGCTGACGATGGACGAAGGAAACACGTGGAGGCGGACGAAGCCGTCGAAGAAGGCCCAGGCCACGGACGCGGCTGTATAGGGGTGACCGAGGGTGATGAAGTGCGTGTACTTGGAGAAGCGGTCAACCACCGTGAGGATGATGGACTTTCCGCCCACCTTGGGAAGGCCCTCGATGAAGTCCATGGAGATATAAGCCCACACTTGTGAGGGCACATCCATCGGCTGTAGCATACCCGCGCGTCGCAGCGTCTCCGTCTTGTTCCGCTGGCACGTCACACTTGACCGAACCCAGTCACGGACCAGCGCGCCATCACCGGGGATGTAGAAATCAGCATGGAGGCGATGGAGGGTCTTCTGCACACCCTCGTGTCCTGCAGATTGCGCCAGGGACAAGACCTGGTGGTGCAGGTCACCATGGGCGGGCACGAAAAGGAGGCGCCCGTGTAGAAGCAGCCCATCGTCCAAGCGCCAGGGCGCCCCCAGCTCGCGATCGTCAAGGCACCCGCGGAGTGCATGTGCGTCCGCGGCAGTAGAAGTCTCCCGACGAATGTCATCGATCAAGGCGAAGGACGGCCCGGAGCGGATGCACAGGATAGTGCCCGCCAAGGCAACATCGTCCGCGATATCCTCAGTGTCGCGGCGGGACAAGGCATCGGCGACCGTGTTGGGACGGCCTGGGCGGTACTCGACGGTGAAGTTGAAGCCAAATAGCTTGCTGTTGCACTAGTGCTACGGAACGGTGGAGAGGCACTGGTCCAGCAAGAACTTGAGGCTGTAGTGGTCCGTGCGCACACAGAAAGACCGACCCCAAAGGTAAGGTCGCCAGTGGCGCACTGCCTAGACCAACCCGATAAGCTCGCGCTCGTATGCCGCGAGCTTGTGATGTCGAGTGGCGAAGGGGCGGCTGAAGAAGGCCAGCGGTCCCTCACCCTGGTGGAGGACGGCACCGAAGCCGATGCCGGAGGCGTCGCAGTCCACCACGAACGGCATGTCGAAGTCCGGCATCTGGAGGACGGGTCCCGTCTTGAGCACCCGCTGGAGAGCCACGAACGCCATAGTCGCTTCCTCGTCGCAGGAGAAGGTGCCGCATCGAAGGAGGCGCGTCAGTGGCGTAGAGATGAGGCCAAAGTTCCGGATGTACTTCCGGTAGTAGCCGGCGAGGCCCAAGAAACCGCGGAGAGCCCGTGGTGACTGCGGGGTCGGCCATGCGGCGACGGCGGCGACCTTGTCCGTGTCCATCGCGACACCTTCCACCGAGATGACGTGACTGATGTCTATGCACGCTTCTATTCCTGTAGACAGTGTTGGGCCTCCAAGAGCAGAGGTTTGTAGAACAGCAGAAAGTTTCCCTTAAGTGAATCACCCAAGGTTTATCGAACTCAGGGAGGTAGAGGACAAAGATATTCCTCTCAAGCAACCCTGCAATTACGATACAAGAAGTCTCTTGTGTCCCCAACACACCTAATACACTTGTCAGATGTATAGGTGCACTAGTTCGGCGAAGAGATAGTGAAATACAAGTGATATGGATGAATATGAGTGGTAATAACAATTTGGATAAAATATGGCAGCGAGTAAACATGCAACAGAACAGTAAGTAAACGGTGATTCGATGCTTGGAAACAAGGCCTAGGGATCATACTTTCACTAGTGGACACTCTCAACATTGATCACATAACTGAATAAACAAATACTACTTTCTCTACACTCTCTTGTTGGATGACAAACACCATTCATTGTGTAGGGCTACAAGAGCACCTCAATGCCGGAGTTAACAAGCTCCACAACATTCGATGTTCATATTTAAATAACCTTAGAGTGCATGATAGACCAACGCAATTATACCGAGTACTAACATAGCATGCACACTTGTCAACATCAGCTATGAAAGGGGGAATAGATCACATCAATACTATCATAGTAATAGTTAACTTCATAATCTACAAGAGATCACAATCATAACCTATACCAAGTACTTCATGATGCACACACTATCAACATTACATCATGGAGGAGGAATAGACTACTTTAATAACATCACCGAGACTAACACATAGATGATATTCAACTAGATCACAAAGAGAGAGATGAACCACATAGCTACGGTAGAGCCCTCAGCCTCGGGGGAGAATTACTCCCTCCTCATCATGGAGACAGCGATGGTGGTGAAGATGGCGGTGGAGATGCCTTCTGGGGGCACTTCCCCGTCCGGCGGCGTGCCGGAATAGAGACTTCTGTCCCCCGAATCTTGGCTTCGCGATGGCGGCGGCTCTGGAACTTTTCTCGTATCGTGGCTTATTCTTCTAGGGTTTTCGCGACGGAGACCTTAAGTAGGCGGAAGGGCAGCCTCGGAGGGGCCCTGGTGGGGTGATGCGTGTAGTTGACACGTCCGTTGGGAACCCCAAGAGGAAGGTGTGATGCGCACAGTAGCAAGTTTTCCCTCAGAAAGAAACCAAGGTTTATCGAACCAGGAGGAGCCAAGAAGCACGTTGAAGGTTGATGGCGGAGGAGTATAGTGCGGCGCAACACCAGGGATTCCGGCGCCAATGTGGAACCTGCACAACACAATCACAGAACTTTGCCCCAACGTAACAGCGAGGTTTTCAATCTCACCGGCTTGCTGTAAACAAAGGATTAGATGTATAGTGTGGATGATGATGTTTGTTTGCGAAGAACAGTAAAGAAAAATTGCAGCAGTTTGTATTTCAGATGTAAAGAATAGGACCGGGGTCCACGGATCACTAGTGGTGTCTCTCCCATAAGATAGCAGATGTTGGGTGAACAAATTACGGTTGGGCAATTGACAAATAAATAAGGCATAACAATGCACATACATATATCATGATGAGTACTATGAGATTTAATCGGGGCATTACGACAAAGTACATAGACCGCTATCCGACATGCATCTATGCCTAAAAAGTCCACCTTCGAGTTATCATCCGAACCCCTTCCGGTATTAAGTTGTAAACAACAGACAATTGCATTAAGTATGGTGCGTATTGTAATCAACACAAATATCCTTAGACAAAGCATCGATGTTTTATCCCTAGTGGCAACAAGCACATCCACAACCTTAGAACTTTCCGTCACTCGTCCCGGATTTAATGGAGGCATGAACCCACTATCGAGCATAAATACTCCCTCTTGGAGTCACAAGTATCAACTTGGCCAGAGCCTCTACTAGCAACGGAGAGCATGCAAGAACATAAATAACATATATGATAGATTGATAATCAACTTGACATAGTATTCAATATTCATCGGATCCCAACAAACACAACATGAAGGATTACAAATAGATGATCTTGATCATGATAGGCAGCTCACAAGATCTAACATGATAGCACAATGAGGAGAAGACGACCATCTAGCTACTGCTATGGACCCATAGTCCAGGGGTGAACTACTCACACATCGATCCGGAGGCGATCATGGCGATGAAGAGACCTCCGGGAGATGATTCCCCTCTCCGGAAGGGTGCCGAAGGCGATCTCCTGAATCCCCGGAGATGGGATTGGCGGCGGCGTCCTTGGAAGGTTTTCCGTATCGTGGCTCTCGGTACTGGGGGTTTTGCGACGGAGGCTTTAAGTAGGCGGAAGGGCGGAGTCGGGAGAGTCACGGGGGCCCCACACGCTAGGGCCGCGCGGGCCCCCCTTAGGCCGCGCCGCCCTAGTGTGGCGGCGCCCCGTGGCCCCACTTCGTCTCCCCTCCGGTCTTCTGGAAGCTTCGTGCAAAAATAGGACCTGGGCGTTGATTTCGTCCAATTCCGAGAATATTTCCTTACTAGGATTTCCGAAACCAAAAACAGCAGAAAACAACAACTGGCTCTTCGGCATCTCGTCAATAGGTTAGTGCCGGAAAATGCATAATAATGACATATAATGTGTATAAAACATGTGAGTATCATCATAAAAGTAGCATGGAACATAAGAAATTATAGATACGTTTGAGACATATCATGGGGCCACACAATAGGGGGGCGCGCCCCACCCCTTGGCCGCGCCGCCCTGGCGTGTGGGGCCCCCTGGCTCCCCTCTGGTCTCTCTCCGGTGTTCTGGAAGCTTCGTGCAAAAATAAGATACTGGGCGTTGATTTCGTCCAATTCCGAGAATATTTCCTTACTAGGATTTCTGAAACCAAAAACAGCAGAAAACAGGAACTGGCACTTCGGCATCTCGTTAATAGGTTAGTTCCGAAAAATGCATCAAAACGATGTAAAGTGTGTATAAAACATGTAAGTATCATCATAAAAGTAGCAGGGAACATAAGAAATTATAGATACGTTTGAGACGTATCAAGCATCCCCAAGCTTAGTTCCTACTCGCCCTCGAGTAGGTAAACGATAACAAGGATAATTTCTGAAGTGACATGCTATCATAATTTTGATCAATACTATTGTAAAGCATATGAGATGAATGCAGCAATTCGAAGCAATTGTAAAGACAATGGGTAAACAACTGAACCATATAACTAAGACTTTTCATGGATAGTACTTTCAAGACAAGCATCAATAAGTCTTACATAAGAGTTAACTCATAAAGCAATATATTCAAAGTAAAAGGCATTGAAGCAACACAAAGGCTGATTAAGTTTCAGCAATTGCTTTCAACTTGTAACATGTATATCTCATGGATAATTGTCAACACAAAGTAATATAACAAGTGCAATAGGTAAACATGTAAGAATCAATGCACACAGTTGACACAAGTGTTTGCTTCTAAGATAGAAAGAAGTAGGTAAACTGACTCAACAATAAAGTAGAAGAATGGCCCTTCGCGAGAGGAAGCATGGATTACTTGTTTTTGTGCTAGAGCTTTTATTTTGAAAACATAGAAACAATTTTGTCAACGATAGTAATAAAGCATATGTGTTATGTATAAGATATCCTATAAGTTGCAAGCCTCATGCATAGATTACCAATAGTGCTCGCACCTTGTCCTAATTAGTTTGGATTAACATGGATTATCATTGCATAGCATATGTTTCAACCAAGTGTCACAAAGGGGTACCTCTATGCCGCCTGTACAAAGGTCTAAGGAGAAAGATCGCATTTGATTTCTCGTTTTTGATTATTCTCAACTTAGACATCCATATCGGGACAACATAGACAACAGATAATGGACTCCTCTTTAATGCATAAGCATTCAACAACAGATAATATTCTCATAAGAGATTGAGGATTAATTGTCCAAACTGAAACTTCCACCATGGATCATGGCTTTAGTTAGCGGCCCAATGTTCTTCTCTAACAATATGCATACTCAAACCATTTGATCATGAAAATCACCCTTACTTCAGACAAGACGAACATGCATAGCAACTCACATGATATTCAACAAAGGTGTAAGTTGATGGCGTCCCCAGGAACATGGTTATCGCTCAACAAGCAACTTATAAGAAATAAGATACATAAGTACATATTCTTCACCACAATAGTTTTTAAGGCTATTTTTCCCATGATCTATATATTGCAAAGACAAAGGATAGAATTTTAAAGGTAGCACTCAAGTAATTTACTTTGGAATGGCAGAGAAATACCATGTAGTAGGTAGGTATGGTGGACACAAATGGCATAGTTTTGGCTCAAGGATTTGGATGCACGAGAAGAATTCCTCTCAATACAAGGCTAGGCTAGCAAGGTTGTTTGAAGCAAACTCAAGTATAAAACGGTACAGCAAAAGTCACATATGAACATATTGTAAGTATTATAAGACTTTACATCGTCTCCTTGTTGTTCAAACACCTTAACCAGAAAATATCTAGACTCTAGAGAAACTAATCATGCAAACCAAATTTTAACAAGCTCTACAGTATTTCTTCATTAATAGGTGCAAAGTACATGATGCAAGAGCTTAAACATGATATATGAGCACAACAATTGCCAAGTATCAAATTATTCAAGACATTATACCATTTACCACATGCAGCATTTTCTGTTTCCAACCATATAACAATGAACGAAGCAGTTTCAACCTTCGCCATGAACATTAAAAGTAAAGCTAAGAACACATGTGTTCATATGCAACAGCGGAGCGTGTCTCTCTCCCACACAAGCATGAATTTTTGAAAATAACAAAACGAAAATAAAAGCACATAGACGCTCCAAGTAAAGCACATAAGATGTGACGGAATAAAAATATAGTTTCACTAGAGGTGACCTGATAAGTTGTCCATGAAGAAGGGGATGCCTTGGGCATCCCCAAGCTTAGATGCTTGAGTCTTCTTGAAATATGCAGGGATGAACCACGGGGGCATCCCCAAGCTTAGACTTTTCACTCTTCTTGATCATATTGTATCATCCTCCTACCCGATCCTTGAAAACTTCCTCCACACCAAACTCAAAACAAACTCATTAGAGGGTTAGTGGATAATCAAAAATTCACATATTCAGAGGTGGCACAATCATTCTTAACACTTATGGACATTGCACAAAGCTACTGGAAGTTAATGGAACAAAGAAATCCATCCAACATAGCAAAACAGGCAATGCGAAATAAAAGGCAGAATCTGTCAAAACAGAACAGTCCGTAAAGACGAATTTTTTTGAGGCACTTAACTTGCTCAGATGAAAATGCTCAAATTGAATGAAAGTTGCGTACATATCTGAGGATTACTCACGTAAATTGGAAGATTTTTCTGAGTTACCTACAGAGAACCCTGCCCAAATTCGTGACAGCAAGAAATCTGTTTCTGCGCAGTAATCGAAATCTAGTATCATCTTTACTATCAAAGACTTTACTTGGCACAACAATGCAATAAAATAAAGATAAGGAGAGGTTGCTACAGTAGTAACAACTTCCAAGACACAACAAAACAGTAGCAAAATAAAACATGGGTTATCTCCCAAGAAGTGCTTTCTTTATAGCCATTAAGATGGGCTCAGCAATTTTAATGATGCACTCCCAAGAAATAAGAGTTGAAGCAAAAGAGAGCATGAAGAAGCAAATTCAAAACAAATTTAATCCTAACCCACTTCCTATGAAAAGGAATCTTGTAAATAAACAAGTCATGTAGGCATAATGCAACAAGCATAGGAAAACTAGACAAGCGCAACTTCAAGATTTTCAGCATATAGAGAGGTGTTTTAGTAACATGAAAACTTCTACAACCATATTTTCCTCTCTCATAATGATTTTCAGTAGCATCATGAACAAACTCAACAATATAACTATCAAATGAAACATTCTTATCATGAGTCTCATGCATAAAATTATTACTACTCCCAACATAAGCATAATCATCTATTATCTATTATATACTAAAAGCAAAATAAGAATGTTTAACAGAGACACCACGTTAATCCACATCATCTAAATTACCGTGACAGTTAGATCTAAATTTTACGGTTATGATTTACTTATGCATTAATAATTACGTAACATACTTAACGTGTCGGATTATTAGTCGTCCTTCAACATATTTCGTGTTATTTTGCGTGGACACTTGCCTACTTTCTTGGATCGTACAATTAGCTGCCGTGTATATACGTTAGAATAAAATGGATCTATAGATTTTACGTTCACCTTTCAATCACGTTGTTATGCCAAGACGTAAACGTGTAGGACTATAGCTGCGGCTGTTTCCAAAAAAGTTTGCGCACATATAGCTAGCCAGAACCAATGGCAAGATAGGATCACTTACGTAGGGAGACTTGAGCGCAAAACGCTGGTGGTATACCATCAGATTATTCTTTTCCTTCTTACACGGTGCACTACACATGAGACCAACAAATCTATTTACTCCCTCCATCTCATAAAAGGCATTTTAACTTTGTCTAAATTTGAAAATATCTAGACAATATTTGTCTAGATACATCTAATTTTAAATAAATCTAAGACATCTATCTATTATAAACTAAAAGCAATATACATAACTAAAATAGAAAAATCATGTTAGTCCACACCACTTAAATTATTTTAGTAGTTATTTGTGGCTAGGATTTAAAAAAATATTAATAGTTATCGTAGCTGCAAGGTTCGGTTTGACACGATCAAATTATGAAAGGTATTTGTTCAAAAAAATTATTAAAGGTAAAGCTGTGTCGTATCAGCTTTAAATAGAAAACAGTGGTAAGAAGCGGTATTGTGATAGGATGCAAGTGATTTACAGAAGAAAAAAAATAGCTCAACTGATTCAGGAAAAAAAAAACAAATGCATCCATTTAGAAAACATGTACCGTTCAGTAATGGAAAAATCAAGCCTGCAATGGCAGAACTCTGTTACGGGATTTACGTCTTCTCTATGACCTGGAGAGAAACTCCAAGGATCAATCGTTTAGAGATCTAAAAGAATATGTTAGAGTTTATCTCGAATTCTTTGTAGACAGCAGCACGCTCACCCTTAGTACTAATCATCTACACTGGAAAATGACCGTATCTTCAGGAATTATACATGAACATTCATGGTGTCGTTACAAGATAGTGTATATAGTACAAAAGAATTTCGTAGCACATGTAGTGTACATGAGGCAGTATAGTATCTCGCCGCATTTGCATAGAACTCTAACTGCCTCCGTTAGGAAAAAAGCCTATACTAGACAAATTTGAATAGAGTCTATATATAATGCGGAGATCGAGCTGTTAATCATAGTAAAGTTTTGCGTGGAAACAATTAGATCATCTAGAGAAATTTGAAGCTGTATAATCGAGTAATGGAAAAAATTTAAGCATGTCACGATTTATGTCCGATTTGTTGCTAAAGTGCACCATTTTTTCTTACTTGGTCATGTTGTTTTTGGGCAGTTTAAATACACGCAAATAACAAGTTGCTCTCAATTAGGTCATCCAGAGAGACATACAAGGACACCAGATAGAAATAGTGTATGAAAAACTGATATATGATATATATATACGAGTCATAAAAAACTATATCACGTTCACATGGAATAAAAACTCGATCGATTGGCAAGATACAACTCCATATATATTTGTGCTCAATTCACATGCATATAATTTTGTCCGTGTACAAATTAAGGACAACGCACAGAAAAGACACGCTGAGCAATATGTACGTATAGATTAATGAGTACGGCTAGACAACAATGCTACTCCGCACAATTTAGGGTATAAAATTTAAAGATGGTTTACACTTTTCCCCTAAGTCCGCACAATTAATCTTGTGAGTGAAGAATCAATTTATGCTATTACCTAAGCATTTTTATTTTTAGAAAAACCAATGTTAATAATTATTTGTCTCATTTATAAATATGAAATGGTCGATAGACTTTCTTTTTTCTAAAATGGCACATCATTAACAAACTATTAATATGAAGTAGTAGTACATAACCAAGTATGGTGAATCTATGTTCTCTTTATTAAGTAATGGAACTGAGGCAAGTCACACGAGGCGAATGAAGGTGGCTCTACGATTGTTCCATACGACGGGTAGAGGGCACAATCAAAAATATGGATAAAAAATGAATGCAATGTGAAGGATAATAAGAGGATGTGCTCAACGCTCATTTGAAAATGATAAACTACTCTCTATATCTCCGAGCATATGACGTATAAATTCAGTAAAAAATCAATACTTTGTTAGTTTGATCACACATTGATCAGAGGGAATGCCAATAACTAAAATATTGAATAACTAAACTACAAAATATATCTTATAGTGGGTCTATTGGTATTGATATTGTATCGTACATCTTAATATTTCACATATATACCTGATCGAATAAATTATAAAGATATTGCCCTCGCATTTGCGAGGGCCACTGTGCTAGTTCTTATTAATTGTAGTGGGAGCAAATTCAACAAAGTAGCTATCATCAAATATAGGAGGCATATTGTAATCATAATTAAATTTATCCTCCATAGTAGGCGAAACCAGAAGACCACTATCATTATAATCATCATAAATAGGAGGCAAAGTATCATCAAAGAAAATTTTCTCCTCAATGCTTGGGGGACTAAAAATATCATGCTCATCAAAACCAGCTTCCCCAAGCTTAGAACTTTCTATATCATTATCAACAATGGTGTTCAAAGCGTTCATACTAATATTACTACTAGCATGCAAATAAGGTTCCATAGGTTTTTTAATTTTCGCATCAAACAATCCATGTCTTAACTCAGGAAATAGTTTAAAAAGCTCACGATTGTTTTCCATTATGCCTTACTAGTGTTTAACAAGAAACAAAAAGATGCAATTGCAGGATCTAAAGGAAATAGCTTCGAGCACTCACACACCGGCAACAAGACTAGGAGATAGCTTAGTAGTCAGAGGATGTGAATACCTTTTACCTTACCTCCCCGGCAACAACGCCAGAAAATAGCTTGATGTCTACGCACGCTTCTATTCCTGTAGACAGTGTTGGGCCTCCAAGAGCAGAGGTTTGTAGAACAGCAGCAAGTTTCCCTTAAGTGAATCACCCAAGGTTTATCGAACTCAGGGAGGTAGAGGAAAAAGATATTCCTCTCAAGCAACCCTATAATTACGATACAAGAAGTCTCTTGTGTCCCCAACACACCTAATACACTTGTCAGATGTATAGGTGCACTAGTTCGGCGAAGAGATAGTGAAATACAAGTGATATGGATGAATATGAGTGGTAATAACAATCTGGATAAAATATGGCAGCGAGTAAACATGCAACAGAACAGTAAGTAAACGGTGATTCGATGCTTGGAAACAAGGCCTAGGGATCATACTTTCACTAGTGGACACTCTCAACATTGATCACATAACTGAATAAACAAATACTACTTTCTCTACACTCTCTTGTTGGATGACAAACACCATTCATTGTGTAGGGCTACAAGAGCACCTCAATGCCGGAGTTAACAAGCTCCACAACATTCGATGTTCATATTTAAATAAATTTAGAGTGCATGATAGACCAATGAAATTATACCGAGTACTAACATAGCATGCACACTGTCAACATCAGCTATGAAAGGGGGAATAGATCACATCAATACTATCATAGTAATAGTTAACTTCATAATCTACAAGAGGTCACAATCATAACCTATACCAAGTACTTCATGATGCATGATGCGTGTAATCGACACGTCCGTTGGGAACCCCAAGAGGAAGGTGTGATGCGCACAGCGGCAAGTTTCCCTCAGTAAGAAACCAAGGTTTAATCGAACCAGTAGGAGTCAAGAAGCACGTTGAAGGTTGATGGCGGCGGGATGTAGTGCGGCGCAACACCAGAGATTCCGGCGCCAACGTGGAACCTGCACAACACAACCAAAGTACTTTGCCCCAACGAAACGAGTGAGGTTGTCAATCTCACCGGCTTGCTGTAACAAAGGGTTAACCGTATTGTGTGGAAGATGATTGTTTGCAAGAAAACGAGTAAAGAACAAGTATTGCAGCAGATTTGTATTTCGAGTATAAAAGAATGGACCGGGGTCCACAGTTCACTAGAGGTGTCTCTCCCATAAGATAAAAGCATGTTGGGTGAACAAATTACAGTCGGGCAATTGACAAATAGAGAGGGCATAACAATGCACATACATGTCATGATAAGTACGAGTGAGATTTAATTGGGCATTACGACAAAGTACATAGACCGCCATCCAACCGCATCTATGCCTAAAAAGTCCACCTTCGAGGTTATCATCCGAACCCCTTCCGGTATTAAGTTGCTAACAACGAGACAATTGCATTAAGTATGGTGCGTAATGTAATCAATAACTACATCCTCGGACATAGCATCAATGTTTTATCCCTAGTGGCAACAAGCACATCCATAACCTTAGGGGTTTCGTCACTCCCCCAGATTCACGGAGACATGAACCCACTATCGAGCATAAATACTCCCTCTTGGAGTTACTAGCATCAACTTGGCCAAAGCCTCTACTAATAACGGAGAGCATGCAAGATCATAAACAACACATAGGTAATAACTTGATAATTAACATAACATGGTATTCTCTATCCATCGGATCCCGACAAACACAACATATAGCATTACAGATAGATGATCTTGATCATGTTAGGCAGCTCACAAGATCCAACAATGAAGCACAATGAGGAGAAGACAACCATCTAGCTACTGCTATGGACCCATAGTCCAGGGGTGAACTACTCACTCATCACTCCGGAGGCGACCATGGCGGTGAAGAGTCCTCCGGGAGATGAATCCCCTCTCCGGCGGGGTGCCGGAGGAGATCTCCGGAATCCCCCGAGATGGGATTGGCGGCGGCGGCGTCTCTGGAAGGTTTTCCGTATCGTGGCTCTCGGTACTGGGGTTTTCGCGACGGAGGCTTTAAGTAGGCGGAAGGGCAACGTGGGGGCCACACGAGGGCCCCACACCATAGGGCGGCGCGGCCAGGCCTGGGCCGCGCCGCCCTATGGTGGCGGCCCCTCGTGGCCCAACTTCGACTCCTCTTTGGTCTTCTGGAAGCTTCGTGGCAAAATAGGACCCTGGGCGTTGATTTCGTCCAATTCCGAGAATATTTCGTTACTAGGATTTCTGAAACCAAAAACAGCTTAAAACGAGCAATCGGCTCTTCGGCATCTTGTTAATAGGTTAGTTCCGGAAAATGCACGAATATGACATAAAGTGTGCATAAAACATGTAGATATCATCAATAATGTGGCATGGAACATAAGAAATTATCGATACGTCGGAGACGTATCAGCATCCCCAAGCTTAGTTCCGCTCGTCCCGAGCGGGTAAAACGATAACAAAGATAATTTCTGAAGTGACATGCCATCATAACCTTGATCATACTATTTGTAAACATATGTAATGAATGCAGCGATCAAAACAATGGTAATGACATGAGTAAACAAGTGAATCATAAAGCAAAGACTTTTCATGAATAGTACTTCAAGACAAGCATCAATAAGTCTTGCATAAGAGTTAACTCATAAAGCAATAAATCAAAGTAAAGGTATTGAAGCAACACAAAGGAAGATTAAGTTTCAGCGGTTTCTTTCAACTTGTAACATGTATATCTCATGGATAATTGTCAACATAGAGTAATATAACAAGTGCAATATGCAAGTATGTAGGAATCAATGCACAGTTCACACAATTGTTTGCTTCTTGAGGTGGAGAGAGATAGGTGAACTGACTCAACATAAAAGTAAAAAGAATGGTCCTTCAAAGAGGAAAGCATCGATTGCTATATTTGTGCTAGAGCTTTTATTTTGAAAACATGAAACAATTTTGTCAAAGGTAGTAATAAAGCATATGAGTTATGAAAATTATATCTGACAAGTTGCAAGCCTCATGCATAGTATACTAATAGTGCCCGCACCTTGTCCTAATTAGCTTGGACTACCGGATCATCGCAATACACATGTTTTAACCAAGTGTCACAATGGGGTACCTCCATGCCGCCTGTACAAAGGTCTAAGGAGAAAGCTCGCATTTTGGATTTCTCGCTTTTGATTATTCTCAACTTAGACATCCATACCGGGACAACATGGACAACAGATAATGGACTCCTCTTTAATGCATAAGCATGTGGCAACAATTATTATTCTCATATGAGATTGAGGATATATGTCCAAAACTGAAACTTCCACCATGAATCATGGCTTTAGTTAGCGGCCCAATGTTCTTCTCTAACAATATGCACGCTCCAACCATTAAGGTGGTAGATCTCTCTTACTTCAGACAAGACGGACATGCATAGCAACTCACATGATATTCAACAAAGAATAGTTGATGGCGTCCCCGAAGCATGGTTATCGCACAACAAGCAACTTAATAAGAGATAAAGTACATAAGTACATATTCAATACCACAATAGTTTTTAAGCTATTTGTCCCATGAGCTATATATTGCAAAGGTGAATGATGGAATTTTAAAGGTAGCACTCAAGCAATTTACTTTGGAATGGCGGATAAATACCATGTAGTAGGTAGGTATGGTGGACACAAATGGCATAGTGGTTGGCTCAAGGATTTTGGATGCATGAGAAGTATTCCCTCTCGATACAAGGTTTAGGCTAGCAAGGTTATTTGAAACAAACACAAGGATGAACGGTACAGACAAAACTCACATAAAAGACATATTGTAAACATTATAAGACTCTACACCGTCTTCCTTGTTGTTCAAAACTTAATACTAGATATTATCTAGACTCTAGAGAAACCAAATATGCAAACCAAATTAGCAAGCTCTAAGTGTTTCTTCATTAATGGGTGCAAAGTATATGATGCAAGAGCTTAAACATGAGCACAACAATTGTCAAGTATCAAATTATCCAAGACATTTTAGAATTACTACATGTAGCATTTTCCAATTCCAACCATATAACAATTTAACGAAGAAGAAACTTCGCCATGAATACTATGAGTAGAGCCTAAGGACATACTTGTCCATATGCTACAGCGGAGCGTGTCTCTCTCCCACAAAGTGAATGCTAGGATCCATTTTATTCAAACAAAACAAAAACAAAAACAAACCGACGCTCCAAGCAAAGTGCATAAGATGTGACGGAATAAAAATATAGTTTCGGGGAGGAACCTCGATAATGTTGTCGATGAAGAAGGGGATGCCTTGGGCATCCCCAAGCTTAGACGCTTGAGTCTTCTTAGAATATGCAGGGGTGAACCACCGGGGCATCCCCAATCTTAGAGCTTTCACTCTCCTTGATCATATTGTATCATACTCCTCTCTTGATCCTTGAAAACTTCCTCCACACCAAACTCGAAACAACTCATTAGAGGGTTAGTGCACAATAAAAATTAACATGTTCAGAGGTGACACAATCATTCTTAACACTTCTGGACATTGCATAAAGCTACTTGGACATTAATGGATCAAAGAAATTCATCCAACATAGCAAAAGAGGCAATGCGAAATAAAAGGCAGAATCTGTCAAAACAGAACAGTCCGTAAAGATGGATTTTATTAAGGCACCAGACTTGCTCAAATGAAAATGCCCAAAATGAATGAAAGTTGCGTACATATCTGAGGATCAGTCACGTAAATTGGCTTAATTTTCTGAGTTACCTACAGAGAATTAGACCCAGATTCGTGACAGCAAAGAAATCTGTTTCTGCGCAGTAATCCAAATCTAGTATTTACTTTACTATCAAAGACTTTACTTGGCACAACAAAACATAAAAATAAGATAAGGAGAGGTTGCTACAGTAGTAAACAACTTCCAAGACTCAAATATAAAATAAAAATACTGTAGTAAAAACATGGGTTGTCTCCCATAAGCGCTTTTCTTTAACGCCTTTCAGGTAGGCGCAGAAAGTGTATATCAAGTATTATCAAAGGGTGGTGCTTCTACAGCGGGGTTTGGAGTTTTCTCAACCATGCATAGTATATTGATACATAAGTTTCAGCGTCTCCCTTTTCATTAGTCTTGGGCTTGCTACTCTCATCGAACAAATTTTCAGGAACAAGCCAAGCATAGTTACTTTCTAGTGCATCATTCATAGCTAGGAGTTTACATGGTATTGGTGCTTTGATCTCCCCACCATCATTAATATTATTAGTGTACCTTATTCTATCCATGTCCATTTTTTCAAGGAGACCAACAAAATTAGTATGAGAACCAAGCATATTAAATTTAGCAAAGACCTTTCTAGCCTCTCTTGCTAGACCACCAAATTCTCTAAGAAGGGTTTCTAAAACAAAATCTTTCTTTTCCCCCTCTTCCATATCACCGAGTGTAAGAAACATATGTTGGATTATAGGATTGAGATTAACAAATTTAGTTTCCAACATGCGAACTAAAGCAGCAGCAGCAATTTCATAAGTAGGAGCAAGTTCTACCAAGTGTCTATCTTCAAAATCTTCAACGGTACTAACATGGCTGAAAAATTCTTCTATATTGTTTCTCCCAATTATAGACCCGCGTCCTACCGGTATGTCTTTTGTGGTAAAATTAAAAGGAAACATGATGAATCAAGTAAAGTAAATGCAAGTAACTAATTTTTTTGTGTTTTTGATATAGCAAACAAGATAGTAAATAAAGTAAAACTAGCAACTAATTTTTTTGTGTTTTGATATAATGCAGCAAACAAAGTAGTAAATAAAATAAAGCAAGACAAAAACAAAGTAAAGAGATTGGGAAGTGGAGACTCCCCTTGCGGCGTGTCTTGATCTCCCCGGCAACGGCGCCAGAAATTTTGCTTGATGCGTGTAATCGACACGTCCGTTGGGAACCCCAAGAGGAAGGTGTGATGCGCACAGCGGCAAGTTTCCCTCAGTAAGAAACCAAGGTTTAATCGAACCAGTAGGATTCAAGAAGCACGTTGAAGGTTGATGGCGGCGGGATGTAGTGCGGCGCAACACCAGAGATTCCGGCGCCAACGTGGAACCTGCACAACACAACCAAAGTACTTTGCCCCAACGAAACAGTGAGGTTGTCAATCTCACCGGCTTGCTGTAACAAAGGGTTAACCGTATTGTGTGGAAGATGATTGTTTGCAAGAAAACAAGTAAAGAACAAGTATTGCAGCAGATTTGTATTTCAGTATAAAAGAATGGACTGGGGTCCACAGTTCACTAGAGGTGTCTCTCCCATAAGATAAAAGCATGTTGGGTGAACAATTTACAGTCGGGCAATTGACAAATAGAGAGAGCATAACAATGCACATACATGTCATGATAAGTACGAGTGAGATTTAATTGGGCATTACGACAAAGTACATAGACCGCCATCCAACTGCATCTATGCCTAAAAAGTCCACCTTCGAGTTATCATCCGAACCCCTTCCGGTATTAAGTTGCTAACAACGAGACAATTGCATTAAGTATGGTGCGTAATGTAATCAATAACTACATCCTCGGACATAGCATCAATGTTTTATCCCTAGTGGCAACAAGCACATCCATAACCTTAGGGGTTTCGTCACTCCCCGCAGATTCACGGAGACATGAACCCCCTATCGAGCATAAATACTCCCTCTTGGAGTTACTAGCATCAACTTGGCCAAAGCCTCTACTAATAACGGAGAGCATGCAAGATCATAAACAACACATAGGTAATAACTTGATAATTAACATAACATGGTATTCTCTATCCATCGGATCCCGACAAACACAACATATAGCATTACGGATAGATGATCTTGATCATGTTAGGCAGCTCACAAGATCCAACAATGAAGCACAATGAGGAGAAGACAACCATCTAGCTACTGCTATGGACCCATAGTCCAGGGGTGAACTACTCACTCATCACTCCGGAGGCGACCATGGCGGTGAAGAGTCCTCCGGGAGATGAATCCCCTCTCCGGCGGGGTGCCGGAGGAGTTCTCCGAATCCCCCGAGATGGGATTGGCGGCGGCGGCGTCTGCGGAAGGTTTTCCGTATCGTGGCTCTCGGTATCGGGGTTTTCGCGACGGAGGCTTTAAGTAGGCGGAAGGGCAACGTGGGGGGCCACACGAGGGCCCCACACCATAGGTCGGCGCGGCCAGGGCCAGGGCCGCGCCGCCCTATGGTGGCGGCCCCTCGTGGCCCCACTTCGACTCCTCTTCGGTCTTCCGGAAGCTTCGTGGCAAAATAGGACCCTGGGCGTTGATTTCGTCCAATTCCGAGAATATTTAGTTACTAGGATTTCTGAAACCAAAAACAGCAGAAAACAGCAACTGGCTCTTCGGCATCTTGTTAATAGGTTAGTTCCAGAAAATGCACGAATATGACATAAAGTGTGCATAAAACATGTAGATATCATCAATAATGTGGCATGGAACATAAGAAATTATCGATACGTCGGAGACGTATCAGCATCCCCAAGCTTAGTTACTGCTCGTCCCGAGCGGGTAAAACGATAACAAAGATAATTTCTGAAGTGACATGCCATCATAACCTTGATCATACTATTTGTAAACATATGTAATGAATGCAGCGATCAAAACAATGGTAATGACATGAGTAAACAAGTGAATCATAAAGCAAAGACTTTTCATGAATAATACTTCAAGACAAGCATCAATAAGTCTTGCATAAGAGTTAACTCATAAAGCAATAAATCAAAGTAAAGGTATTGAAGCAACACAAAGGAAGATTAAGTTTCAGCGGTTGCTTTCAACTTGTAACATGTATATCTCATGGATAATTGTCAACATAGAGTAATATAACAAGTGCAATATGCAAGTATGTAGGAATCAATGCACAGTTCACACAAGTGTTTGCTTCTTGAGGTGGAGAGAGATAGGTGAACTGACTCAACATAAAAGTAAAAAGAATGGTCCTTCAAAGAGGAAAGCATCGATTGCTATATTTGTGCTAGAGCTTTTATTTTGAAAACATGAAACAATTTTGTCAACGGTAGTAATAAAGCATATGAGTTATGAAAATTATATCTTACAAGTTGCAAGCCTCATGCATAGTATACTAATAGTGCCCGCACCTTGTCCTAATTAGCTTGGACTACCGGATCATCGCAATACACATGTTTTAACCAAGTGTCACAATGGGGTACCTCCATGCCGCTCGTACAAAGGTCTAAGGAGAAAGCTCGCATTTTGGATTTCTCGCTTTTGATTATTCTCAACTTAGACATCCATACCGGGACAACATGGACAACAGATAATGGACTCCTCTTTAATGCATAAGCATGTGGCAACAATTATTATTCTCATATGAGATTGAGGATATATGTCCAAAACTGAAACTTCCACCATGAATCATGGCTTTAGTTAGCGGCCCAATGTTCTTCTCTAACAATATGCACGCTCCAACCATTAAGGTGGTAGATCTCTCTTACTTCAGACAAGACGGACATGCATAGCAACTCACATGATATTCAACAAAGAATAGTTGATGGCGTCCCCGAAGCATGGTTATCGCACAACAAGCAACTTAATAAGAGATAAAGTGCATAAGTACATATTCAATACCACAATAGTTTTTAAGCTATTTGTCCCATGAGATATATATTGCAAAGGTGAATGATGGAATTTTAAAGGTAGCACTCAAGCAATTTACTTTGGAATGGCGGATAAATACCATGTAGTAGGTAGGTATGGTGGACACAAATGGCATAGTGGTTGGCTCAAGGATTTTGGATGCATGAGAAGTATTCCCTCTCGATACAAGGTTTAGGCTAGCAAGGTTATTTGAAACAAACACAAGGATGAACGGTACAGCAAAACTCACATAAAAGACATATTGTAAACATTATAAGACTCTACACCGTCTTCCTTGTTGTTCAAAACTTAATACTAGATATTATCTAGACTCTAGAGAAACCAAATATGCAAACCAAATTAGCAAGCTCTAAGTGTTTCTTCATTAATGGGTGCAAAGTATATGATGCAAGAGCTTAAACATGAGCACAACAATTGTCAAGTATCAAATTATCCAAGACATTTTAGAATTACTACATGTAGCATTTTCCAATTCCAACCATATAACAATTTAACGAAGAAGAAACTTCGCCATGAATACTATGAGTAGAGCCTAAGGACATACTTGTCCATATGCTACAGCGGAGCGTGTCTCTCTCCCACAAAGTGAATGCTAGGATCCATTTTATTCAAACAAAACAAAAACAAAAACAAACCGACGCTCCAAGCAAAGTGCATAAGATGTGACGGAATAAAAATATAGTTTTAGGGGAGGAACCCGATAATGTTGTCGATGAAGAAGGGGATGCCTTGGGCATCCCCAAGCTTAGACGCTTGAGTCTTCTTAGAATATGCAGGGGTGAACCACCGGGGCATCCCCAAGCTTAGAGATTTCACTCTCCTTGATCATATTGTATCATACTCCTCTCTTGATCCTTGAAAACTTCCTCCACACCAAACTCGAAACAACTCATTAGAGGGTTAGTGCACAATAAAAATTAACATGTTCAGAGGTGACACAATCATTCTTAACACTTCTGGACATTGCATAAAGCTACTGGACATTAATGGATCAAAGAAATTCATCCAACATAGCAAAAGAGGCAATGCGAAATAAAAGGTAGAATCTGTCAAAACAGAACAGTCCGTAAAGATGGATTTTATTAAGGCACCAGACTTGCTCAAATGAAAATGCCCAAATTGAATGAAAGTTGCGTACATATCTGAGGATCAGTCACGTAAATTGGCTTAATTTTCTGAGTTACCTACAGAGAATTAGACCCAGATTCGTGACAGCAAAGAAATCTGTTTCTACGCAGTAATCCAAATCTAGTATTTACTTTACTATCAAAGACTTTACTTGGCACAACAAAACATAAAAATAAGATAAGGAGAGGTTGCTACAGTAGTAAACAACTTCCAAGACTCAAATATAAAACAAAAATACTGTAGTAAAAACATGGGTTGTCTCCCATAAGCGCTTTTCTTTAACGCCTTTCAGGTAGGCGCAGAAAGTGTATATCAAGTATTATCAAAGGGTGGTGCTTCTACAGCGGGGTTTGGAGTTTTCTCCACCATGCATAGTATATTGGATATATAAGTTTCAGCGTCTCCCTTTTCATTAGTCTTGGGCTTGCTACTCTCATCGAACAAATTTTCAGGAACAAGCCAAGCATAGTTATTTTCTAGTGCATCATTCATAGCTAGGAGTTTACATGGTATTGGTGCTTTGATCTCCCCACCATCATTAATATTATTAGTGTACCTTATTCTATCCATGTCCATTTTTTCAAGGAGACCAACAAAATTAGTATGAGAACCAAGCATATTAAATTTAGCAAAGACATTTCTAGCCTCTCTTGCTAGACCACCAAATTCTCTAAGAAGGGTTTCTAAAACAAAATCTTTCTTTTCCCCCTCTTCCATATCACCGAGTGTAAGAAACATATGTTGGATTATAGGATTGATATTAACAAATTTAGTTTCCAACATGCGAACTAAAGCAGCAGCAGCAATTTCATAAGTAGGAGCAAGTTCTACCAAGTGTCTATCTTCAAAATCTTCAACGGTACTAACATGACTGAAAAATTCTTCTATATTGTTTCTCCCAATTATAGACCCGCGTCCTACCGGTATGTCTTTTGTGGTAAAACTAAAAGGAAACATGATGAATCAAGTAAAGTAAATGCAAGTAACTAATTTTTTTTGTGTTTTTGATATAGCAAACAAGATAGTAAATAAAGTAAAACTAGCAACTAATTTTTTTGTGTTTTGATATAATGCAGCAAACAAAGTAGTAAATAAAATAAAGCAAGACAAAAACAAAGTAAAGAGATTGGGAAGTGGAGACTCCCCTTGCAGCGTGTCTTGATCTCCCCGGCAACGGCGCCAGAAATTTTGCTTGATGCGTGTAATCGACACGTCCGTTGGGAACCCCAAGAGGAAGGTGTGATGCGCACAGCGGCAAGTTTCCCTCAGTAAGAAACCAAGGTTTAATCAAACCAGTAGAATTCAAGAAGCACGTTGAAGGTTGATGGCGGCGGGATGTAGTGCGGCGCAACACCAGAGATTCCGGCGCCAACGTGGAACCTGCACAACACAACCAAAGTACTTTGCCCCAACGAAACAGTGAGGTTGTCAATCTCACCGGCTTGCTGTAACAAAGGGTTAACCGTATTGTGTGGAAGATGATTGTTTGCAAGAAAACAAGTACAGAACAAGTATTGCAGCAGATTTGTATTTCAGGTATAAAAGAATGGACCGGGGTCCACGGTTCACTAGAGGTGTCTCTCCCATAAGATAAAAGCATGTTGGGTGAACAAATTACAGTCGGGCAATTGACAAATAGAGAGGGCATAACAATGCACATACATGTCATGATAAGTACAGTGAGATTTAATTGGGCATTACGACAAAGTACATAGACCGCCATCCAACCGCATCTATGCCTAAAAAGTCCACCTTCGAGGTTATCATCCGAACCCCTTCCGATATTAAGTTGCTAACAACGGACAATTGCATTAAGTATGGTGCGTAATGTAATCAATAACTACATCCTCGGACATAGCATCAATGTTTTATCCCTAGTGGCAACAAGCACATCCATAACCTTAGGGGTTTCTGTCACTCCCCCAGATTCACGGAGACATGAACCCACTATCGAGCATAAATACTCCCTCTTGGAGTTACTAGCATCAACTTGGCCAAAGCCTCTACTAATAACGGAGAGCATGCAAGATCATAAACAACACATAGGTAATAACTTGATAATTAACATAACATGGTATTCTCTATCCATCGGATCCCGACAAACACAACATATAGCATTACGGATAGATGATCTTGATCATGTTAGGCAGCTCACAAGATCCAACAATGAAGCACAATGAGGAGAAGACAACCATCTAGCTACTGCTATGGACCCATAGTCCAGGGGTGAACTACTCACTCATCACTCCGGAGGCGACCATGGCGGTGAAGAGTCCTCCGGGAGATGAATCCCCTCTCCGGCAGGGTGCGGAAGAGATCTCCATAATCCCCCGAGATGGGATTGGCGGCGGCGGCGTCTCCGGAAGGTTTTCCGTATCGTGGCTCTCGGCATCGGGGTTTTCGCGACGGAGGCTTTAAGTAGGCGGAAGGGCAACGTGGGGGCCACACGAGGGCCCCACACCATAGGTCGGCGCGGCCGGGGCCCGGGCCGCGCCGCCCTATGGTGGCGGCCCCTCGTGGCCCCACTTCGACTCCTCTTCGGTCTTCCGGAAGCTTCGTGGCAAAATAGGACCCCGGGCGTTGATTTCGTCCAATTCCGAGAATATTTCGTTACTAGGATTTCGAAACCAAAAACAGCAGAAAACAGACAATCGGCTCTTCGGCATCTTGTTAATAGGTTAGTTCCAGAAAATGCACGAATATGACATAAAGTGTGCATAAAACATGTAGATATCATCAATAATGTGGCATGGAACATAAGAAATTATCGATACGTCGGAGACGTATCAATGCACACACTGTCAACATTACATCATGGAGGAGGAATAGACTACTTTAATAACATCACCAGAGTAACACATAGATGATATTCAACTAGATCACAAAGAGAGAGATGAACCACATAGCTACGGTAGAGCCCTCAGCCTCGGGGGAGAATTACTCCCTCCTCATCACGGAGACAGCGATGGCGGTGAAGATGGCGGTGGAGATGCCTTCCGGGGGCACTTCCCCGTCCCAGCAGGGTGCCGGAACAGAGACTTCTGGGCCCCGAATCTTGGCTTCGCGATGGCAGCGGCTCTGGAACTTTTTTCGTATCGTGGCTTATTCTTCTAGGGTTTTCGCGACGGAGACCTTAAGTAGGCGGAAGGGCAGCCTCGGAGGGGCGCTGGTGGGGCCACACAATAGGGGGGCGCGCCCCACCCCTTGGCCGCGCTGCCCTGGCGTGTGGGGCCCCCTGGCTCCCCTCTGGTCTCTCTCCGGTGTTCTGGTAGCTTCGTGCAAAAATAAGATACTGGGCGTTGATTTCGTCCAATTCCGAGAATATTTCCTTACTAGGATTTCTGAAACCAAAAACCGCAGAAAACAGGAGCTGGCACTTCGGCATCTCGTTAATAGGTTAGTTCCGGAAAATTCATCAAAACGATGTAAAGTGTGTATAAAACATGTAAGTATCATCATAAAAGTAGCATGGAACATAAGAAATTATATATACGTTTGAGACGTATCAGTGACCCAGGTATGCGACGGAGGTCGTGACGAACGAGCACTTCGAGCGCTTGAGGTGGAGACGATGCGCTCGAAGCTCGTTGAAGATGATGGCCACGTGCTGCAGGTGCCCAGGATGAACTGTAGATAAGAATGTCATCAAAGAAAACAAGCACAAAGCGGCGCAAGTATGGGCTGAGCACTTCGTTCATCAGGGCCTGGAAGGTCGCCGGCGCATTGGAGAGGCCGAAAGGCATCACCAGGAACTCGAAGTGGCCTTGGTGAGTACGGAACGTTGTCTTGTCGATGTCGTCCGGGTGCATGCGCACCTGATGATAGCTCGAACGCATGTCGAGCTTGGTGCAGAAGCGCGCTCTGTGTAGCTCGTTGATACGCGTAAAGCACACGTCCGTTGGGAACCCCAAGAGGAAGGTGTGATGCGTACAGCAGCAAGTTTTCCCTCAGTAAGAAACCAAGGTTATCGAACCAGTAGGAGTCAAGGATCACGTGAAGGTCGTTGGTGACGGAGTGTAGTGCGGCGCAACACCAGGGATTCCGGCGCCAACATGGAACCTGCACAACACAATCAAAGTACTTTGCCCCAACGTAACAGTGAGGTTGTCAATCTCACCAGCTTGCTGTAAACAAAGGATTAAACGTATAGTGTGGAAGATGATGTTTGTTTGCGAAGAACAGTAAAGAACAGAGTTTGCAGTAGATTGTATTTCAGATGTAAAGAATGGACCGGGGTCCACAGTTCACTAGTGGTGTCTCTCCCATAAGATAAATGGCATGTTGGGTGAACAAATTACAGTTGGGCAATTGACAAATAAAGAAGGCATAACAATGCACATACATATATCACGATGAGTACTATGAGATTTATTCAGGGCATTACGACAAAGTACATAGACCGCTATCCAGCATGCATCTATGCCTAAATAGTCCACCTTCAGGTTATCATCCGAACCCCTTCCAGTATTAAGTTGCAAACAACAGACAATTGCATTAAGTATGGTGCGTAATGTAATCAACACAAATATCCTTAGACAAAGCATTGATGTTTTATCCCTAGTGGCAACAGCACATCCACAACCTTAGAACTTTCTGTCACTCGTCCCGGATTCAATGGAGGCATGAACCCACTATCGAGCATAAATACTCCCTCTTGGAGTTACAAGTATCAACTTGGCCGAGCCTCTACTAGCAACGGAGAGCATGCAAGAACATAAACAACATATATGATAGATTGATAATCAACTTGACATAGTATTCCATATTCATCGGATCCCAACAAACGCAACATGTAGCATTACAAATTGATGATCTTCATTATGATAGGCAGCTCACAAGATCTAACATGATAGCACAATGAGGAGAAGACAACCATCTAGCTACTGCTGTGGACCCATAGTCCAGGGGTGAACTACTCACACATCAATCCGGAGGCGATCATGGTGATGAAGAGTCCTCCGGGAGATGATTCCCCTCTCCGGCAGGGTGCCGGAGGCGATCTCCTGAATCCCCCGAGATGGGATTGGCGGTGGCGGCAAAAATAGGACCCTGGGCGTTGATTTCGTCCAATTCCGAGAATATTTCCTTACTAGGATTTCTGAAACCAAAAACAGCAGAAAACAACAACTGGCTCTTCGGCATCTCGTCAATAGGTTAGTGCCGGAAAATGCATAATAATGACATATAATGTGTATAAAACATGTGAGTATCATCATAAAAGTAGCATGGAACATAAGAAATTATAGATACGTTTGAGACGTATCAAGCATCCCCAAGCTTAGTTCCTACTCGCCCTCGAGTAGGTAAACGATAACAAAGATAATTTCTGAAGTGACATGCTATCATAATTTTGATCAATACTATTGTAAAGCATATGAGATGAATGCAGCGATTCGAAGCAATGGTGAAGACAATGAGTAAACAACTGAAATATATAGCAAAGACTTTTCATGAATAATACTTTCAAGACAAGCATCAATAAGACTTGCATAAGAGTTAACACATAAAGCAATATATTCTTAGTATAAAGCTTTGAAACAACACAAAAGAAGATATAAGTTTCAGCAGTTGCTTTCAACTTCAACATATTTATCTCATGGATAATTGTCAATACAAAGTAATATAACAAGTGCAATAGGTAAACATGTAAGAATCAATGCACACAGTTCATACAAGTGTTTGCTTCTAAGATAGAAAGAAGTAGGTAAACTGACTCAACAATAAATTAAAAGATAGGCCCTTCGCAGAGGGAAGCATGGATTACTATTTTTGTTCTAGAGCTTTTCATTTTGAAAACATAGAAACAATTTTGAAAACGGTTGTAAAATCATATGTGTTATGTATAAGACATCTTATAAGTTGCAAGCCTCATGCATAGATTACCAATAGTGCCCGCACCTTGTCCTAATTAGCATGGATTAACATGGATTATCATTGCATAACATATGTTTCAACCAAGTATCACAAAGGGGTACCTCTATGCCGCCTGTACAAAGGTCTAAGGAGAAAGATCGCATTTGATTTCTCGTTTTGGATTATTCTCAACTTAGACATCCATACCGGGACAACATAGACAACAGATAATGGACTCCTCTTTAATGCATAAGCATTCAACAACAGATAATATTCTCATAAGAGATTGAGGATTAATTGTCCAAACTGAAACTTCCACCATGATTCATTGCTTTAGTTAGCGGCCCAATGTTCTTCTCTAACAATATGCATACTCAAACCATTTGATCATGAAAATCGCCCTTACTTCAGACAAGACGAACATGCATAGCAACTCACATGATATTCAACAAAGGTGATAGTTGATGGCGTCCCCAGAAACATGGTTACCGCTCAACAAGCAACTTATAAGAAATAAGATACATAGCTACATATTCTTCACCACAATAGTTTTTAAGGCTATTTTCCCATGAGCTATATATTGCAAAGACAAATGATAGAATTTTTAAAGGTAGCACTCAAGTAATTTACTTTGGAATGGCAGAGAAATACCATGTAGTAGGTAGGTATGGTGGACACAAATGGCATAGTTTTTGGCTCAAGGATTTGGATGCACGAGAAGAATTCCTCTCAATACAAGGCTAGGCTAGCAAAGTTGTTGAAAGCAAACTCAAGTATAAAACGGTACAACAAAACTTACATAAGAACATATTGCAAGCATTATAAGACTCTATGATGTCTCCTTGTTGTTCAAACACCTTAACCAGAAAATATCTAGACTCTAGAGTCCAATCATGCAAACCAAATTTTAACAAGCTCTATGTAGTTCTTCATTAATGGGTGCAAAGTACATGATGCAAGAGCTTAAACATGATCTATATGAGCACCACAATTGCCAAGTATCAAATTATTCAAGACATTATACCAATTACCACATGAAGCTTTTTCTGTTTCTAACCATATAACAATGAACGAAGCAGTTTCAACCTTCACCATGAACATTAAAAGTATAGCTAAGAACATATGTGTTCATACGAAACAACGGAGCGTGTCTCTCTCCCACACAAGGAATGCTAGGATCCGATTTTATTCAAACAAAAACAAAAATAAAAACAAACAGACGCTCCAAGTAAAGCACATAAGATGTGACAGAATAAAAATATAGTTTCACTAGAGGTGACCTGATAAGTTGTCGATGAAGAAAGGATGCCTTGGGCATCCCCATGCTTAGATGCTTGAGTCTTCTTAAAATATGCAGGGATGAACCACGGGGGCATCCCAAGCTTAGACTTTTCACTCTTCTTGATCATATTGTATCATCCTCCTCTCTTGACCCTTGAAAACTTCCTCCACACCAAACTCAAAACAAACTCATTAGAGGGTTAGTGCATAATTGAAAATTAATATATTCAGAGGTGAAATAATCATTCTTAACACTTCTGGACATTGCACAAAACTACTGAAAGTTAATGGAACAAAGAAATCCATCGAACATAGCAAAATAGGCAATGCGAAATAAAAGGCAGAATCTGTCAAAACAGAACAGTCCGTAAAGACGATTTTTTCTGGGGCACTTAACTTGCTCAGATGAAAATGCTCAAATTTAATGAAAGTTGCGTACATATCTGAGGATCACGCACGTAAATTGGCAGATTTTTATAAATTTCCTACAGAAGGGGCTGCTCAATTTCGTTACAGTAAGAAATCTGTTTCTGCGCAGTAATCCAAATCTAGTATTGACTTTACTATCAAAGACTTTACTTGACACAACAATGCAATAAAATAAATATAAGGAGAGGTTGCTACAGTAGTAACAACTTCCAAGAATCAAATATAAAATAAAAGTGCAGAAGTAAAATAATGGGTTGTCTCCCATAAGCGCTTTTCTTTAACGCCTTTCGACTAGGCGCAGAAAGTGTGAATCAAGTATTATCAAGAGATGAAGCATTAACATTCTTACCAGGGGCTTTGCGCTTACCCTTCTTACTCTTATTCCTAATCTTTGGTTTAGGGAATACATGACCGCATCCGGGCGTAGAGGTAAAATTTAGAGTGCCTTTCCCCACATCTATGATTGCTCCCATGAGTTTCAGCAGGGACCTTCCAAGCGTGATTTGTCCTGTCCCTACACATTCAACAACGAGATAATCAGTGGATAACGTTCTTCCAAGAAAGGTTGTGAACACACCTTTAGCTATACCCTTAGGAATTATAACAGAGTTATCGGTGAGAGTTATTCCTTCTCCTCTTCAGTAAGTTCCCAAAGTGTCAAAGATTCATAAATTCTTTTAGGCATAAGGCAAAACTCAGACATAATATCACAACGGGCATGAAAAGTTTCACCACAAATAGCAACTTTAATAGTAGGAACCCACATTGAAGGTTCAAAACTTACTGGAACATAATCATAATATTCGCGAATCTGGTTGTACCCTTCTTTTAAACAAGATATATTTGTCTCGAGGGTGTTTAATCTATTATGAATGCTAGCAAGAGATGAATCAAAATTATTAGCAGAGCTAGATGATGTAACCACTTTTCTTATGGCATTAAAAGCTTGATCCCCATCATAGTGAAGGAAATCTCCTCCCACTACAGCATCTAAGGCATATCTATAACGAAGAATAAGCCCAAAATAAAAGTTACTAAGAAGCAAACTTAGAGTCATTTTAGGTTCAGTTTTACTATAAGAATCAAATATTCTAGACCAAGCTTCCTTAAAACTCTCCTCACTCCCTTGTTTAAAAATAAAGATCGATTCCTCCGGTGATAGAGTAACAGCTACAGCACTAGTCATGATAACAGAATAAAGTAAATGCAAGTAACTATTTTTTGTTGTTTTTAATATAAGGAACGCAAACAAGACAGTAAATAAAGTAAAACTAGTAACTAATTTTTTTGTATTTTTGATATAGAGAACAAACATAGCAGTAAATAAAATAAATTAAAGCAAGACAAAAACAAAGTAAAGAGATTGGATGTGGGAGACTCCCCTTGCAGCGTGTCTTGATCTCCCCGGCAACGGCGCCAGAAAAAGAGCTTGATACGCGTAAAGCACACGTCCGTTGGGAACCCCAAGAGGAAGGTGTGATGCGTACAGCAGCAAGTTTTCCCTCAGTAAGAAACCAAGGTTATCGAACCAGTAGGAGTCAAGGATCACGTGAAGGTCGTTGGTGACGGAGTGTAGTGCGGCGCAACACCAGGGATTCCGGCGCCAACGTGGAACCTGCACAACACAATCAAAATAATTTGCCCCAACGTAACAGTGAGGTTGTCAATCTCACCGGCTTGCTGTAAATAAAGGATTAAATGTATAGTGTGGAAGATGATGTTTGTTAGCGAAGAACAGTAAAGAACAGAGTTTGCAGTATATTGTATTTCAGATGTAAAGAATGGACCGGGGTCCACAGTTCACTAGTGGTGTCTCTCCCATAAGATAAATGGCATGTTGGGTGAACAAATTACAGTTGGGCAATTGACAAATAAAGAAGGCATAACAATGCACATAAATATATCACGATGAGTACTATGAGATTTATTCAGGGCATTACGACAAAGTACATAGACCGCTATCCAGCATGCATCTATGTCTAAATAGTCCACATTCAGGTTATCATCCGAACCCCTTCCAGTATTAAGTTGCAAACAACATACAAATGCATTAAGTATGGTGCGTAATGTAATCAACACAAATATCCTTAGACAAAGCATTGATGTTTTATCCCTAGTGGCAACAGCACATCCACAACCTTAGAACTTTCTGTCACTGTCCCAGATTCAATGGAGGCATGAACCCATCAACTTGGCCAGAGCCTCTACTAGCAACGGAGAGCATGCAAGAACATAAACAACATATATGATAGATTGATAATCAACTTGACATAGTATTCCATATTCATCGGATCCCAACAAACACAACATGTAGCATTACAAATAGATGATCTTGATTATGATAGGCAGCTCACAAGATCTAACATGATAGCACAATGAGGAGAAGACAACCATCTAGCTACTGCTATGGACCCATAGTCCAGGGGTGAACTACTCACACATCAATCCGGAGGCGATCATGGTGATGAAGAGTCCTCCGGGAGATGATTCCCCTCTCCGGCAGGGTGCCGGATGCGATCTCCTGAATCCCCCGAGATGGGATTGGCGGTGGCGGCGTCTCTGGAAGGTTTTCCGTATCGTGGCTCTCGGTACTGGGGTTTTCGCGACGAAGGCTATAAGTAGGCGGAAGGGCGGAGTAGGGGGCTGACGAGGGGCCCACCCCATAGGGCGGCGCGGGCCCCTCCCTGGCCGCGCCGGCCTATGGGTACGGGGCCTCGTCGCCCCACTTCGTTTCCCTTTCGGTCTTCTGGAAGCTTCGTGGAAAAGTAAGACCCTGGGCGTTGATTTCGTCCAATTCCGAGAATATTTCCTTTGTAGGATTTCTGAAACCAAAAACAGCAAAATACAGCAACTGGCTCTTCGGCATCTCGTCAATAGGTTAGTGCCGGAAAATGCATAATAATGACATAAAGTGTGTATAAAACATGTGAGTATCATCATAAAAGTAGCATGGAACATAAGAATTTATAGATACGTTTGAGACGTATCACTCGTCCAAGAGCTCATCCACGACGGGGATGGGGAACTTGTCCTTGGACGTCATGGCATGGAGGGTGCGGTAGTCAATGCAGAAGAGCCATGTGCCATCGGCCATGCGCACAAGGAGCACCGGGGCGGAGAACGGCGATGTCGAAATCCGGATGATGCCCTGCGCGAGCATGACCGCCACCTGGTGCTCGAGCTCGTCCTTCTGCAGCGGGGGGGTACGGGCGCATGGCGACAGGCGCCGTGTCCGGCAGTAGGTGGATGCGGTGGTCACATGGCCGCACGGGTGGGAGGCCCTGTGGCTCGTGGAAGATGTCGTTGTGCTGCTGCAGGAGGTCGGCCAGGAGAGGATGCGCCTTGTCAAGTGCGGCCGCCATCAACTGGAGATGCGGGGTCATGGCGCCGGAGCCGCCTATGCCCGTCCACTGAACAAGACGGCCGCCCTCGCGCCAGAAGATGAGGGATAGCTCGTCGAGGTCCCAAAGGATGGGGCCTAGTGTGGACAGGAAGTCGACGCCGAGGATGAAGTCGTTGCAGCCCAGGTCGATGCCGACGCAGTCGATGGAGAAGGGATCATAACCGATGAGGACGGGAACCTGCAGTGCCACGCCCTGGCAAGCAAGGTGGTCCCCGTTGGCGACGGTGACGCTGAACTTCTCCGCGCCCGCCGGCTGGAGGGCGAGGCGGCGCATGGCATCCCTGGACAGGAAGTTGTGCGTCGAGCCCGTGTCCACGAGCGCAGTGAGATGCTCCCTGTGGATCGTCAACGGAAGCAGCATCGTCTTTGTCGTCTTGATTCCCGCCATGGCATGAAGGGAGATGACGAAGGCGGTCACATGGACCGGCCTGTAGGTCGCAACGCCGGCCTCGGAGAGTGTGGTGGCGTCGAGCTCCGCGGTGAGGGCCTCCACCTCCGCGTCGTCGATGGTCTCCAAGTAGAACAGGCGGGCGCACGTATGACCCAGTGCGTACGGCTCGTCCCAGTTGAAGCACATGCCCTTGCGACGTCGCTCGAGCTGCTCGGCTAACGTCAAGCGCTGGAAGGTACGTGTCGGCACGGGGGCGGCTGCAGCAGCGGCCGGCAGGGTGGGACGCATCGGGGTGGCGGTCGCCGGGTCGGGCGCGCGCGCCACGGCCCGGGAACGCCTGTTGCATGGCGTTGGTGCGCTGCTCGTACGCGCGCGCGTAGTACATGGCCGTATGCAGGTCCTGTGAGTCGCGCATCTCGACGTCGACGCGGATGTGGTCGGGGAGGCCACCGACGAAGAGCTCGGCGCGCTGGCGCGCCGTGATGCAAGGCGCATGGCAGACCAACGTCTGGAAGCGGTCGGCGAAGTCCTGCACCGAGGTGGTGAAGGGGAGGCGACCAAGTTCGGCCAGGCGGCTCCCACGTATGGGGGGGGGCGAACCGGAGGAGGCACAGGTCATGAAAGCGGTCCCACGGAGGCATACCACCCTCGTCCTGCTCGAGGGCGTAGTACCACGTCTGTGCGGCGCCGCGGAGGTGGTAGGAGGCGATCCACGTGCAGTCGGACGCCATTGTCCGCTGCCCCCTGAAAAACTGGTTGCACTGATTGAGCCAGTTCAAGGGGTCGACGGTGCCGTCATAGGTGGCGAACTCCAGCTTAGTGAAGCGAGGCGGCTGCCGCACGTGCGGAGAGGCCGTGTAGACACCCTCGTGGCGACCCATCGTGGCGTGTGGTGAGTACTGCGACACCATGGAGCTCTCGACATATGGGTCGGTATACACGCCGGACGCCCCGAAGGTGGTGGCGGGCGGCTGCAGTACTATCGGCTGTGGCGGCGCCGTCGTGTAGGTCGACGTGTAGATCCACGTCGGCAGCGGGAACGGCGACGACGGGAACCTGATCTGGGTGATCGGGCGTCCCTGGGGCACGACGGTGGGCGGTGGTGGTGGTGCGAAGGGCGCAACCGTCAGGGGCGGTGGCGGCGGTGGCACGTAGGGAGCCTGGAGGAAGGTCCGGAGGTTCGAGACCGCGAGGGTGAGGTCGCGGATCACCGACGACATCTCCGCTGGAGAGAGGATGGGGACCGCGTCAGCCGCCTGTGCCACGGCGTCCGAGGCGGGCGGACCCGAGGTGGCCGGCAGCGGCGGCGGCTGCTGCGAGGTGGTGGTGGCCGCGCCGGTGGAGTCGGTGGCGGTGGTGGGAAGGCCTGAAGAAGTCATCGAACTAGAGAAATCTGATACCAAATTGGTAGAGACTATGGTTCTACCAGGTCTCGAGCGTAGATTATAGGGATGGAAGAGAGGGTGGTGAGGTTGGAGGCGCAGACGCCGGCGGCTGGGCGCCGTCGCTGCGAGAGGGAGGAGGCAGCGGCTAGGGCCGGGTGCGTGTAGGGTATGGAGCTCTCATCTCCTAAGGGAGACGACAACAGTATATGTTTATTGTCTGCTTATAATCGAAGGGGTACATGTGTTTATATAGGAGAACAACTCATCTAAACCCTAGATAACTTGGGCTAGGCCCCTAACTCGGCCCACTATTGGGCCTCTTCCATGCATACTGGAGCCCGACCATAACAACTAATTGACAAAATATTTTCTTACAATTCAAAGTTTCCAAAAATAATATATCTAACTATTAATGGGAGTGGTGTTTTGGAACATGGGAGCATATGCTCCCTATATTTTGAAATGCATCTTAGACATATTTTAAATTTCAAAAAAACTGAAACAAAAAATTCGCACGTACATCTTCACGTGCTACGCACTCACAAAGTCGTTTCATGAAAAATGAACTTATCATGTGACGTGTGTAAAAAAGACAAAATGCAGTGCTGAAAACAATGCTTTTCACAGGATAAGTTTTCTTTTTTTTACATAGGCCACAAAAAATATTATTTTTTCGTGAAAGTTGACGCATACACATATATTATGGAGATGTACATGTAGAATTTTTTGTCAAAATTTTTCCACACTTGAAAATATGTTTTGTTGGTAGAGGGAGCATACGCACCCGGGAGCCGAATTGAATTTCCGACTATTAATAACTTATAAAACAAAGAATTAATGGAAAAATATCTTCTTGCAACTTTGATCTTTCTAAAAAAATATATCTGCTCACATATTTTCCTAGGAAGATACACCTGGTCACTATTCTGAACTTTGTTCGCTTATTTCCCTAGTAAGTATAAACTAGCCAAAATGACATAAACTAGTTTAAATAATTACCTTCTGCGTATCTGAAATTATAATATATTTTTTAAAGTTTCCTTCTTGTCCACCACATATTTCCACTAAGTAAGAAACCAACTCCAACTTGCAGTGTCATCCTTGTCAACAATGCCAAATGAAATAAGAAATATGTTATTGTTAATTTTCCATCCTTACAGTAGTTGTAAGGATTTTTTTTTGTCTTGTGGTAAGCTTTACGAAGCATCCATCCAAACCTGATTAATTAAATAAAATGTTAGATAATGAAATACATAAGTAATTAACAATACACATTTCAATTTCTAGTAATTTACGAATGAATTATCTACACCCTTTAAGAAATCCTTCTTTTGATGCATTTAGACAAATGGAATCTAGGATTAGGACTTCGATGCTCTCATAGTCTCATAGAACCTTGATAGTCACAGTGAACCTACTACCATGGTTAGTGTCAAGCACTACCTGGAAATAGTCTCTAATCCTAGTGCACTGCTTCACTTGATCACCAATCACAACTTGTAGTGTTGCATTCCTAGCTCTGTAAGCCATCACTATTCCTACCTCAACACCATAACTTTCCTTTGCACTGTACCCACACTTTCCCTAGAACCCACCTATATGTTCTTCTCAATTAGCTTGGCAACCCATTTTCCAGTAACTTAGCAATCTTCACCTGAAGTTGCACATGTATGCCGCAAATTCATTTTTGTGAGACAAAATGTATTTTCCCTAGGACCCACTTTTGAACTAGTCATGCATAATTGTGAGCCTTGCTTTTCCCTTTATGAGCACTGTGCAATGATTGTAGCTGGGTTTTCCTATGCAAATAATAATTTCCACTACAAGAAATGTGTTAACTAGTGACCTTCTCATAGTGACCGTAGAAGAAATGGTCATATATTTATGACCACCGGACACGAAATGGTCTTAAGGCGTTTGGGAGGGTCAAAATGCTAAATCACAACGACCATTTTTCTTAGAAAGGTCATAATTTCCTTCTACAAAATGGTCATAGAGAAGATGATACAGTATACAGACTTATCTTAGACGATCACGACCAATTTAAATGGTCATGACTGTTAACTCATGATATCTTAAAATTGGAGGCGGAATCTGGATATTAATCTTGTGTAGACATGTCAAAGTTGTGTAGTTAAATATATGTATTTATATTATTTTTTATATTGTTTTGCACAATTTCTTGCCTATGTATCTAAAACTTGTGTAGTCAATTGACTACACTGATATAGTGTGGCTCCCTCATTTCTTAAAATGACTAGTTGGCCAACTCAGCAATTTCGCCTATGTGTTATATCAATGTGTCAATTATGCTTACGTGTTTAGATAGAACTAGGTTCAAATTTATAACCGACAAATGGGACTCACACATTGAGCATGTGCACGGTGTGATCCAACTACATATAGCCTAACCAATGACACGTGTAACCTACACGGCACGTGGGTCCTTTTCTTACCTAGCTTTTTTTGGTCCGCCCAATCCTACGAGCCTCACGCTTCTTTTGCCTCCACTCCTTAGCGAAATTTTTGGCAGCCCGCCCAAACCACGCGCCTCTTTCTTCCCCCAAATTCACGTGCCTGCAACCCAATAATGAATAGGGCCCCACCTAGTAGCCATATCAGAGTCTAAAAAAAAAACCTAGTAGCCATATCAATCCAGATCTTGCTCTCCCACTCCCGAGTCCCAACCCTCTCCACCACCAAACCCTACCCAGCCGCCAATCACCTCGCCGGCCTCCGCGGCTCCGCCTCTCCCCTATCTTTGTACGTGCTCTGGAGTCGTGCCCCTCGACGGCCTCCGCCTCGCCCGCTTCCTCCAGGTCCTCTACACCGGCGCAACTACTCCGTCGTCGGCAAGGCGTGGAGCCAGCTCATCCTCGCCGTCCATGTCTTCCCCAGGGCGCACGCACGATGACCCTCGCCAGCGTCCGGCACTCCTACCTCCTCAAGGTACCTAACCCTGGCGCCCTGCACCAACGACATCGCATCTCCCGCCTCGACGATGGCTTCCTGAGCTCCTGGCTCGAAGATGGAGAGGCTGTGCCGACGAGGAGTTCTTCTACAACTGCGAGGGCCACATCTTCAGCTACCTCGCCGAGAAGGATTCAGTCAGTTTTCCGTCCACTCCCATCCGACCTTTGCGTCATTCGTTGTGGAGTTGATCTGATATATGTTGATCTGGTATGTTTGTGCTCGATTTGTGCAGGATAGGTGTAGATCTGTTTGTGCTGGCTGGGTACGATCACGTGGAATAGATCATCTCCAAGAACGTCCGTGAGATATGACTGCAATTACCTCTTCCATGGTTAGTCCCTCCCTCCTTTCCTCCATCCCCTGAATGCATCGGTGCAACTTTTGTGTAGGTTGTGATTGTGATCCGTATGCTATCTTCTTATATTGTTCCTAAGGCCTATTTGCTCGATTTTGTTGTACGGTTTTCAGTGCCGAAACTTCAAACAAATACTTGGGCGGGCCAAATTAAAACGGATCAATCAAAATCACGTCTTAACTAGTGTGCCGTTCAGGGTAATTCAGGGCTACAAGGATTTTTTTTTTCAAACAATCCAATAGCTAGCTAAGAATTCGGGAAATACAAAAAAAAAGTGCATGTTGCACGTCTTGCTGCAATTGAAGGGAGATTTTAGGTGAACTGCTCGATTAATTTTGTACCTGAGGTTGCTAATAATTTATTATCTGTGATGCCAATCCAGGTTTATGCATCTTCCTGGACTCTGCCGATGTTCTCAGCTTCTTGGAAGCTACTTCTGTTTCTCCATCCTTGTGCTCAATTTGAACGAACTCTATAGCTGGTAAGCTGGACTTTATAGATTCTCCGCAGATCAATGGCTATAGTATTGAGAAGTTGCATAAATACTGTTACTGAATTATTATTTTAGTATCAATATGTTATCTAGCACTTGCATAGATCGAATTGACTAGAAATGGTAGTGTGCCCTTCTTGTTGGACTGATGCCAGGCTCTGCAGCGCACAGATAATTATCTGTTTAGTAACTTTAATTCATAGTGTGTTTGTGAGGTTCATGTCATGGTTGTATTAATCCTATACATTTGAACCCACTATATCTGGATTTATGTAAGTTCAGCCTGATTTGCCATTGGCAGGTCCTCATGCTGGTTGAGCGCATAAACATGATCTCGTAGTCAGGTATGCAGAAGTCCCCATTTTATCTACTCTGTACTTGAAGATGGAACAAACTGCTGCTTGTTTTGTATGCATGGGATCCATCTTAAGCATGTAAATATAACTATTAGTATGCGTTCATGATATCTATCTGTAGAGTTATGAAGAATTAACCGCCCGATTTTATACTATTTTGGTAACAACATTAAGTTCAAATATTTAGCTGCTGCTTATCGTACCTTGTGTGTAGCATGGTCTGCAGAGAACTGTAAGTCTAGATTAAATCATTTAAACATATGTTGTGCTTTTTTGTGGTAAATATGTACTACATCTTTATATATTGGCAAGAATTTTTTTTGAGTGAGACATGAACCCTGCTGGTTCTACTTAAGTGAACATACTACAGATTTAGACTTCGTGTAGTTTGTGGTTCATGAATGATAGCTCTAGTATTCATTGAGTATGTGAGCTACATTATTATTTTTCCTTGGTTGTCCTAGATTTCTTGACCATATCTGTGCATGCATCACTTGATCCCAATCGAAGGAGCTAGGCTGAATGGAATTGAAGTGACGTGAATCCGTACTTAGCAAAATCAAGTTATTACTCTTGTAGAGATAGTTATACTGTGATTGCCATTGAATATGTATTATATGATGTAACAGACTAATTCTAGCTGTTATTTAAAGTTAAAACTTCTATCTTCTGTCTGTTTTGTTCTAAATGTTAGTAATTTATTTACTGCGAATTGAAATCTGAAGATTATGAAACTGACATCTTGGATCCAGATCCACAAACTGGAACCTTGCAGGTGGGACCCACGACTAGTTGACCCATCATTTGGAAAAAAAGGTAAATTGAAATTATTGAGTTGGGCACTCGGTTTACACCAGCGCGATATGCAGTAACATGTATTAGTGCATAAACCATTTGCTTGTACATTGTCACCAATAGTGCTTAGTGCTCGCAGTTGACGGAGAAGAAGCTGGCGACCTCCATGCGGGAGATCAAGGTGCAGAAGCTTGTCTTCGACATCTCCGTTGGTGAGTAAAGGTTGCCTCACCCGCACGTCCAAGGTATAAATACTGTTATCTATTTATCCTATACCCCTCCTTGTTGATGTGCCCGCGCTTGTGGGATTCCAATTAGTTCCCTCTAGATATATTAGTATGTTTAGATGTGGTGATGCTGGGATCAGTAGCGAGTGTTCTACTTCGATTATAGCATTCTTGTTTCATTAGTAGTTTGTGGAACTGTAAGCCAGTGATGATCTAGCCTGGCTTGGCACTTGCATATTCTATCTGTGGTTGCGAGTGCCTCTTTTGAAGTGTGCTAGTGTTTGGACATGCATCAGCTTGTGATACAAATGCTGCTACCATGTAACCACTATTGTCAGTCATGTCTGCTGCATTTCTGATTAGCTTGGATTGACTTAAATTTGTGTCATCTGAATGGCACTATAGACAATTCACATGTACGGTATTACGAGGCCAAAAGAGAATATCTTACTGGCACTAAACGGTTAAACTGTTAAAGTCATCTCTCTCAATATGTTGTGTTGGAAATACACCTTTACTGCAAACATTGCTGTTAACTGCATTGTTTTCATTTTTTTTTTGCTAGGTGCTGGAGCTGCTGACCGGACAGTCACCGGTGTTCTCCAAGGGTATGTTTCTTAAACCCAATTTCTCCTCGTTGGCCCAAGTTCTGTCTGCACTCTTGACTCACTAGTAAATGCGAGAGAAAAGCTAGATCATTCTGTCACCTGCATAACTGAGTTATATTGCTACTGCATCCTTCTCCATACGGTGTCTCGGACTTTTTTTTATCTTTCTCATCTAGCACGCATAACAAACTAGGATGCAGATTTAATCTGTACAAACTTAATTACGTATGCATAAGTAGCTGCATAATGCACACTCAGCATTGCAATACGGAAATCTTCATTAGAATGCCAACTACTAGAGACACTGGATGCTTATGTGTAATCTCGAACATTCATTTGAACATTACGAATAAAAAGAGTTTGATGGGTGTAAAATTCTGTGTATAAATTATGTGTAATCTTCATTTCTGTCTTTCTAACCTGTTGATATATATTTTAATGATCTGTGCTTAATCTTCGTTGTGCATCATACGGTTTTACTCTGTTTTTATTTCTGTTGGAACTTTTGATAAACATAATATATTATTCTTCTTTGTAATTGTAATGCAGGTGCATCATTTCACGTCACATCCATTTTGTTTATTGACAGTATGCAAAGGTTTTACAAGAGTTCCACGCTGAAAGAAGTTTGAAGACACGTGAAGCCCTACTCAGCAAAAAGTAGTAGTTACTGTATTTTTAGAGTTGGTTATCCTGTGTGTGATATATGATGTAATAGACTGATGCTCGCTGTTATTTAAAGTACAACTTATGATTAATGCTCCGATATGAATATTGGTTATTTATTTACTCGCAAAACATGGAAATTGAAATCTGAGATCGAACCTGAACAAACCTGATGAGAAAGACCCGCTGACAACTGAGATCAACCGTTGGAAAAGAACTCTTGAGACAGAACAGCCATGGCCCAAAAACAAAAATAAAAAGACCAAATGTTTGGGCTTGGCCCAATAAACTGAACGAATTTCATTAAAACATGATAAATGCGCTGGAATTAATGGGCTTGGCCCATATGGACGACCATTTGGTTTGGTCGTAGATCCGCCACATAGGATTTGACATGTCGGATCTGACGTGGACATATGAGATTGGCCGTGACCAAAATTTTGGTCATGGAACCTACGACCATCAATGTTGGTCATAATCGTCTATGACTAATTAAAAAATAAGGTCGCTGTGATCCGTCAGTGACGCTCAACTGGCGACCAACAGTTATTGGTCATGACGTGGTCATAGATGATGCACAATGACCTTTCAACGACCAATATGGAGGGTCGCAAGTCACCATATTTCTTGTAGTGTTCTCAGCTATGCAATGTGCAATGTCTGAAGTACATTTATGGACTGGTAAACATAGGTAAAGCACATTTTATGACATATATGTTCTTCAGGATACAACCTCTTCTCATCATAGCATTTTCATTCATCTTTGCCCTTCTCTTTCTTCCACTTGCTATAGCCCAAGACATTAGCTTGGCCCATCACGGTTTTCTTGTTTCAGGTCACCATTCGAGCCAGAATCATAAGAAGTACATAATATGCAGGTGTATAGAACTCTCTGCATTGTGACGTGAATTTTTTGTTGCACTATCGCACCGCCATACTCTCAAATGTCCAACCGCTAACCCTGGATCGCAATTAGGCTCGTCCAATTCCAAAACACAAGATGGCATGAGAGAAGAAGATTGCGAGGATGTGCTCATCTTGGCCAGAATCGCTAATTCGGCGATTCCGCTTGTCCACCACGTTCCCAACCCACAGGTTAGGCTTCGTCCCATCTGCAGATCGCATTTTGTGTCGTTCTTCTGTCTCGTGTTTAATCGTTGCTCCGTCTCTTTCATATCCGACCGATGTATGCACGCTTTCCAACGCGCCACCGAATGAAGAGATGCTCAAAGACGCCAGTGGAGGATGAAGCCTTTCCACCTTCAAGCCTAGCCAAGATCTAAAATAATTGAAATTAGTTAGGCTAGATAAACGAAGAGGGGCTCATACCCTCTTAGACTAGTGTACAATTTTAAGATTGGTGTAAATATGCACTAATCATCAAAATGTAATGTAATGAGTTTTATATGTCTTAATGTAATGGAATTTATATCTTAATGAAGTCAGTATTACTATGTCAATGAATGAATATATCACTTCATTATAAATTATTGATTGTGATGAATTTAGGTGCAATAAAAGATGTACCAAAGAAGGCATATTTCTGTGATGCACTTATCCGTATCTTGGCAGTAAGTTTTATGTCGTCTGGTAATGTCAGAGCATCTCCACCAGTAGCCCTAAATAGGCGCCGCCACCTCTGTTTAGGGGCACCGGCACTGCATCCTCCATTTGGGGAAGCCGTTTCCACACGGGCGCCTCCCAAACGGCGGCCCCAATATTTTTTCTTTTTACAATATTTTGAAACAATATATCGATCACATTTTATTCATACAATCACACAAATAAAATTAAATTATTCATACAATTAATCAAACAAATAGTACTTAAATTATTCATACAACCCAACAAATAAATAGTACTTAAATTATTCATACAACTCAACAAACAAATAGTACTTAAATTATTCATCCAGGCAAACAAATAGAAATAAAATCATGCATTGTTGGCTGCTCCTCTCTTCGCCCACAAATGCGCAGCTAGATCCGCCTTCAGCTGTGCATGGACACCTGCATCTCGAATTTTATTGTGCGTATGAAGAAAAGCAGTGAATTCTTGGGGCACATGCTCTACCTCAGCTAGTGGCCCTTGATAATCAAATGGATGATCATCCTGCACAGGTGCGTCGCGCTCGTTCTCAATGATCATGTTGTGCACGATCACACAGACATTCATCACCTCCCACATCTGTGTCTCAGACCAAGTGAGAGCAGGGTACCTGACAATGGCGAAACGCTGCTGAAGCACCTCAAAAGCACGCTCAACATCCTTGTGTGCTGCTTCCTGGCATGTTGCAAAATAGGCTTCCATCTCGTTTGATGGAGAGGGAATTGTCTTCACAAATGTAGCATACGTCGGGCAGATACCATCAACTAGACAGTACCCCTTGTTGTATATGTGGCCGTTTACCTCAAAGTTCACGGCAGGAGCTTGTCCCTTAGCTAGCCTGGCAAACACTAGAGAGCGCTGCAGCACGTTGATATCATTGTTTGTTCCCGTCATGCCAAAAAGTGCATGCCAAATCCAAAGTTTATGGTCTGCCACCGCCTCAAGAATGACACTGCACTCACCAGTATGATCCTTGTAGATCCCCTGCCAAGCAAAAGGGCAATTCTTCCAGCCCCAATGCATACAGTCAATGCTTCCGAGCATCTCAGGAAACCCTCTTGCCGCATTCTTCTGCAGGATCCGAGCTGTATCATCTGCTCTTGGTGCTCTCAAATAGTCTTTGGCAACATGACAGCTCGCCAGAATCTGTAGAGACTCTATGTGCATGTCGACTCAGCCATCCGTAGATAGTCATTGGCTGTATCTGGAGTAGCTCCGTATGCAAGACAGCGCATTGCAGCAGTGCACTTCTGAATTGAGGTGAAGCCCCACAAACCTGTGAAGTACGTGTCGTACTCCCTGACGCCATGGACAATTTTCAAGAGATGCCCTTCATTTTCAACCCTCAGACCGTGTCGATGGCGCGCCGCCGCTGCCGCTCCTCCCTGAGTCGGCTTGACGTTGTTGGTTGCAAATGGGAAGTCACCGAGCGAGTCAAGAAGGCCACACTTGTTCCGAAGATGAAGAAGAAAGATGAACTGCCGCTGAAGCTCCTTGACGATCCGAAGATCCCCACAGCCAGACCAAAAAACTCGAAGACGACACCACTCCCACAAGCCTCTTGATGTTGCCACCGAGATGGGTTGAAGCCGAAGAAATCGTATTGCACGAGACGGCGCCACCACCACCTAAACACTGCCCCTACAAACTTTGATCCTAAAAACCGAGAACGGATCACATAAATAGGGGGTGGAGCCCTCCCGTCGATGACGGCCGCAATCCACCGCAACCCCATGGCCCAAAGGCCACAGAGGCGGGGCAGATCGGCGGCAGCGCCGGCAGGAGACGAGGAAGACCTAGATCGCTTGTCGCGAGAGCCTCGGGTACATACAGGTTCGCTGGTGGTGGGGATCTTCAACTCTCAAACATACCCGGCGCTCAATCGAGGAGTTCGATCTGAATCGGAGCCGTCCCCCGTGCTGGCGTCGCCGATCGAGCTCTCCAAACGTCTGTACCGGTGAATGCCGAAGGCATCACGGAGCCGTCGACGGCGGAGGCGTCCTCGGGCGAACCATCCAAACCCACATGTCGGCTGCTGAGTGTGCGACTTGGCACTGGCAGAGCTTGATGACTTAGCTGTCACGCTGGCAGCCGCGCCGGTTCTGGGCGCCGTCTCACGGTGAAAGCTCCGCATGTTCGCCATGATCCCGGGCTCCGCTGCGAGGGTCTGGGACCCGGCCACGTCGACCTCCGGCCCCAAGAAGACGTCGACGGACAGAGTGCACCTGACGGTGAGGCTGTCGTCGCGGATGCAGGACGACGCCTCCAGCTCCGTCTTGCTGACGCAGAGGAAGTCGAAGCCCTCGTTCTTGTCAGGATGAGTCAAGTGGTGCTCGAAGACGGCGCGCTCCCCGCGCTCGTCCAGGATGTCGATCGACACCCTGGTCCTCGTGTTCTCGGGGGAGTTCCACCCGTGGTCGGCGACGATGGAGATGCTGACGGTGATGGTGTCCAGGCAGGTTGGGCCGCCCACGGGCTTCAGGTCGACGCGCCAGCCCTGGCCGCGGAACTGGAACGTGTCCAGGGTCAGCGTGGAGCCGGGGGGCAGCAGCGCTGACTCGGAGAACTCGGTTATCTTGAAGCGGCGCGTCTCGGTGTACTCCGTCTTGGCCGTGGCGCCCGTGGTCGCCGGAGACGGCGGCGTCGTGGAGGAGTGCTCCGCGTTGACGGTGGCGCGCGAGGTAGGCGGAGAGAACGACGAGCGGCTGGCTGTGGCACCCATGGCCGGCCGTGAAATAGAAACCCCGCTCTCAGGTTAGTACGCCCATGGCCATGGCAAAACCTCTCTGCCTCTCTCCGCACCTTTTCGTACTACATATAGGGAAACATCGATCGAGCCGGAGTAGGAGTCGGATCGGGTTTGATTGTCTTCGTGAATGGAAGGTGTAAGTCACTTTTTGAATTCGAGTAGAGTTCAGGGAAGAGGGGAAACCATGTATAAACGGTACGAGAAATACTTCTGCTCTCCAAAACGCTATCTGGCATTCCATCAACTCTCCAATCCAAGACTCACCCCACCGCCATTGCTACTGGCATTCATCCAAATCGCAACCATCTCCAGCACCAAGATTATGCCATGACGAGTATAAAGAGCATCTTGTTTTTTAAACGAGAATCAAGAAAAATGTGATACTAGCAACAATAACGTATTCATGCATATGTTTCACACTACAAATCGGAAAATAATGGCATATTCGATCAAATTTAGATTCCAGGACACAGGATACTGTAACTAAACTCCTTTCATCTCCTCCCGCACCCGCGCCCCCCCCCCCCAGCGACTCTCCTCCTCCTCCCCAGCGGCTCCCCTCCTCCCGCCGCCGCCTGAGGCGCCGCCGGGCAAAGCCCTGGAGGCGTGGCGGCGGCGGCGGACTTCCTCGGCCACGGCATCCGTGGGGGTGCGGGTTCGCGTCTCCAGCGGCGGCGATCCGCATCGGGCTATCGACGGCGGTGCCATGGAGCGGCGGCGACCAGAGGAGGGAGAGGATCTCCATCGTTTGGCGGACGGCGGCGGTGGTTCGGGTCCGATCTAGGTTCTGGCGAGCTCGGGTGGGCTGCGATCATACTGCTACGGTCGCAACGATGCCAGCTTCGTGCAGGTTTCTGGGTTCGTTCCGAGGCACGAGGATGCCATGGGCGACTGTCCTTGGCATGGTGGTGGCGGCCTCCTCCTTCGCCGGAGGTGGTCGGCTGGTTGCTGGGGTGGTGGATCACGAGATCCGTCTACTCCGGCGATGAAGATCTAGTCGACAACGAGCTAGCGGTGAAGGGGCCACCGGTGAAAACCGCGCCTTGACATCGTTCTTGGCGGATGATGGCGGCAGCTATTGGCGTCGTTCCCTTGCGAAGGCATCATCTTTGCTGGCCTCTACGTTGGCTCTTGCCGAGTTGGGGACTAGCGGATGTCGGTGAAAACCGTGCTACAATTGGTGGGCGATGGCGGCGTTAAGCGTCGCTTCCTTCTTGAAGGCATCATCGTCGCAGTATGCGGCTACTCAATCGTGCTGCTCCGAGGGAAACCCTAGATCCGGGTCTCCCAGATCGGATGATGACGGCGTTTCCTGTGTCGTTCTACCTCTTGGGGCATCATTTTTGGAGCAGCGGCTGGATGGAGGTGGATCTTTGGTGAAGTGGTATTCATCTACCACGTTGACGTTGATGATTCTCGGTGGCGTGGAGCTGCAGGGTAACGAAGACGGGCGCGGACTGCAGGACACGTGCAGGAGGGTGGAGCTGTCTGGCGTCATGGTGACATCGACGGCAGGTCTGGCAAGGTCAATGCTGTGATCCCTCTTGAAGATGGGTGTGAAGAAGACGGAGGTAGAGAATTCTGTGCCGTGTGTGTTGGCGTGCGCTGAGAGTCTGCTTGACTGGATGTGCTTCTCACCTCTATTGGGCGGCTTGGGAATGCATTTGGTTGTTTGGATGATGTGAGTTGGTGTATTGTCACCCCCTTCATCCCTCTGTAGGTTTAGCGAGGTGGCATCGAGTTTGATTTTTTTTATTGCTCTTGTAAGATGTTGCGAATAATCTAATAAAAAACCGTATGCTTCCCTTGGATGCAGAAGTTGGGACGATTTTTCCCCCATTTCGAAAAAAAGCATATTGTAACTATCCATGAAGATTGCAATTACGACAGCCAAAACCGCAGGATATAGGAGTGCACTATTACAGAACGAACTGGAGATAGAGACCTCGAGAACCAAGCTCTACAACATGGCTGAAGCAAACATAGGCCATGGCCTAGTTTTGCCCTATGAAAGCTCCGCCAGTGCATCGTAGAGGTGTCATTGGATTGTGGAACTTCAAATTGTCCCTTCCTCCTTCTTTGTCTGGTTCATACTCGTCGCCATCTTGAACACAGTTGGATCGTCTATGCCTGGTTCATCAATCTTTGTCCATTGATCTTCACTAGGTACTGGATAGATGATAACATTATTGGTCTCAAGTGCATTGATTTTTTTAAGAAGTCATACACAAAATATTTAGGTTGCTGCCTTGATTTGTAGACGAAAAATATGGCATGGTTGCATGGAATTCCACTCACATCCCACCTTCTACACCCAGATGTTCTAGCTTCCAAATTAACAACATAAATACTTTCATTCCCTCTGCTCACTTGCCACAAATTCTCCACATATTTTATGGACTTGTAATTTCTAGACCATTTCTTTTGTTCCTCTAACATTTCACAATATGTGGGACTGATGTCCCACCTAGAATATGAAACACCTATCTTTTTCCCTTCATTTCTGACCAAATGATTTGTTCTCATGCCTTCAATCATTGTTTTGATAGGTATTCCTCTAACATCTAAAATATTTTGTTGAAAACCTCACTAGGGTTGTTAATAATAAGGTCAGTCTTGCAATTTGTATCCATTACACATGTATTGCCCAACACTCCACTGGAATTTTCCTTAGCCATGCCCAAGCTTCCTCACACTCATCCTTTAGATTTTGCATTGCTATATCAAATAGGTGCTTTGATGAGAGTAGCTAGCACCGTAATAAACTTCTTCAGTTCTTCTCCTCTGAACCCAGCTGTTTGGAAACTGACATAAATGTTTCTAAGACATTATCTTTGAACGGGGTTTGGAAATAGTATGTTAATATCATTAAGCAAACCCCGTTGAAAACAAGCAAGTTAACTGATAGTAACTTAATAAACAAGGAACTAATGGACACAATATTTTCTTGCAAGTCAAAGTTTCCTAAAATAATATATCTAACTGATGATAACTTAGAAAACAACGAATTAATGGAAAAAATATCTTCTTCAAACTTAGATCTTTCTAAAATAATATATCTGCTCACATATTTTCCTAGGAAGATACACATGGTCACTATTATGAACTTTGTTCACTTATTTCCCTAGTAAGTATAAACTAGCCAAAATGACAGAAACTAGTTTAAATAATTACCTTCCGCATGCTTTCTTGGTACATTTCTTTTTTCCATACTGGTTCCTACTGGTTATTTATAATTCATATTACATGTGTATTGTCATCACTCAATGATATTACTTACATTCTACAAAATTTTATATGATGCTTACAATTCATCTAATCCAACACACTTTTTACCCTGACTAATCTTGGATTACAAGGGAACACTATATTACTAAAAGGTAAACAAGTCGCCTGAAATGCTTATTGTTCTTCCCAGACTTCAATTGGATCTTTTGTGGTATGTCACAACTATTTTTATATCAACAGGGAGGACCTCTCTAGTTCCATTGATAACATCAACGAAACCAACACATTTGGCCCGAGGTTCAGCAGTACAAGCAAAAAAGCCTAGAAGTTTTTGAGCTACTTAACAGGAACGATAGCACATTCGCAAAAGCTAACACAACAATCCAAATAGACAAAGTTTTTTCATAGTTTTCAGGGGGTTCTCCAAAAACCCAGGAGCCAGGCGACGCCAGTAACTCCGCCATACTACTAGGTTTTGCACCCTTAGTTAGTTTGGTCTAGCTCTGCCAGTACAACCAAATCAAACACGCAAAGATTAAACTTGGAATCCTAACCCCTCCAAAAAAAAACCTAAATGCCCGGTACGAATTTCATTACCTTCTCCTCCTCCTCCTCCTCCTCCTCCTCCTCATGCACCGCCTTCTTGAGCTTCAGATCTGGCAACGCCGCGTCGCCGAGAGGCAGATCCTGCTTCACCTCCAGAGATCCGCCATGGCCACGACGGTGGAACTTCCTCCAGCCGTACTTCCTTCAGCCGCACATCCTACAACCGCTCCACCATGGCCTCCGACGCTCGACTCCACAGGTTCTACTCCCATGAGTGCGCCGACCTTCGCATCGGCCGCCGTGTCTGCTACGCCACGACGTTCCATCGGCATGGAAGGAGAAACGCCGGAGCACCGAGAGAAGTGGTGGTGGTGGCGGTTAGGGTGTGCCGTGAGAGAGAGAGAGAGAGAGAGAGAGAGAGGAGCGGATTTCCCGTTGGGGGTAAATGGCTTGGGATGGGAGGCGGAGATGCCGACGAAAAGATTATATACCTGATGTCGTTTCGTTTCCCTGCCACGTAGCGAAACACGTGCCTCACTGGGGGGTACACGCGCGTGACCTTGCTACGGTACGTACACAACGGTACAACAAAATCGCGGGCCATACGGGCCTATATGTATCTGTCAGAAACGTGAAATTACGAAACTGCCCCCGACTCCGAATAGGTATCGCATGATCTCAGCCGTTGTTGTGTTTTGATGCTTCCACATTTTTTTAGTGTGTGGAGGGGGGGGGGGGGGGAGCAGAAGTGGAAAAAATCTGGCTTACACGCTGGGTACAAATCAGATCAAATAACTCACAAACCCCACGTCACAGGCTGCAGGAAATATGTGGATGATCCCTGTAGAATCGCGCTGCAACAAGAGGTAGAATATCCCCCTCCGGTCCTGAAGGACAAGCACACAAACAGAGGATTGGTTCTCAACTCATATACGCACCAATTTGGTCGCCGAAATCATCCTCGTGTTTGCCGTGCAGTTTCCTGGTAAGCACTACATACCTACTCAACCACTATCACATATAATGAAGTTATACACACAAGTTGTCCTTGACGTCATCTTAACCCCAGAAGCGTAAATATTTTGATCTAACGGCGAAGCGTCAATGTTGATCAATTAAACAACATTTCTGGGTTAAATCCTTTGGCCCACTTAGACACAACTCAAGGGATATTTCCATCTTAGCAGTTTCTACAAACCCATCTATTAGTGCATGGTAAGCAATTCAATCGTTTGCTTAAACTAGTAATCATGCTCGCTGCAAGGCAAATCTTTCCCAATAGAAAAGAACTCCAGTTTGAATCATGAATTATACTGTTTAGATATAGTAGTTTTGAACCCTAACTAGGTAACCTTAAAGTTTGTATTAAACCAAAAACCTTCTATGAAACCCTGACTTAAACCCTAAACTATTATAGACTTGAATTATTAACCCTTAAACCTTCTATGATAGCATACAGACTTGAACAGTAAACTAATATCAAACCATAAACTTTCGGACACCATTTAAGTTAAACTCTAGCCCGGTACTAGATACTACTTTCGCATTTCAGGGTTTTCAAGAAAGTATGAAAATATGGAAAGATGAGTGCACGTCATGAGATCATAACTTGCATAGTTCAGAACAAAATATGACTACTTTGTGTCATGTCAAAACTGTAAGGACATAAACATATTCCAGTTATTTGTAGAGAAGATCAACTGGCATATGTTTTCTATAACATTTTTGCAGGTTTTTAATCTTAATAATCCACTACGTTCAGCCACAAGAACACAACATTCCAGTTATTTGATCCCTAGGTTTACTCCCAGACAATGAGCTATTAAAATAACTCAAAAAAAAATACAATACTAGCAATTAAAGCATGCAGTTAATACAGTAAGTCTGAAATATCATACCCTGTGGTTAAATGGTTTATGAATACCTTCTATATGAAACCCTGACTTGAACCCTGAACTATTATAGCTCTGAACTATGAAACCCTGAATTGAACCATGAGCCCTGAACTATTTAACCTTATAAACCTTTTATTATGGTAGCAGTCTGACCTGAACCCTGAAATGTCGACCGTCCATTTCAAACCTTAAACTTTCTAAAACCATTTAAAGTGAACTCTAGCCTGTTATAAGATAGCAGTTTTGCATTTCCAGGCTTTCCAAATAGTATGAAAATATGGAGATGAGTGCATTGTCATCAGATTATTTAACTTGCATAGTTCATAACAAAATATGACTACTTTGTGTCATGTAAAAAATGGCAAAGATATAAACATATTCTTCAGTTGTTTTTAATTTTTTGTAGAGAAAACAAACTGTCATATTTTTTATAACCTTTTGTGTGTTCCTAATCCATAAGAAGCACTAAGTTCATCAGCAGGCACACACAAACAGTCCCTAGATTAGTCCTAGACAGTTAGCTATCAAAACAACTCAAAGAAAAATAACCCAATACGGACAAGTAAATTACTAGACATTCAACCATATGTAATAGTACAAGTCTCAAATATCTTATTTTGTGGTTAGATGGTTTACTTAATTATGTTTCCATTCCAGCGCACACTGATATTTTGCTAAATATCCGTGAAGAATGCAATTACGACCAGCCAAAATTGCCAACACATTGGAGTACATTGTTACACAGCAATCTGAAGAAGATGGAGAACTAAGCTCTAAGCTACGATATGGCTGAAGCAAAGAGAACTTACTTATCAACAAAGCTGAAGCAGTTCGGAAGCACTATCCTACCCCATCGCTATGACATAACACAGTTAAAAGCACAAGCTAGCCTTGACGTCATCAGCACTCAAGAAGTGAAACGTTTGATCTAACAACAGACCATCGTTCTTGATCAAACTGTCAATGAGAACATCTTTAGAACTCAACTTGCTTAAGAATTCTCTCGCCTCCTTCATATAGCCCTCATGTGCCAAACCTTCAACGAGAATAATGTAAGTCGATTCATCAGGCATGCAACCATCAGACACCATATTAGCCAAAATATCAATACCATGATCTGTTCTTCCATGTCCACACAGCCCTAAGAGTATTGTATTGTAAAGAGCAGCGTGGGGTGATATTCCTTTATCTTGCAGTCTACGCACCATCTGAATTACCTCCTCGGTTTTAACCTCGTCATGTAGACACTCAGCTAACAGCTTATAATTTATCTCTGGGTTGATACTTTGTTGCCCATTTCAGGGACTGTTCTATCTTGCCACTTTTGACAAGCCCGTCTTGTTATATTGTGATCCAAATTCATATACTAAAGGGAGGCTAACTTTTGACGAGCGGAGCGAGGCCCGTCGCCGGTAGGCTTGGGCCAAAGCATAGCGGAGTATGAAGTTAGCCCATACATCGTGTCTTGCAGGGATGCTTGCGAGGGGGGGTGCGCCCCCCGCCGGTACGGTACGGATCGTTGGCACCTCCTATATATACATCTTGTAAGCCGCCGGCTAGGGTTTATCAGATTATAAGATAACCCACGGCGTTTGTAAACACTTCCCGATATAGTGAAGTTTTGCTGGCTGGCGCCCGTGGTTTTTTCCCCTTCTGTGTTGGAAGGGGTTTTCCACGTTAAATCTCGTGTCTCCGCTGCGTTTTCTTTTATCGTTCTTCGTTATTTGCTTGTCGCTTTTATAACAAGTGGTATCAGAACCCGTGTTTCAATCTAGGCTTTTGCGACATGTCTTCCTTGATGTTCGATCTACCGCAGCTGGATTATACCATGAGATTTTCTCTGTGGCAAGTGAAGATGACGGCGATCCTTACCCAATCTTCTGATCTGGATGCAACTCTTGATGGATTTGGCAAGAAAGATGCCAAGACCTGGACCGAGGATGAGAAGAGGAAACACCGTAAGTCTTTTTCTTTAATTCAGCTTCATCTATCCAACAATATCTTGTAGGAAGTGCTGTCTGAGAAATCCGCAGCGGCGCTGTGGTTGAAACTGGAATCGATCTGCATGTCCAAAGATCTAACCAGTAAGATGCACGTGAAGATGAAGTTGTTCTCGCACAAGCTGCAAGAAGGTGCGTCAATGCTGAATCACATATCGATCTTTAGAGAGATCGTTTCTAATTTGTTGTCCATGAAGGTAAAGTATGATGATGAGGATCTCGCTCTTATACTGTTAGTCTCGTTGCCTAATTCTTTTGCGAATTTTCGAGACACCTTGTTATACAGTCGTGATGAACTAACCCTTGCCGAAGTTTATGAGGCCCTCCAGCAGAGGGAAAAGATGAAATCTATGGTGCAGGCAGAGGGTTCGTCATCTAAGGCAGAAGCACTGCAGATTCGAGGCAGGACCGAAAACAGAAACAACAACTACAACAACTACAATAGATATAAGAGCAAGACCGACCGAGGTCGCTCAAAGTCCAAGGACGAGATGGTAAGTTCTGCAAGTATTGTAAGAAAACTAGCCACAATATTGATGATGGTTGGAAGTTGTAGAACAAAGAGAAAATAAACGGTACTTACCAACCGAAAAACAAATCTGAGGGTGATGGTAAGGCTGTTGTTGTTTCCAGTGATAATTCTGATGGCGATTGCCTAGTTATTTTTGCTGGTTGTGTTTTGGTAATGATGAGTGGATCCTTGATTCTGCATGTTCGTTTCATATTTGATGTAATAAAGACTGGTTCAGTTCTTATGAGTTTGTGCAGAGTGAAGATGTTGTGCATATGGGAGATAACAACCCACGTGAGATCGCGGGCATTGGCTCCGTTCAGATCAAGATGCATGATGGCATGATACGCACTCTGACAGATGTGAGACACATACCTGGCATGGCCAGAAATCTGATCTCCCTCAGTATCCTTGATGTTGATGGGTACAAACACTCCGGTTCTCGCGGAGTTCTGAAGGTATCAAAAGGTTCTCTCGTTCACATGATCGGTGATATGAATTCTGTAAAGTTATATGTTCTTAGAGGTAGCATTTTCTCTGGTATTGCTGCTGCTGTTATTCCTGATGCACCTGGTAAAACTAATTTGTGACATATGCGTCTTGAACATATGAGTGAACATGGCATGAAAGAATTGCACAGGAGAGACCTGCTAGATGGCTGCAATTTGAGTAAGTTTGAGTTCTGTGAGCACTGCATTTTTGGTAAGCATAAAAGAGTTAAATTCAATGCTTCCGTTCATACAACTAAAGGGATTCTAGATTATGTGCATGCTGATGTGCGGGGACCTTCCCACAAGACTTCTCTTGGTGGTGCAAATTACATACTTACTATCATAGATGCTTACTCCAGAAAAGTGTGGTCTTTCTTTCTGAAACATAAATCTGATGTGTTTGATGCTTTTAAAAAGTGGAAAGTTATGGTAGAGAAGCAAACAGAAAATAAAGTTAAATTGCTTCGTACTGACAATGGCATGGAATTTTATTCTACTATCTTTAATGATTATTGCAGCGATGAAGGCATTGTCAGGCATCACACCATCCCATACACTCCTCAACAGAATGGTGTGGCGGAGAGGATGAACAGAACCATCATCTCCAAAGCTCGCTGCATGTTGTCCAATGCTTAATAGACGTTTTTGGGCTGAAGCAGCCTCCACCGCCCGTTACTTGATAAACAGGTCACCTTGCATTCCGCTTGATAAGAAAACTCCAATTGAGGTATGGTCTGGTTCACCTGCTGATTATCCACAGTTGAGAGTTTTCGGTTGCACTGCTTATGCTCATGTTGATAATGGAAAGCTAGAGCCTAGGGCTGTTAAGTGTGTGTTTCTTGGTTATGGTTCAGGAGTTAAGGCATACAAGTTATGGAATCCTGAAACTAAGAAAGTTTTGTGTAGCAATAATGTAGTCTTTAATGAGGGTGTCATGTTTTATAAGAGTTCATCTACAGATGTTACTGATGATGTTGATTTTTCTGATAATTCTGATGATGAACAACAGAGGATTAGCGTGCAGGTGGAGCACATGGAGGAGAAAGAAAATGATGTTGCTGAAAATGATAACACTATTGTTCAGCACTCACCACCTGTTTTGCAGCAAACAAATAGTTCCATTGCTGCCGATAGACCGAGGCGTAACAAAGGTCCACGTCCTCATTTAATTGAAGAATGTAATCTTGTTCGTCGTGCTTTGAGTTGTGCTGAACAGGTGGAGCATGATACTGAACCTGCTATATATACTGAGACCGTTGCATCCGTTGACCACGTGAAGTGGATTTCTGCTATGCAAGAGGAGATGCAATCACTTGACAAGAATGGCACATGGGATGTTGTGCTCTTGCCTAAACAAAAGAATGATGTCTGTTGTAGGTGGATATTTAAAAGAAAGGAAGGTTTATCTCCTAATGAGCCTCCGAGGTTTAAGGCAAGGTTAGTAGCAAAAGGTTTCAGCCAAATTCCAGGTATTGATTATAATGATGTATTCTCTCCGGTTGTGAAGTATAGTTCCATTCGTGCATTCTTTGGTATTGTGGCTATGCATGATCTTGAGCTTGAGCAGCTAGATGTAAAGACTACTTTTCTGCATGGTGAGCTTGAGGAGGAGATATACATGGACCAACCTGAAGGTTTTGTTGTACCTAGTAAGGAGGATCTTGTTTGCAATTTGAAGAGGTCCCTTTATGGTTTGAAACAGTCTCCAAGACAGCGGTATAAAAGGTTTGATTCATTTATGATTGCACATAAGTTTAAGAGATCTCAGTATGTAGTTGTGTTTATATCAAGTTTGTTAATGGATCACCAATATACTTGTTGTTATATGTTGATGATATGTTGATTGCAACCAAGAGCAAGAAAGAGATCACTACTTTGAAAGAACAATTAAGTAGTGAATTTGAGATGAAGGATCTTGGTGCTGCTAAGAAAATACTAGGTATGGAAATTACAAGAGACGGAAAATCTAGTGTGTTATTTCTTAGTCAGCAAAATTACATTCAGAAAGTTCTTCATCGTTTTAATATGCATGATGCAAAGTCTGTTAGTACACCAATTGATTCCCACTTCAAATTGTCAGCATTGCCATGTCCTAGTACTGATGAAGATATTGAGTACATGTCACGAGTTCCATATTCTAGTGTTGTTGGTTCCTTGATGTATGCCATGGTTTGTTCTCGTCCTGATTTATCATATGCTATGAGTTTGGTCAGTCGATATATGGCTAATCCTATTAAAGAACATTGGAAAGCTGTTCAGTGGATTTTTAGGTACCTTCGTGGCACATCCAAAGCTTGTTTGAAATTTGGCAAGACCGGTGAGGGACTCGTAGGCTATGTGGATTCAGATTTTGCTGCCGATTTGGATAAGAGAAGATCCCTCACAGGTTATGTGTTCACTGTTGGTGGATGTGCTGTGAGTTGGAAGACAACGTTACAATCTGTTGTTGCCCAATCTACGACCGAAGCAGAATATATAGCAATTAAGGAAGCTTACAAAGAGTCTATTTGGTTGAAATGTTTGTATGCTGAGCTTTGTGGAGATGATTCTTGCATTAACTTGTTTTCTGACAGTCAAAGTGCAATATACCTTACTAAAGATCAAATGTTCCATGAGAGGACAAAGCACATTGATATCAAGTACCATTATGTTCGCGACATTGTTGCACAAGGTAAACTGAAGGTATGCAAGATAAGTACCCATGATAATCCTGCTGATATGATGACAAAGCTAGTTCCTGTTTCCAAGTTTAAGCTTTGCTCGAGCTTGGTTGGTATAACTGTTTAGCCCAAGTGGCTGTTGGCGCCAAAAAGTGTTTTTCTTTGTTGTTCAGGAGATTGTTGAAGTTCATGCTACAAGATGGAATTTGTCTCAAGGTGGAGTTTGTTATATTGTGATCCAAATTCATATACTAAAGGGAGGCTAACTTCAGACTCCGCTACGCTTCAGCCCGGTACGGATCGTTGGCACCGCCTATATATACATCTTGTAAGCCGCCGACTAGGGTTTATCAGATTATAAGATAACCCACGGTGTTTGTAAACCCTCCCCGATATAGTGAAGTTTTTCTGGCTAGCGCCCGTGGTTTTTTCCCCTTCGATGTTGGAAGGGGTGTTCCACGTTAAATCTCGTGTCTCCGCTGCGTTTTCTTTTATCGTTCTTTGTTATTGGCTTGTCGCTTTTATAACACGTCTATTAGTGTACTGTAAGTGGTTGAATCAGGAGTTCATCCTTTCTTGGGCATTTGCTTAAATACTTCAATGGCCTGCACCGTCAACCCTCTCTGACACAATAAACCAATGAGTTTGGTTCATGTTAACCATTAGCTCCTTGGTACTGTCCCAACGATCAACACTGCACAAACCCTTCACTAGAATTTCAAAGGTAAAAGTATTAGGTTCACAACAACAGGATTGCATCTTCCTTAGTAACTCCAAGGCATTAGCCACATGACCTTGCTCGCATAGCCCACCGATGACGACATTGTAAGTAGCAATACTTGCCGGGTGATACGTCTCCAACGTATCTATAATTTCTTATGTTCCATGCTTGTTTTATGCCAATAGCTACATGTTTTATATGCACTTTATATCATATTATGGCATTTATTGAACTAACCTATTAACAAGATGCCACAGTGCCAGTTTCTGTTTATTATGTCTGTTTATTGCAGAAAAGGCCCAAAAACCAAAGTGCTCGGAAAAATCCAGAAAAATCCAGAAGACCCACGGAGCCAGAAGGGCCAGCCCAAAGGAGGCCCACAGCCTCCTCCCCATCCAGTGGCGCGGCCAGGAGGGGGGCGGCGCCGCCCTATGGGGTGGGCCCCTCGGGCACCCCCTCGTGCCGCCCTTTCGCCTATATTAAGCTCCTGCCCTGAAAACACTAAGGGGATGGACGATTTCTCCAGAAGAGTTCCATAGCTCCGCCGCCACCAAAAACCATAATTCGAGGGTGATACGTCTCCAACGTATCTATAATTTTCTGATGTTCCATGCTTGTTTTATGACAATACCTACATGTTTTGTTCACACTTTATATCGTTTTTATGCGTTTTCTGGAACTAACCTATTGACGAGATGCCGAAAGGCCGGTTCGCTGTTTTACTGCTGTTTTTGGTTTCAGAAATCCTAGTAAAGAAATATTTTCGGAATCGGACGAAATCAACACCGAAGATCTTATAATTCCCGGAAGCTTCCAGAGCACCGGAGAAAGGCCAGAGGGGAGCCAGGGGGGCCCACCCCACAGGGCGGCGCGGCCCAAGGGGGGGGCGCGCCCCCCTAGTGTGTGGGCACCCCGTGGCCCCTCCGACTCCGCCTCTTCGCCTATTTAGTCGTCCCTGACCTAAATCCTCGACCGAGTTCGACGAAAACTAGAGAAAACCATCCAGAGCCGCCGCCATCGCGAAACTCTAATTCGGGGGACAGAAGTCTCTGTTCCGGCACGCCGCCGGGACGGGGAATTGCCCCCGGAGTCATCTCCACCGCCGTCTCCACCGCCATCTTCACCGCCATCGCTGTCTCCATGATGAGGAGGGAGTAATTCACCCCGGGGCTGAGGGCTCCGCTGTAGCTATGTGGTTCATCTCTCTCTTTATGTGATCTAGTTGAATATCATCTATGTGCTACTCTAGTGATGTTATTAAAGTAGTTTAGTCCTCCTGCACGGTGTAATGGTGACAGTGTGTGCATCGTGTAGTACTTGGCGTAGGCTATGATTGTGATCTCTTGTAGATTATGAAGTTAACTACTGCTATGATGGTATTGATGTGATCTATGCCTCCTTTCGTAGTGTGAAGGTGACAGTGTGCATGCTATGTTAGTACTTGGTTTGGTTATGTTGATCTGTCATGCACTCTAAGGTTATTTAAATATGAATATCGAATATTGTGGAGCTTGTTAACTCCGGCATTGAGGGTTCGTGTAATCCTACACAATTAGTGGTGTTCATCTTCCAACAAGAGGGTGTAGAGTAGTCCTATTATGTGATCATTGTTGAGAGTGTCCACTAGGAAAGCGGGATCCCTAGGCCTTGCTTCCAAGCATCGAATCTCCGTTTGTTTACTGTTTTGTTGCATGTTTACTCGCTGCCATATTTTATTCAGATTGTTATTACCACTCATACTCATCCATATTACTTGCATCTCACTATCTCTTCGCCGAACTAGTGCACCTATACATCTGACAAGTGTATTAGGTGTGTTGGGGACACAAGAGACTTCTTGCTTTGTGGTTGCGAGGGTTGCTTGAGAGGGATATCTTTGACCTCTTCCTCCCCGAGATCGATAAACCTTGGGTGATCCACTTAAGGGAAACTTGCTGCTGTTCTACAAACCTCTGCTCTTGGAGGCCCAACACTGTCTACAAGAATAGAAGCTCCCGTAGACATCAAGCACTTTTCTGGCGCCGTTGCCGGGGAGGAAAGGTAAAAGGCACTCATATCCGGTCCCAGGTAAAAGTACTTTTCTGGCGCCATTGTGTGAGTGTTCGAAGTTATTTCCTTTAGATCCTGCAATTGCATCTTTTTGTTTCTTGTTTACACTAGTTTGGCATAATGGACAACAATGAGCTTCTTATTCTATTTCCTAAGTTAAGACATGAATTGTGTGATGCGAAAATTAAAGAACCTATGGAACCTCATTTGCATGCTAGTAGCAATGTTATTGGTATGAACGCAATCACTGCTAATGCTATGGATAAGTCTAAGCTTGGGGAAGCTAGTTTCTGTGATCTTTTTAGCTTCCCATCCTTAGGGGAGAAAATTTGTTATGATGATGCTTTATCTCCCATATGCGATAACTCTAATGATGCTTGTGATATTTTAAATCCACCTACTGCAAGTACTGCTTTCAAGATACCCATGAAAATTATTGAACGTGTTATTGATAACCGCTATGAAGGGGATGGAACTGTCCATCCCGGAGATCATTTACTTGTTTTTGCATGGATTATGCGGGTTATTCAAGTGTGCAGGTATCTCTATGGATGAAGTGAGGAAGAAGCTATTCTCTTTTTCGTCTGTGCGGTAAAGCGGCGCATTGGTATAAATTGTTGAAGAATAATCATTCTCTTGGTTGGGAGGAAATTGTACCTCTCTTTTATTCTAAATTTTATCCTCCTCATGAAGTGCATATTGATAGGAATTATATTTATAACTTTTATCCTCGTGATGGAGAGAGTATTTCTCAAGCATGGGGGAGATTGAAGTCACTAATGCTCAAATGTCCCATTCATGAGCTTCCCAGTAATGTTATTGTTAACAATTTTTATGCGAGGCTTTCGGGACAACACAAGGACTATCCGGATGCCTGTTCAGAGGAATCTTTCACAAGCAAGGAGGTTGAAGCTAGGTGGGATCTTCTTCATCGGATTGAGGAGAATGCTGAAGGATGGGAGAACAACAAAGGTGAAGAGTCAGGTATAAATTATGATTATGAATGCATTGAAGCTTTTATGGATACTGATAAATTTCGAGATATGAGTGCTACTTATGGTCTTGACTCTCAAGTTGCTGTAAATATTTATAAAGCCTTTGCTTCTCATTTTGAATTGCCTAAAAAGAATTTTGATAAGTATCATGAACCTTTTAAAGAGGCTTGCATGAAGGATGAAATTGTTGTTAATGATTGCAATAAGCATGCTCAAACTCCTAAGAATGCTATTTCCTACAAGCATGTTAATTTTTGTGGAATGCATAGACCTTGTGGAATTAATCAAATCAAAGATGAATATTGTATCCATCATATTAATGAAAAAACTAGAAAGTGGGCTAGGGCTCTAGATGATCTTGGTAAAAAAGTTTGTGCCCTCTATCCTTTTATTTGTGAAGTTTGCCATGAAGTGGGTCATTTTAATTTTCAATGCTCCACCAATGATAATTTGAACCCAATGAGTGCTGCAAATTTGTATTGTGATGATGAAATTACTCCTAATCGGCATGATGAACTCACTTTATTTTTGAGGTGTGAAGAGTTATCAAGGAAAATTTCTTTGTTAGATATTAATGATCTTGATATTGATGATGTCCTGCATGGGTGTTTTTCTTATTGCATTGATAATAGCCATACAAATACTTACATACAAAATATTTTAGAAGATGACACCTTGCCAAAATATGATAGGACCGTTGTGTGTTTTGAACTAATTAATGAAAAGGAGGAATCCTCCCAAATTTCTTCTATTGTTTCTGAAAGTAAATCAGGTTATGCGGACAAGCCACCCTTCAAGCCTCTTCCTCCTAAATAAGGGAACGAGGAGAAGGAGGATAAGAAGAAGAAGAAGAAGGGAACGAAGAAGAAGAAGAAGAAAAAGGAGAATAAAGAGAAAGAGGTAACGGCATATCCCCGCGTGAATGAGATAACGCTAGGTAACCGTAAGTATGTTGCTCCTAATGATTATTATGATAATGAATCTGAATACAATGATCTTCCTATGCCCTTCACATACATTAGTGATCATGATTTGAATGAGCACACTACTTTTGATATTGCAAATCTCTGGGAAACTAATTCTGAAAATGATGATGATAATAATTGCCATAGTATCAGTGCTATCCATGCTTCCTCCCATAATGATATAGAAAGCTCTAAGCTTGGGGAAGAGGTGTTTGAAAATCCTTTTGCTACTGATCATTATGTGTTTGATACATCTCCTTCTAATAACAATGATGGTATGGTCACGGATAAACCGATCTGTGAAAGATAACTATTCTATTTCTTATGATGACACTGTGCCTCCGACCTTTAATGATTATTATAAAGAATGCTATGATATAGGTTATAACTATCCTTATAAAACTTGTCATAGTTTTGATTGGATTGCCAAAAACAATTCCCTTAATATGCAACTTGTTTACCATGTTCAAATTCTTGATAATAATCCTGCTCCAATTACTATTAATGAGAAGAATTCTTCTTATGCCAAAATTAACGATACTTCTATGCATATGAACCATGATAAGAATGTTTTAAGTGATGGGTATATTGTGGATTTCATCAATGATGCTACTGAAAGCTATTATGAGAGAGGGAAACATGGGTATATGCATCTTAATAATATTAAGTTTCCCCTCTTTATGTTGAGAATCTTGAAGTTACTCGTGTTTTATCCTCTTATACTTGTCACTTTGTTCTTCATGAATTCATTTATGTACAAGATTCATTTTCATAGGAAGCATGTTAGGCTTAAATTTGTTTTGAATTTGCCTCTTGATGCTCTCTTTTGCTTCAAATACTATTTCTTGCGAGTGCATCATTAAAACTGTTGAGCCCATGTGTTTATTTTGCTACAGTACTTTTATTTTGTATTTGAGTCTTGGAAGTTGTTACTACTGTAGCAACCTCTCCTTATCTTATTGTATTGCATTTTTTGTGCCAAGTAAAGTCTTTGATAGTAAAGTCAATACTAGATTTGGATTACTGCGCAGAAACAGATTTCTTGCTGTCACGAATCTGGGCCTAATTCTCTGTAGGTAACTCAGAAAATTATGCCAATTTACGTGAGTGATCCTCAGATATGTACGCAACTTTCATTCAATTTGGGCATTTTCATCTGAGCAAGTCTGATGCCTCTTTAAAATTCGTCTTTACGGACTGTTCTGTTTTGACAGATTCTGCCTTTTATTTCGCATTGCCTCTTTTGCTGTGTTGGATGGATTTCTTTGTTCCATTACCTTCCAGTAGCTTTGAGCAATGTCCAGAAGTGTGAAGAATGATTGTGTCACCTCTGAACATGTGAATTTTCGATTATGCACTAACCCTCTAATGAGTTGTTTTGAGTTTGGTGTGGAGGAAGTTTTCAAGGGTCAAGAGAGGAGGATGATACAATGTGATCAAGAAGAGTGAAAGCTCTAAGCTTGGGGATGCCCCGGTGGTTCATCCCTGCATATTTCAAGAAGACTCAAGCATCTAAGCTTGGGGATGCCCAAGGCATCCCCTTCTTCATCGACAACTTATCAGGTTTCTTCTCTTGAAACTATATTTTTATTCGGTCACATCTTATGTACTTTACTTGGAGCGTCTGTTTGTTTTTGTTTTTGTTTGAATAAAATATGATCCATCATGCTTGTGTGGGAGAGAGACACGCTCCGCTAGTTCATATGAACACTTGTGTTCTTCGCTTTATCTTTTAATGTTCATGGCGAAGGTTGAAACTGCTTCGTTCATTGTTATTTGGTTGGAAACAGAAAATGCTGCATGTGGTAATTGGTATAATGTCTTGGATCATTTGATACTTGGAAATTTTTGTGCTCATGTTTAAGCTCTTGCATCATATACTTTGCACCCATTAATGAAGAAATACATAGAGTTTGCTAAAATTTGGTTTGCATAATTGGTCTCTCTAAGGTCTAGATAATTTCTAGTATTGAGTTTGAACAACAAGGAAGACGGTGTAGAGTCTTATAATGTTTACAATATGTATTTTATGTGAGTTTTGCTGCACCGGTTCATCCTTGTGTTTGTTTCAAATAACCTTGCTAGCCTAAACCTTGTATCGAGAGGGAATACTTCTCATGCATCCAAAATCCTTGAGCCAACCACTATGCCATTTGTGTCCACCATACCTACCTACTACATGGTATTTCTCCGCCATTCCAAAGTAAATTGCTTGAGTGCTACCTTTAAAATTTCCATTCTTTACCTTTGCAATATATAGCTCATGGTACAAATAGCCTAAAAACTATTGTGGTATTGAATATGTACTTATGCACTTTATCTCTTATTAAGTTGCTTGTTGTGCGATAACCATGTTTCAGGGACGCCATCAACACTTTGTTGAATACCATGTGAGTTGCTATGCATGTCCGTCTTGTCCGAAGTAAGGGAGATTTACCACTAGTTGAATGGTTAGAGCATGCATACTGTTAGAGAAGAACATTGGGCCGCTAACTAAAGCCATGAATCATGGTGGAAGTTTCAGTTTTGGACAAATATCCTCAATCTCATATGAGAACATTAATTGTTGCTAATTGCTTATGCATTAAAGAGGAGTCCATTATCTGTTGTCTATGTTGTCCCGGTATGGATGTCTGAGTTGAGAATAATCAAAAGCGAGAAATCCAATGCGAGCTTTCTCCTTAGACCTTTGTACATGCGGCATAGAGGTACCCCTTTGTGACACTTGGTTAAAACATATGTATTGCGATGATAATCCAGGTAATCCGAGCTAATTAGGACAAGGTGCGGGCACTATTAGTATACTATGCATGAGGCTTGCAACTTGTAGGATATAATTTACATAATGCATATGCTTTATTACTACCGTTGACAAAATTGTTTCTTGTTTTCAAAACCAAAGCTCTAGCACAAATATAGCAATGAATGCTTCCTCTGCGAAGGGCCATTCTTCTACTTTTATGTTGAGTCGGTTTACCCATTTCTCTCTATCTTGGAAGCAAACACTTGTGTTAAGCTGTGCATTGATTCTTACATACTTGCTTATTGCACTTGTTATATTGCTTTGCATTGACAACTATCCATGAGATATACATGTTACAAGTTGAAAGCAACCGCTGAAACTTAATCTTCCATTGTGTTGCTTCAATATCTTTACTTTGAATTTATTGCTTTATGAGTTAACTCTTATGCAAGACTTATTGATGCTTGTCTTGAAAGTATTATTCATGAAAAGTCTTTGCTATATAATTCAATTGTTTACTCATTGCATTAATATTGCTTTGAATCGTTGCATTCATCTCATATGCTTTACAATAGTATGATCAAGATTATGTTGGTAGCATGTCACTTCAGAAATTATCTTTTATCGGTTACCTACTCGAGGACGAGTAGGAACTAAGCTTGGGGATGCTGATACGTCTCCAACGTATCTATAATTTCTGATGTTCCATGCTTGTTTTATGACAATACCTACATGTTTTGTTCACACTTTATATCGTTTTTATGCGTTTTACGGAACTAACCTATTGACGAGATGCCGAAAGGCCAGTTGCTGTTTTCTGCTATTTTTGGTTTCAGAAATCCTAGTAAAGAAATATTTTCGGAATCGGACGAAATCAACACCGAAGATCTTATAATTCCCGGAAGCTTCCAGAGCACCGGAGAAAGGCGAGAGGGGAGCCAGGGGGGCCCACGCCACAGGGCGGCGCGGCCCAAGGGGGGGCGCGGCCCAAGGGGGGGCGCGCCCCCCTAGTGTGTGGGCACCCCGTGGCCCCCCCGAATCCGCCTCTTCACCTATTTAGTCGTCCCTGACCTAAATCCTCGACCGAGTTCGACGAAAACCAGAGAAAACCATCCAGAGCCGCCGCCATCGCGAAACTCCAATTCGGGGGACAGAAGTCTCTGTTCCGGCACGCCGCCGGGACGGGGAATTGCCCCCGGAGTCATCTCCACCGCCGTCTCCACCGCCATCTTCACCGCCATCGCTGTCTCCATGATGAGGAGGGAGTAATTCACCCCCGGGGCTGAGGGCTCCACTGTAGCTATGTGGTTCATCTCTCTCTTTATGTGATCTAGTTGAATATCATCTATGTGCTACTCTAGTGATGTTATTAAAGTAGTTTATTCCTCCTGCACGGTGTAATGGTGACAGTGTGTGCATCGTGTAGTACTTGGCGTAGGCTATGATTGTGATCTCTTTTAGATTATGAAGTTAACTATTGCTATGATGGTATTGATGTGATCTATGCCTCCTTTTGTAGTGTGAAGGTGACAATGTGCATGCTATGTTAGTACTTGGTTTGGTTATGTTGATCTGTCGTGCACTATAAGGTTATTTAAATATGAATATCGAATATTGTGGAGCTTGTTAACTCCGGCATTGAGGGTTCGTGTAATCCTACACAATTAATGGTGTTCATCATCCAACAAGAGGGTGTAGAGTAGTCCTATTATGTGATCATTGTTGAGAGTTTCCACTAGTGAAAGCGGGATCCCTAGGCCTTGCTTCCAAGCATCGAATCTCCGTTTGTTTACTGTTTTGTTGCATGTTTACTCGCTGCCATATTTTATTCAGATTGCTATTACCACTCATACTCATCCATATTACTTGCATCTCACTATCTCTTCGCCGAACTAGTGCACCTATACATCGACAAGTGTATTAGGTGTGTTGGGGACACAAGAGACTTCTTGCTTTGTGGTTGCAGGGTTGCTTGAGAGGGATATCTTTGACCTCTTCCTCCCTGAGATCGATAAATCTTGGGTGATCCACTTAAGGGAAACTTGCTGCTGTTCTACAACCTCTGCTCTTGGAGGCCCAACACTGTCTACCAGAATAGAAGCTCCCGTAGACATCAGGGGCACAGAAGTCTCTGTTTCGTCACCCTGCCAAGACGGGGAATTGCCCCCGGAGCCATCTCCATCGACTCCATCGCCATCTTCATCGCCGTTGCTGTCTCCCATGATGAGGAGGGAGTAGTTCTCCCCCGAGGCTGAGGGCTCTACCGGTAGCTATGTGGTTCATCTCTCTCTCCCATGGTGTGATCTTTATGGGATCATGAGCTTTGTAATCTAGTTGAATATGTAGATGTTACTCTTGTCTATTATGCACTCTAGAGGTTACTTTAATATGAACTCCGGAGTCACTCTCCACGGTGTGATCGTGACAGTGTGCGCATCGTGTGTGATTCCTTTATGACGTTGTGGAGCTTGTTTACTCCGGCTTGAGGTGTGCTTTTGCAGCCCTACATAATGAATGGTGTTTGTTATCCAGCAAGAGAGTGTTTGAGAGTAGCATTTATTTATTCAATTATGTGATCATTGTTGATACTGTCCACTAGTGAAAGTATGATCCCTAGGCCTTGTTTCTAAGCATTGAAACACCATTTCCAACAAGTTATGTTACATGTTTGCTTGCTGCCATTTTTTATTTCAGAGTGCAATTACTACTTATAATCATCCATATTACTTGTATTTCACTATCTCTTCGCCGAACTAGTGCACCTATACATCTGACAAGTGTATTAGGTGTGTTGGGGACACAAGAGACTTCTTGTATCTTAATTGTAGGGTTGCTTGAGAGGGATATCTTTGACCTCTACCTCCACGAGTTCGATAAACCTTGGGTGATTCACTTAAGGGAAACTTGCTCGTTGTTCTACGAACCTCTGCTCTTGGAGGCCCAACACCGTCTCTTGGAATAGAAGCGTGCATAGACATCAAGTTATTTTCTGGCGCCGTTGCCGGGGAGGTAAGGTAAAAGATATTCACATCCTCCGACTACTAAGCTATTTCCTAGCACTGTTGCCGGTGTGTGAGTGCTCGAAGCTATTTCCTTTAGATTCCGCAATTATATCTTTTTGTTTCTTGTTTTTATTTCACTAGTTAGGCTTAATGGAAAACAACAACAAAAATTAGAGATCTATATGAAATTTATATTGAATTAGGACATGATGCTTTTGAAGAGAAAATTAAAAAACCTATGGAAGTTTGTCTACATAATAGTGGTAGTAATGTTATTAGTATAAATTTTTTGGACACCATTATTTTTAATGCTATGGAAAAACCCAAGCTTGGGGAAGCTAGTTTATATAAAAATAATCTTTTTTGCTCCTCAACTTTGGATGAAGTATTTTTCTTGATAATGCTTTGTCTCCAATATGTGGTAATTCGAATGATGCTTGTGATATTTTCAGTCCATCTACTATTGAGGATAAAATTCATTATGATTATTCTATGCCTCCAATTTATGATGATTATAATGATGGATGTGATAGTTTTACTCCCACTATTACTAATAAAATTGATTATGCTTGTGTGGAGAGTAATGATACTTTTATGCATGTGGATCATGATAAGAATGCTTTATGCGATAGATATATTGTTGAGTTTATCAATGATACCACTGAAAATTATTATGAGAGAGGGAGACATGGTTTTATATATCTCAATAATATTAAGTCACCTCTCTTTTTGTTGAAAATTTTGAAGTTGCACTTGCTTTGTCTTTCTATGAGAGTAGCTTCATGCTTCAATAATTTGTTTTCTTACAAGATTCGTTTGCATAGAAAGTGGGTTAGACTTAAATGTGTTTGGTATTTGCTTTTTGATGCTCTCTTATATTCAACTCTCATCTTTATAAGAGCATCATGAAAATTATCATGCCTAGCTGAAAGGCGTTAAATAAAAGCGCTTATGGGAGATAACCCATTATTTTATTTCTGCAATTTTTGTTTTATATTTGAGTCAAGGTGCTTGTTACTACTGTAGCAATACCTTTGTATCTTTATTTTCTTGCATTGTTGTGCCAAGTAAAGTCTTTGATAGAAAGTTGATACTAGATTTGAATTTCTGCGCAGAAACATATTTTTAGCTGTCACGGTTTTGAGTTTTTCTCTCTGTAGAAAAATCTAAAAATCGTGAAAAAATTTATGAGTAATCCTCAGATATGTACGCAAATTTCATTCAAGTGGAGCTTTTCCATCTGAGCATGTTAAGTTTCTCGAAAAAATTCTTCTTTATGGACTGTTCTGTTTTGACAGATTCTGCCTTTTATTTCGCATTGCCTCATTTACTGTGTTTGAGTGGATTCTTTGCTCCATTAAATTTCAGTAACCTTGGGTAATGTCCAGAAGTGTTGGGAATGATTGTGTCCTTGCTGAACATGTGAATTTTTGACTATGCACTAACCCTCTAATGAGATTGCTTTGAGTTTGGTGTGAACGAAGATTTTAAGGATCAAGAGAGGAGGATGATATAATATGATCAAGAAGAGTGAAAAGTCTAAGCTTGGGGATGCCCCCGTGGTTCATCCCCATATATTCCAAGAAGACTCAAGCGTCTAAGCTTGGGGATGCCTTGGGCATCCCCTTCTTCATCAACAACTTATCAGGTCACCTCTAGTGAAACTATATTTTAATTCCGTTACATCTTATGTGCTTTATTTGGAGCGTATGTGTGCTTTTATTTTAATTTTGTTATTTTCATTCTCTGAATAAACCAGATCCTAACATGCTTGTGTGGGAGAGAGACACGCTCCGCTTTTTCATTTGAACACTGGTGTTCTCCGTTTTATTTTTCATGTTCATGGCAAAAGTTGAAAGCCGCTGCATTTATTGCTATTTGGTTGGAAACAGAAAATGTTGCATGTGGTAGTTGATATATTGTCTTGAATAATTTGATACTTGGCAATTGTTTTGAGCTCTCAAGTAGATCATGTTTAAGCTCTTGCATCATGTAGTTTAAACCTATTAGTGGAGAACTACCGTAGAGCTTGTTGAAATTTGGTTTGCATGATTGGTCTCTCTAAGGTCTAGATATTTTCTGGTAAAAGTGTTTGAGCAACAAGGAAGACAGTGTAGAGTCTTATAATGCTTGCAATATGTTCTTATGTAAGTTTTGCTATACCGGTTTATACTTGTGTTTGCTTCAAACAACCTTGCTAGCCAGAGCCTTGTACTGAGAGGGAATGCTTCTCGTGCATCCAAAACCTTGAGCCAAAACGTATGCCATTTGTGTCCACCATAACTACCTACTATGTGGTATTTTTCTGCCATTCCAAGTAAATACTTCATGTGCTACCTTTAAACAGTTCAAAACTTTATTACTCCTTATTTGTGTCAATGTTTCATAGCTCATGAGGAAGTATGTGGTGTTTTATCTTTCAATCTTGTTGGGAAGACTTTCACCAATGGACTAGTGGCATATACATCCGCTTATCCAATAATTTTGCACAAAGAGCTAGCAACGGGGTGCCCAGCCCCAATTAATTAACGTTCATTAATAATTCTCTTCACATGTTTTGCCCTGATTTATCAGTAAGCAACTTAACTTGCAATAGACACTCCTCCATGGTATGTGAAATGTTGGAAGGCACCCGAGGATTCGGTTAGCCATGGCTTGTGAAAGCAAAAGGTTGGGAGGAGTGTCATCTATAAATAAAACTAAAATACATGTGTAAACAAAAGAGAAGAGGGATGATCTACCTTGCTGGTAGAGATAACGTCCTTCATGGGAGCCGCTCTTTGAAAGTCTGTTTGACTAGGGGGTTAGAGTGCCCACTACCGTTCGTTGACAACAACAAACACCTCTCATAACTTTATTTTTATGCTCTCTATATGATTTCAAAACTTGAAAAGCTCTAGCACATGATTTAATCCCTGCTTCCCTCTGCGAAGGGCCTATCTTTTACTTTATGTTGAGTCAGTTTACCTACTTCTATCTATCTTAGAAGCAAACACTTGTGTCAACTTTGTGTGCATCATTTCTTATGTGCTTGCTTATTGTACTCATCATATTACTTTGTGTTGACAATTATCCATGAGATATACATGTTGAAAGTTGAAGGCAATTGCTGAAACTTAAATCTTCCTTTGTGTTGCTTCAAAACCTTTTATTAAGAATCTATTGCATTATGAGTTAACTCTTATGCAAGACTTTTTGATGCTTGTCTTGAAAGTACTATTCATGAAAAGTTTTTGCTATATGATTCAGTTGTTTAGTCATTATCTATTTGTTAGCAAACTATAGACCATTGCTTTGAGTCACTTCATTCATCTCATATGCTTTACAATAGTATTGATCAAGATTATGTTGGTAGCATGTCACTTCAGAAATTAGTCTTGTTATCGTTTACCTACTCGAGGACGAGTAGAACTAAGCTTGGGGATGCTTGATACGTCTCCAACGTATCTATAATTTCTTATGTTCCATGCTAGTTTTATGCCAATAGCTACATGTTTTATATGCACTTTATATGGTATATGGCATTTATTGGACTAACCTATTAACAAGATGCCACAGTGCCAGTTTCTGTTTATTATGTCTGTTTATCGCAGAAAAGGCCCAAGAACCAAAGTGCTCGGAAAAATCCAGAAAAATTACAGAAATTCTATTTCGCCAGAAGACCCACGGAGCCAGAAGGGCCAGGCCAAAGGAGGCCCATGGCCTCCTCCCCATCCACTGGCGCGGCCAGGAGGGGGGCGGCGCCGCCCTATGGGGTGGGCCCCTTGGGCACCCCCTCGTGCCGCCCTTTCACCTATATTAAGCTCCTGCCCTGAAAACCCTAAGGGGATGGACGATTTCTCCAGAAGAGTTCCGTAGCTTCGCCGCCACCAAAAACCATAATTTGGGGGACAGAAGTCTCTGTTTCGGCACCCTGCCGGGACGGGGAATCGCCCCCGGAGCCATCTCCATCGGCTCCATCACCATCTTCATCGTCGTTGCTGTCTCCCATGATGAGGAGGGAGTAGTTCTCCCCCGAGGCTGAGGGATCTACCGGTAGCTATGTGGTTCATCTCTCTCTCCCATGGTGTGATCTTTATGTGATCATGAGCTTTGTAATGATCTAGTTGAATATGTAGATGTTACTCTTGTCTATTATGCACTCTAGAGGTTACTTTAATATGAACTCCGGAGTCACTCTCCATGATGTGATGGTGACAGTGTGCGCATCGTGTGTGATTCCTTTAGGACGTTGTGGAGCTTGTTTACTCCGGCTTGAGGTGTGATTTTGCAGCCCTACACAATGAATGGTGTTTGTTATCCAACAAGAGAGTGTTTGAGAGTAGCATTTATTTATTCAATTATGTGATCATTGTTGAGAGTGTCCACTAGTGAAAGTATGATCCCTAGGCCTTGTTTCTAAGCATTGAAACACCGTTTCCAACAAGTTCTGCTACATGTTCGCTTGCTGCCATTTTATTTCAGATTGCAATTACTACTTATAATCATCCATATTACTTGTATTTCACTATCTCTTCGCGGAACTAGTGCACCTATACATCTGACAAGTGTATTAGGTGTGTTGGGGACACAAGAGAATTCTTGTATCTTAATTGCAGGGTTGCTTGAGAGGGATATCTTTGACCTCTACCTCCCTGAGTTCGATAAACCTTGGGTGATTCACTTAAGGGAAACTTGCTGCTGTTCTACGAACCTCTGCTCTTGGAGGCCCAACACCGTCTACAGGAATAGAAGCGTGCGTAGACATCAAGCTATTTTCTGGCGCCGTTGCCGGGGAGGTAAGGTAAAAAGTATTCACATCCGCCGACTACTAAGCTATTTCCTAGCATTGTTGCCGGTGTGTGAGTGCTCGAAGCTATTTCCTTTAGATTCTGCAATTATATCTTTTTGTTTCTTGTTTTTATTTCACTAGTTAGGCTTAATGGAAAACAACAACAAAAATTAGAGATCTTTATGAAATTTATATTGAATTAGGACATGATGCTTTTGAAGAGAAAATTAAAAAACCTATGGAAGTTTGTCTGCATAATAGTGGTAGTAATGTTATTAGTATAAATTTTTTGGACACCATTATTTTTAATGCTATAGAAAAACCCAAGCTTGGGGAAGTGATACGTCCCAAACGTATCTATAATTTCTTATGTTCCATGCTACTTTTATGATGATACTCACATGTTTTATACACATTATATGTCATTATTATGCATTTTCCGGCCCTAACCTATTGACGAGATGCCGAAGAGCCAGTTGTTGTTTTCTGCTGTTTTTGGTTTCAGAAATCCTAGTAAGGAAATATTCTCGGAATTGGACGAAATCAACGCCCAGGGTCCTATTTTTGCACCAAGCTTCCAGAAGTCCGAGGGAGAGACGAAGTGGGGCCACGAGGTGGCCAGACACTAGGGCGGCGCGGCCTGGCCCTTGGCCGCGACGGCCTGTTGTGTGGGGCCCTCGTGTGGCCCCCTGACCTGCCCTTCCGCCTACTTAAAGCCTCCGTCACGAAACCCCCAGTACCGAGAGCCACGATACGGAAAACCTTCCAGAGACGCCGCCGCCGCCAATCCCATCTCGGGGGATTCGGGAGATCGCCTCCGGCACCCTGCCGGAGAGGGGAATCATCTCCCGGAGGTCTCTTCATCGCCATGATCGCCTCCGGATCGATGTGTGAGTAGTTCACCCCTGGACTATGGGTCCATAGCAGTAGCTAGATGGTTGTCTTCTCCTCATTGTGCTATCATGTTAGATCTTGTGAGCTGCCTATCATGATCAAGATCATCTATTTGTAATCCTTCATGTTGTGTTTGTTGGGATCCGATGAATATTGAATACTATGTCAAGTTGATTATCAATCTATCATATATGTTATTTATGTTCTTGCATGCTCTACGTTGCTCGTAGTGTCGGGGGGAAGACCCCGGGTAGGGCAATGGACGCGGAGCAGCCGGCTAGAGGTTGGCCGGCTCGCGGCAAAGGCCGGCTGAGGAGCAGCCGGCTGGAGCCGTGGCCGGCTGCTTCGGAAGCCGGCTGGCTCTAAGTCCTAGTCGGCCTGGCTACGGCCATCTGCGTTGTGGCTGGGCCGGCTTCTACAAGCCATATCCGACTGGGGTCTATACCTTAGACCGACTCGAGGCTGGCGAGTCTTACATGAGAAGGAACTGGGTAGGTGGTCCGGGTTCAAAGGTCCACGCTGACCTCACTTTCCGTAAAGCGCGGGGCACTGTAGAGCAACAGTGCCACGCGGCGGACAGGCCATCATCGCCTACGACGGTCCGTACCGGCTACAGGACATGATGGCGACAGAGACACCTCCTCGCCATGCCGCTGACCCCCTCTGGCGGACGGGACAGGCCACTACGCCTCAACGGCTCCATGACGTCAACGCCTCGGGAAGGAGCGGAAGCCGGAGCCGGCCAAGCCGGCCAGTAGACCATAGGGACTTCTATGTAAAGTGCCAGCGCCTATATAAGCTGGGCTACCCCCCTCGTGCGGGGGACGATCGATCATTCTTACTTCATTCTAGACTTAGCGCTACTCGAGGAGAGAGACCTTCGTCTACCTTAGCCTCCCCGAGCAGCCGGACACAGCTCTAGGAGCACCATTGTATTGTGTGACTACTATATACACTCATAGCAGGAGTAGAGGTGTTACCTCCATCGGAGGGCCTCGAACCTGGGTACGTCGCCGTGTCGCTCGTGCCCATACCCGCATCCGGATACCGCCGTGAGACCACTAGGAACCACTTCGATTAGCCACCCTATGGCATATGCCGTGACGATACCACGACATTTGGCGCCCACCGTGGGGCCTTCAGCGTCCGCGGCCGGTGTCTTCATCCGGACGGGCCTCACCCTCACCACCGGCGAGCGGGTCGCTTCGGGCTTGATCCGGAGATTCGGCTCCCTCGGCCGCATCAGCGACAACGCTGGTTGCTTCGCCGACCGGCCATTCCCTGCCGGCGGCAACATCATCAGCTTCGGCGGCTTCGACGTCTACGTCGCCACCGTCGCACCACCGCGCTATCCGCGCCAGATCTTGCGCTGCGCAAGCCCTCCCCCTGGAGCCGGCGCCAGCCTCGCCGCCGCCAGCCCCTGCATCATGCACGAGGTCATGGCAGCCGGCGACGAACAGCCCACCAAGTCCACGCGCATCCGCGGCCCCGACTTGGAGCGCAACGTTGGCGGGCACGCGTCTGCATCAGGCGCAAAGCCGCCACCACCACCATCCCGGCTGGAAGAAGTCCGGGCGAAGCTGAGCACTCCGCTCACAACCGGCGCCGGCGCCGATGCCGCCACCGTCGAGGCGGACCTGGAGGTGCACCGCGTGCTCCTCCTCAAGCAGACTGAGGAGCTGGCTGCTGCTAAGCGCCAGTGGGAGATCACCCAGCGCGAGTACAACCGCGCCAATGGCCTCACCCCAGGCGGCGACAACCCCAGCCGAGCCGGCCAGATCCGCCGCAGAGGCCGCGACCTAGGCGCCGAGATCGACCGCGACGGCGCGGACGCGCCGGCTCCGTCAATGGAGCTGCCCCTCTACAACACCCCCGACAAGAATATGCTCGCGGCCGAAGCCGCCGCAGAAGAGCTGCACCGCCTCGAAGGCGAAGAGTTACGCTGCCAGACCGAGCGGGTGACTGAGTTGCTGAAGGCTGCCAACCGGCAGTCGAAAGACCCCGAGTACGCCCAAGATCCCGAGCTTCTCACGCTCGTGGTGCCGCGAGCAACGCCAGGGACACGGCCGAGTCCATCTCTCCAGCGCCAAGCCGGCGCAACGACTCCCGCGCCACGCACGCGAGCTCAAGCCGGCCGAGCCGCCAGCCAGGTGGCGGCAGCAGCCGCAGCCGGCCCCCACCAAGCCGGAACCAGGAGCAAGACTCCTAGCCTCGACGCCCGCACCGGCCGGCTCCAGAAGCCAGCGGCGCTCGTCAGCCGGCACGTTCCCGGCTGGGCCCGCGCATCGAGCCGGCAGACGCCCGAGATCGCCTCGACCGGCTGGTCGAATCCCGCATTGCGGAAGAAGAGGGGCCAGCCGGCCCAAAGTGCTTCGGGCCCCGCATCGCCAACGAGCCCATGATCGATGGCTTCCAGCTCCCTCGCGACACCCCCAAGTACGACGGCACTGCCAAGCCGGAGGACTGGCTGCTGGACTACTCCACCGCAGTCGGCATCGCCCGGGGCAACAAGCGCTGGGCGGTACGCTACTCCCCCCTGATGCTGGTCGGCTCCGCCCGCACCTGGCTCAACAACCTACCAGCCGACAGCATCAACGGCTGGCTGGATTTCGAAGAGGCCTTCATCAGCAACTTCACCGGCACCTATCGCCGGCCGGGTCGCCCTCAGCAGCTTGAGATGTGCAAGCAGGGCCCGGACGAGACGGACCGCGCATGCACCGACGCGCTGGTGCGAAATGCGCAACTCCTGCGAGGGTGTGCATGAGATCCAAGCCATCAGCTTCTTCATGGGAGGCTGCCGGCCCAACACCATGCTGTGGCACAAGCTACGCCGCAGCGACCCCAAGTCGATGGCCGCCTTGATGGCCATCGCCGACAAGTACGCGCTGGCTGAGGAAGCCGGCAAGGCGCCGGCTGATATTTCACCGGCCCCAGCAAGACGGGACAACAACAAGCCGGCCGAGCACAAGCCGGCCGAAGGCGGCTCGCATGGCAGCCGGCGGGACAATTACCGCGGCAAGCGGCACATCGACCAGCCGGACCGCCGGTATGGTTCCGCCCATGTGGCAGCCGTGTCGGACCATGCGGCGCCAGGCGGCAGCCGGCGCCAGAAGCAAGACCGGCAGTGGAAGCCGAAGTACACCTTCGAGCAGATGCTCGACTCGCCGTGCAAGTACCACAGCGGCAAGAACCCCTCCAACCACACCACCCGCGACTGCCACTTCATGAAGCGGCTGACAAGCGGCGAACCCCTCCCGCCCCCACCCCCGCCTCCTCCAGCCGGCGGGCCGGGTGGCCAAGCCGGCGCAGAGAACGCCAACCTCGAGCACCACGAGGCTAACCAAGTGCAACATGGCCGCTACTTGGCCGAGGATGCCACCTACATCATCTTCACCTCCGAGCCCGAGGACAAGACGAGCCAGCAGAGCCGTTCCCTCGAGGTCAACGCGATCATACCGCCGGTCCCCCAGTACCTAAACTGGTCAGAGCAGGCCATCTCGCGCGTCCTCATCGACGGGGGCAGCAGCATCAACATCCTCTACCGCGACACCGCCCGCAAGCTAGGCATCCAAGAAGCCGAGCTGCGTCCCACCCCCACCGTCTTCCATGGCATCGTGCCGGGCCATCGCTGCCGGCCGATCGGCCGGATCACGCTGGAGGTGATGTTCGGGAAGCCGGATCACTTCCGCACCGAAAGGATCGAGTTCGAGGTTGTGGATCTCGTGAGTCCCTACCACGCGCTCCTGGGCAGGCCAGCCCTGACCAAGTTCATGGCGGTGCCCCACTATGGGTACCTGAAGATGAAGCTGCCTGGCCCAAAAGGGGTCATCACAGTAGCCGGCGACTATCGCCGCTCCATGGACTGCGCCACGCAGAGCTCCAAGATGGGCCAGACACTGGTCATCGCCACCGAGAAGCAGCTCATCCACGACGCCGTCGCCCTGGCTAAGGCCGCGCAGGCGGACATGCCGGTTGTGGGCAACCCTGCTGGGACGACTCACTTCCGGCCGGCCGACAACACCAAGAAGATCCTGCTCGACCCGGCCCAGCCGGACAAGTACGTCACCATCGGTGCTGGCTTGAGCAGCAAATAGGAAAGCGAGCTCACCAGCTTCCTCCGTGAGAATCGGGACATCTTCGCATGGTCTCCAAGGGACATGCCGGGTGTACTGAGGGAGTTGGCTGAGCACCACCTCCACGTCAGGCCCGAAGCCAAGCCGGTGAAGCAGCCCCTCAGGCGCTTCGCCGAAGAAAGAAGGAAGGCCATCGGTGAAGAAATCGCCCGGCTCCTCGCAGCCGGCTTCATCATGGAAGTGCTGCACCCGGACTGGTTGGCGAACCCGGTCCTGGTTTTAATGAAGAACGGCTCCTGGCGCATGTGTATCGACTACACCAGCCTCAACAAGGCGTGCCCGAAGGACCCCTTCCCCCTGCCGCGCATAGATCAAGTTATAGACTCCACTGCCGGCTGTGAACTGTTGTCTTTTCTAGATGCCTATTCAGGCTACCACCAGATTCCTTTGAATCCGGCTGATCAAATAAAGACTTCGTTTATTACCCCTTATGGGGCTTACTGCTACACGACTATGCCATTCGGCTTGAAAAATGCAGGTGCCACCTACCAAAGGTGCATGCAAAAGTGTTTGCAGGATCAAATCGGCAGGAATGTTCACGCATATGTGGATGATGTCGTTGTAAAAACCAAGGAGATGCCTACCCTCCTTGATGACCTGAGAGAAACCTTCACCAATCTGCGAAGATTCCGGATGAAGCTCAACCCGGCCAAGTGCACGTTCGGCGTGCCAGCCGGCCAACTCCTGGGCTACCTCGTCTCTCAGCGAGGAATCGAAGCCAACCCAGAGAAGATCAGCGCCATTGAGAAGATGGAACTGCCGCAGTGCCTCAAGGACGTCCAGAAGTTCACCGGATGCCTGGCCTCCTTGAGCCGCTTCGTCAGCCGGCTGGGAGAGAAGGCACTGCCCTTGTACCAGTTGCTGAAGAAATCGGACAAATTCGTCTGGTCACCGCAGGCGGATGAAGCCTTCCGTGACTTAAAGCGCGTGCTCTCAACCGCGCCCATCCTCGCATCGCCGGCTTCAATGGAGCCGATGCTGTTATACATCGCTGCCACCAGTCGTGTGGTTAGCGTCGTCCTGGTGGTAGAACGCAAGGAAGCCAGCAAGGAAGCCGGCAAGGAGCAGTCGGTCCAGCGCCCAGTCTACTACCTTAGCGAAGTGCTGTCCCAGTCGAAGCAAAACTACCCCCACTACCAGAAGGTCACATACGGCGTATACATGGCGGCCAAGAAGCTCAAGCACTACTTCCAGGAGCATCCCATCAAGGTGGTGGCCACAGCACCCTTGGCGGAAATCATTGGCAGCAAGGACGCCAATGGCCGGGTTGCCAAGTGGGCCCTGGAGCTAGCCGCCCACACCATCATCTACGAGCCGCGCACGGCCATCAAGTCGCAGATCCTCGCGGACTTCTTCGTCGACTGGGCCGAGATGCAAAACCTGCCGCCTGTGCCTGACTCTACGCACTGGAAGCTGCACTTCGACGGCTCGAAGATGCGAAACGGCTTGGGAGCCGGCATCGTCGTCACCTCCCCAAAGGGAGATCGGCTGGACTACGTCCTGCAGATCCACTTCGCCGCATCCAACAATGTGGCGGAGTATGAAGCGCTCTGTAGCACCCTACCTTTTAAATAAAGGCAAGATACCTGTGTATAATGCTATTCCCGGGATCACTGATAGCACACACATTACAAAATATAGTAATCATTGCAATAGTATCAAATTACTACATCTTTGATCCAGAGGGTAAAGTAAAACCTTACAAATTGCATAGTCACATGGACTAGCTCTAAACAAACACAGCGGAAAGTAAATAATCAATGAGCCTTCATCATCTTCATGTGCCACAGGTAGTCATGTTGGAATGTAGACTCGAGATCCTACCACGTACTTCTCCTCAGAAAATCATGCATGTTTGAATATGCAGCCCCACGAATGGAGGTCAGTACAATGATGTACTGGCAAATGACACTTATATGGTGGCAGTTTTGGGCATGACTATCTACATGATATTTGGCAAGTGGAGTTTAGGCAAATTTGCATAAAGCCAAATTTTATCCTACATTTTATTTCAAAACAAAACATTTTTGAAAATCTTTGAATGACATTACGAAATCACACCATGGTTAAATCCTCCATGGGTTTTAGAATAATCACATGGTTACATCTCCAATGAGTTTTTCAAGGTTGATCAAATTTTTAAATACATTCAGAAAACAATGATGAGATTCTTCCGTACATTCCTTGCCTAGAAGCTCAAATTGTCCATAACCGGGGACACGGCTAAGATCTTAGGTTTAACTCTCGAGAGGTTGTGCACTTTCACCTTACGACCCACCCTTCCCAAGAGAAGAAATGAGACAAGATCTTTCGAAGGAGGCTTCGACCATAACTAGCTAGACCCGTTCCCGTTGGGTTGCAAGCCCCATCATCATGTCTAGCAACAAGTTTGGCCTCACAACTTACTTAATCCCGGCAGAGCCCATAATACCATAAGGCTGCACTGGAAGCTAACTAAAACATGGACGACATAGTAATCTCTTTAATCCTGAGTGGCCAACCACAAGTGCACATCTCAGGCGACGACAACCACATGACAAGTACTAGACAGGAGTCATGTGGCCCTGAGTAGTCACTCAACTTATGCGCACCCTCAGGCGAAGACAACCACAAGACAAGTACTAGACAGGAGTCCTGTGGCTCTGAGTAGCCGCCCACCATTCAACCAATCCACCCAGGTGTTTCATTAAGGTTGTTAATTTTAATTCTCAATACTCACAATCCAGAATAATCAAATCAGCAATGGCATTTTGTTATTGCTAGGCAAACTAAGAATGCTAGCAAGGGTTCATGGTGACTACACACTACTGGGATTGATAAGCATAGCATAACTTTCGAAAACAAATTCCTACCATGCATACTAATTTATAAAACACTAATGCTTAACAAAATAGGTAGGTAATTGAGTGTCACTTGCCTTTTTGGTAGTCGAAGCGCGTTCACTTCTCTTAATCAAAATACGTGCCTCTCCATACGAACTATAATATAAAATATAGCACAACATAAACACACCATTCAACAACAATAAAACCAAACCAAGCAAACAATCATGTAGTTAATCACTGTGTTTTAATCATCAGTTAAAAAAGATATGGCATGAGATTTGGCTTGCAAGATACGAATTGGAGATATTGATTGGATGGATCAAATACTTGAAAAAGGAAATGATTATCTAAGTCAAGTGCTTAGAAGAAAAATGGTTGATAAGAACCTATGATCAATGGTTGTTTTCTACTCAAGATTGGGTAATTGAATTGATCCATGTGATGAAATCACATGAATCTCAATGACGCAACTCAAAATACTATTTGGTAAAGTGTGAAAACACTTACTAAGATAGTATGAGTTACACATAGGCTTAGGTATGGATTTGTGATATGTTGAATTACTCAATCAACTCATTTGTAAATTGAATAGTTCAATATAAGCCAATAGGATTAAATGGTCATGAGGTTGAAAATGTAAGAACGATATGGACAATGTGGGTCAAGAATGCTAATGTATATCAAGGGTTCAAAATATTTGCTATGTAGTATAGTGAGTCAACATAACACTTGCACAAGGGAAAATCCATAGCTAAGATTGGTCACCATTTACTCAAATAGCTCAATTGTCATTTGAATAAGGTGAACTAGACAACTAAGAGTAGGATATGCATTATCTACGAACATGATAAAGAATTATAACTGATCCTGGAAGATGGGTATGATCATAAGGATTAATTTGGCTAAAAGAACTATGTTGAAGCCAGTCATAGGACTGCACTTTTCACGAAAAGTCATTAGAAGAAGTTTTCCGGATGTAATACCTTTCTACACGGAAGTTGTAGAGAATTTCATTACAAACGTATCGCCGAAAGAATCTCTCGAAAAAAAAGTTTGTAGGATTTATTTTAAAGACGATGCTACGGATCAAAGGGATTCCACAAAAATAAAGTGGGCGTAACTGCCACGCAAAATGTCTATAATGATCTACGGAATTTGGTGATTACAACGGTATAAAGTTTGCCGAAATCCAACTTGTAGAACTATTTTACAAAACTAGATCTAAGTGGTTAAAGTTCTAATGGTGTACGAAAAGTTGTCCGAACAAGTTGCTCGAATGGAAAAACTTTCTACATAAAAATTGTAAATAATCTAATTACAAACTTAACGGAAGAACCACTATTCTAAACGGAGCTGTAAATCTAATGAAATAAAATGACGAAGCTACGTACGAAAATCTACGTGAAAAGAGTGGGAATAAAATTATTACCTCGCGCATCGAGTCGCGGCGTTTCCCTAAAAAGCGTTGCAGATGCGGGACTGCTGGCAGGAGAACAGCAGCGTTCGCTTGCGAGGCAGACTTCGTGCCTGTGCTGCGTCGCCAGAGAAGAAAGAGAGGAGGCGCCGGCGCTGTGTGCGTGTTGGGGTTTCCATGGAGTCTTTATATAGGCTCTAGGTCGAAGCAAATTTACTTAACTAGGCGAGGTGGGACTAAAAGAAACAGGAAAAGAAATAAGGGCGGCGGCGCACGCGGCTGGGAGGCCGGGCGTGCGTGCGGGCTGGCGCGGAGGCGAGCTGGGTGAGGCCGTGGCCGGGTGGAGATGGGCCGGGCGGCTCGGGGCGGTTGGGCGGCGGCGAGCTGGGCCGCGGCAGCTTGGGCCGGGCGGCTCGGGACGGCGCGGGGCTGGTTGCTGGGCCGTTCGGCCGGGTGGGCCTGGCCGAACCTTTTTTTTCATTTTTTTTCTTCGGAATTTTAAATATATTTTTGAAGGATCAAAAATAATTAGAAAATTGCAAATAAGATACCGTTGGATTCGTCGTGAAAATTACTTTGATATGAAATCAAATTTGAGACATCAATATAAACTTTATAAAATCAAAAGTTGACATACATGTCTATGTGGCTATAGTGCCCTTTTAATGTTTTCTCAAATATTATAAGTTTCAAAACCTCCAAACAAAATAGAGTATTATTAGAAAATATTTTAAAAACCAAGGTTTATGAAAACTCTATATTTTTACAAAAACCTTTTTAATATCCCTTTGTGAAAATAAAATAATCATTATATACATTTGTCATATATGTTTGATTTTGAAAATACTTTAAAACCAAAAGTCTTTGAAAACACTATTTTGGAATTTAACTTGTAAATAACTTTAAAAAGTTTTATTTCTTTGTGAAATTTCTATCAAGTTCAAACAATCAAGCATTAAATTTATTTTTATTTTACATTCCAAATTTAGAAAATTTCGGGATGTGACAGACTACCACCCTTAAAAGAAATCTCGTCCTCGAGATTTGAGAAAGGCTAGAAAGAAAAGGTTTTGGGTTCATGTCTTCTAGGAGGTTCGTCTTCACTATTGTTTCTTTTTCGAATTTCTCCGAGGAGATTTCGGAAGTTTTCTTGGGCTTTGAAAAGGTTACACTAAACCATATACGATCATACCATCCACTATATCCATTCCTATGAGGGTATTCATCCCATGAGAATTATCTTTTACTTTGGTACACTTGGTCATGGGGAACTCTTTATGATACCTTCTCCAAGTACCATCTCATGGGGCATCTGGTATATATCCAAAATCCAAGGGTATGGCCTCTACCACCCTTAAAAGAAACTTTTATAGGTAGTCCTAGGTCTTGGGTTTAGGTTAAGCTCATCTTGGATATGTCTTGGCACTGGGTCATCGTTTGGAAATACCTATGGCTTAGGGCTTCTGAGTTAATATCCAATAGGTAGTTGTTATTCACATATAGTGAACAACATATCTCTTCAAGGTGAGTCAAAAAGGTTCCTTCATAGTAGGGCTTCTAATCCAAATGGTTGGTTGAACTAATTTTGATACTGATGGGTCACTTCTTGGGTCAATCGGAAAACATTTATGAGAGCACTTCAAGGCATCCTTCATCTTTTCCTTCTTTGTGTCTTCGACAACTTTCCACCACTCTTCATCTAGTGGTTAGATCTTCAAACTAAGCGTAGTCCTACGCTTGGCAGCACTTGCCTACTATAAGGTCATAATATCTATTCACCCTATGGTTCAGGCTTAACAACGACGTCTCTCTTGTAGGAACGTCTCTCTAGATTTACCATTCCTCATAACAAGAGCGAACAATATGAGTAGTCGTCATGGGGGCCAATCCATGTCGCACCCAATCATTTCCTTGTTTTCAGTTTGGTATATCTCATATCTAACTCTTGGTCAACCTCACCATTTGATAAAAGTTCCATGGAGAGTTGAATCAATGTTTCAATCCCCATTATTGATCTGTTTTGAAAACATTTTTATCGATCCCTAACTAGGGTTTTGCGTATCTCACACTCTATGCTCTTCATCTTGATAGGAACATCAAGGTTGGTTTTACTAATATTTGTCTTCATGGCGAGTTGCCGAGAAAACATTTTCGGGGTTGGGTATAGATGAGAATGGATAGAAAGATTCTAAAGAAGATTCCTACCCAAACACAACAGATCAAGGCAAAACATCTTACAAACAACATCTAACAAGCATCAATCAATATGTTTCAAACACAAACAAACTAGCATGGTCATACCTCAATTTGGTAAGATAAATACTTTCTAATGCTAGCGTTGTTTCAATAAAAAAATCTAATGGTGGTCTGGTCTATTTCTGCTTTGGATGTTTCAAGTATCTATTCTACCCCTTCGGTGTATCTTCATGTGTTGTGCAGTCTGCATTGAAGTCTTTCTTCAAGTTCTTCATCGGTCTCCCATGCAACACTTCTAGCAAAGTCGAAGAATGTCACATGAAGCGGCAGTCCTTCACTCCAGACACAAGGTTATCATCGGTTCTTGTTTGTTTTCATGAAGTGGGTCATCTAAGGTGAGAGGAAAACAATTTTGAAGATGGAAGAGATGAGAGTACCAGAAGTTCACAAAACAAACAACTTTACGATTAAAATAGGATTAGACAAAATTTTCATCCTAGGGTCTTCCTATTTCTAATCCAAACCTAGGGTCTCAATCCTACAGGCAACACTATGCTCTGATACCATTCTGTAGCACCCTACCTTTTAAATAAAGGCAAGATACCTGTGTATAATGCTATTCCCGAGATCACTGATAGCACACACATTACAAAATATAGTAATCATTGCAATAGTATCAAATTACTACATCTTTGATCCAGAGGGTAAAGTAAAACCTTACAAATTGCATAGTCACATGGACTAGCTCTAAACAAACACAGCGGAAAGTAAATAATCAATGAGCCTTCATCATCTTCATGTGCCACAGGCAGTCATGTTGGAATGTAGACTCGAGATCCTACCACGTACTTCTCCTCAGAAAATCCTGCATGTTTGAATATGCAGCCCCACGAATGGAGGTCAGTACAATGATGTACTGGCAAATGACACTTATATGGTGGCAGTTTTGGGCATGACTATCTACATGATATTTGGCAAGTGGAGTTTAGGCAAATTTGCATAAAGCCAAATTTTATCCTACATTTTATTTCAAAACAAAACATTTTTGAAAATCTTTGAATGACATTACGAAATCACACCATGGTTAAATCCTCCATGGGTTTTAGAATAATCACATGGTTACATCTCCCATGAGTTTTTCAAGGTTGATCAAATTTTTAAATACATTCAGAAAACAATGATGAGATTCTTCCGTACATTCCTTGCCTAGAAGCTCAAATTGTCCATAACCGGGGACACGGCTAAGATCTTAGGTTTAACTCTCGAGAGGTTGTGCACTTTCACCTTACGACCCACCCTTCCCAAGAGAAGAAATGAGACAAGATCTTTCGGAAGGAGGCTTCGACCATAACTAGCTAGACCCGTTCCCGTTGGGTTGCAAGCCCCATCATCATGTCTAGCAACAAGTTTGGCCTCACAACTTACTTAATCCCTGCAGAGCCCATAATACCATAAGATTGCACTCGGAAGCTAACTAAAACATGGACGACATAGTAATCTCTTTAATCCTGAGTGGCCAACCACAAGTGCACATCTCAGGCGACGACAACCACATGACAAGTACTAGACAGGAGTCATGTGGCCCTGAGTAGTCACTCAACTTATGCGCACCCTCAGGCGAAGACAACCACAAGACAAGTACTAGACAGGAGTCATGTGGCCCTGAGTAGCCGCCCACCATTCAACCAATCCACCCAGGTGTTTCATTAAGGTTGTTAATTTTAATTCTCAATACTCACAATCCAGAATAATCAAATCAGCAATGGCATTTTGTCATTGCTAGGCAAACTAAGAATGCTAGAAAGGGTTCATGGTGACTACACACTACTGGGATTGATAAGCATAGCATAACTTTCGAAAACAAATTCCTACCATGCATACTAATTTATAAAACACTAATGCTTAACAAAATAGGTAGGTAATTGAGTGTCACTTGCCTTTTTGGCAGTCGAAGCGCGTTCACTTCTCTTAATCAAAATACGTGCCTCTCCATACGAACTATAATATAAAATATAGCACAACATAAACACACCATTCAACAACAATAAAACCAAACCAAGCAAACAATCATGTAGTTAATCACTGTGTTTTAATCATCAGTTAAAGAAGATATGGCATGAGGTTTGGCTTGCAAGATACGAATTGGAGATATTGATTGGATGGATCAAATACTTGAAAAAGGAAATGATTATCTAAGTCAAGTGCTTAGAAGAAAAATGGTTGATAAGAACCTATGATCAATGGTTGTTTTCTACTCAAGATTGGGTAATTGAATTGATCCATGTGATGAAATCACATGAATCTCAATGACGCAACTCAAAATACTATTTGGTAAAGTGTGAAAACACTTACTAAGATAGTATGAGTTACACATAGGCTTAGGTATGGATTTGTGATATGTTGAATTACTCAATCAACTCATTTGTAAATTGAATAGTTCAATATAAGCCAATAGGATTAAATGGTCATGAGGTTGAAAATGTAAGAACGATATGGACAATGTGGGTCAAGAATGCTAATGTATATCAAGGGTTCAAAATATTTGCTATGTAGTATAGTGACTCAACATAACACTTGCACAAGGGAAAATCCATAGCTAAGATTGGTCACCATTTACTCAAATAGCTCAATTGTCATTTGAATAAGGTGAACTAGACAACTAAGAGTAGGATATGCATTATCTATGAACATGATAAAGAATTATAACTGATCCTGGAAGATGGGTATGATCATAAGGATTAATTTGGCTAAAAGAACTATGTTGAAGCCAGTCATAGGACTGCACTTTTCACGAAAAGTCATTAGAAGAAGTTTTCCGGATGTAATACCTTTCTACACGGAAGTTGTAGAGAATTTCATTACAAACGTATCGCCGAAAGAATCTCTCGAAAAAAAAGTTTGTAGAATTTATTTTAAAGACGATGCTACGGATCAAAGGGATACCGCAAAAATAAAGTGGGCGTAACTGCCACGCAAAATGTCTATAATGATCTACGGAATTTGGTGATTACAACGGTATAAAGTTTGCCGAAATCCGACTTGTAGAACTCAAGATATGAATTTTACAAAACTAGATCTAAGTGGTTAAAGTTCTAATGGTGTACGAAAAGTTGTCCGAACAAGTTGCTCGAATGGAAAAACTTTCTACATAAAAATTGTAAATAATCTAATTACAAACTTAACGGAAGAACCACTATTCTAAACGGAGCTGTAAATCTAATGAAATAAAATGACGAAGCTACGTACGAAAATCTACGTGAAAAGAGTGGGAATAAAATTATTACCTAGCGAGGGATGCATCGAGTCGCGGCGTTTCCCTAAAAAGCGTTGCAGATGCGCGACTGCTGGCAGGAGAACAGCAGCGTTCGCTTGCGAGGCAGACTTCGTGCCTGTGCTGCGTCGCCAGGAAGAAAGAGAGGAGGCGCCGGCGCTGTGTGCGTGTTGGGGTTTCCATGGAGTCTTTATATAGGCTCTAGGTCGAAGCAAATTTACTTAACTAGGCGAGGTGGGACTAAAAGAAACAGGAAAAGAAATAGAGAGAATTCCTTATATGACACTACTTCTAAATATGATTCCTTATTTGACACTCAAATTTTTTCTCTTCCCTACATGACACCAAGTGTAATTTTTTTGCCTTATATGACACTGCCGTTGGGTCTGTTATATTGTTCCGTCAATTTTTTCCCGCCTGGACCAAAATACCCCTAGACTAAATGAAATAGGTGGAATATGTTGACACGATGCATTGCCTTGTAACGTTATTTACCATGTAGCCGAACCTTCGTAGTAAAGAGCGTTTCCCGAGCTGTAGGATCGGTAGCCCTACGTGCGGCACAATTAGGCTGGTCATAGTGGGGAGTAACTTATACTAGTAACATATGTCATGTTACTAGTCTAGGTTACTACCTTCATAGTGGGTAGTAACTTATGTATGGTGTCATGCATTATATCATTTATTATGTTGTAGACTCATCTTGTCTTGAGGTGTGTGATGTTATGGTAACATAGCTAGTTACCACCCCACTCTCTTTCTTCATTTATTAGCATGCCATGTCACCAAAATGCCTTGAGATGTGTGATGTTACTAGCTATGTTACTCCCACTATGAGCAGTCTTAATCTTTACCTCAAAAAAAAAGCCCATGATTATCTTCCTATATTTGTACTCTCGATCATCTGAATCAATGCAACAATCAATCACAGCAAATCTCGTGATTAATTAGGCAGCATTGGCTCTCATCCGCGTCATCTATCCGCACGTACCTAGAATCGGAAAAGAAATTGACGTGGTGACAAATTATTCTGGTGATTAATGTGGATCAATGCATGCCCCATTTACTAGGCCTGGATTGGGTATCTCGTGGGCATGCAAAACGCAAAACAGAATGGAGCTTTTTTTTACTTGGACCTTCTCGGACTATTGGCATGGCATAATTAATCGCCCTGAGGAAAGTGGAAATGAGAATCGTGATGAGCTTTATATGACACTCTATGGACTCTCATCACGATTTTACCTTAGTCGTGCTGCTCATTTTCCCAAAAATATGAGAAGCCCAAAAAATTGGTCACGTTATGCACCAGGGGCAAAAGGGTCTTTTTAGGTCCCTAACTGACACCGTTAGTACTCAAAATGCACTAGAGTGTCATATAAGGCAAAACATTTACACTTGGTGTCATGTAGGGAAGAGAAAAAATTTAAGTGTCAAATAAGGAATCATATTTAGAAGTAGTGTCATATAAGGAATTCTCTCAAAGAAATAAGGGCGGCGGCGCACGCGCTGGGAGGCTGGGCGTGCGTGCGGGCTGGCGCGGAGGCGAGCTGGGTGAGGCCGTGGCCGGGTGGAGATGGGCCGGGGCGGCCTGGGGCGGTTGGGCGGCGGCGAGCTGGGCCGCGGCAGCTTGGGCCGGGGCGGCCTGGGACGGCGCGGGGCTGGCTGCTGGGCCGTTCGGCCGGGTGGGCCTGGCCGAACCTTTTTTTTTTCATTTTTTTTCTTCAGAATTTTAAATATATTTTTGAAGGATCAAAAATAATTAGAAAATTGCAAATAAGATACCGTTGGATTCGTCGTGAAAATTACTTTGATATGAAATCAAATTTGAGACATCAATATAAACTTTATAAAATCAAAAGTTGACATACATGTCTATGTGGCTATAGTGCCCTTTTAATGTTTTCTCAAATATTATAAGTTTCAAAACCTCCAAACAAAATAGAGTATTATTAGAAAATATTTTAAAAACCAAGGTTTATGAAAACTCTATATTTTTACAAAAACCTTTTTAATATCCCTTTGTGAAAATAAAATAATCATTATATACATTTGTCATATATGTTTGATTTTGAAAATACTTTAAAACCAAAAGTCTTTGAAAACACTATTTTGGAATTTAACTTGTAAATAACTTTAAAAAGTTTTATTTCTTTGTGAAATTTCTATCAAGTTCAAACAATCAAGCATTAAATTTATTTTTATTTTACATTCCAAATTTAGAAAATTTCGGGATGTGACACGCTCATCCATGGTCTGAAGCTGGCCAAGGAGATCGGCGTGCGTCGCATCCTTTGCTTCGGCGACTCCGACTTGGTTATACAGCAAGCATCGGGCGACTGGGACGCGAAGGACGCCAACATGGCCTCGTACCGCTTCCACGTCCAGCAGCTATCCGACTTCTTCGATGGCTGTGAATTCCATCATGTGCCACGGGCAAACAACGAGGCGGCAGACGCCCTATCCAAGATTGGCTCAACCCGGCAAGCTATTCCGCCGGGCGTTGCCTTGGCGGTTCTCAAGAAACTGTCCATCATACCGTCACCGGACTCGGATTCCATATTCGTGCCGGCTGACCCGGGGGCTTCTCAGCCAAACCCGGGGGCTTCATCGCCCAAGTCGGGGGCTTATCAGCCGAACCCGCCGGCTCCACAGCCGAACCCGGGGCTTCTCGGTCCAACGCGGGGGCTTCTCAGCCAAACTCGGGGCTTCTCAGCCGAACCCGCCGGCTTCACAGCCGGACCCGGCGACCATGCAGTCGAAGCCGGAAGCTCCGAAGATGGAGGCCCTGGTGGTCAGCGTATTTGAAATAAAATGCGTACCATCATGGGCACAAGAATTCCTCTCCTACCTCACCGATGGTGTGCTGCCCAATGACGAGGGTTCAAGCCGGGCAGATTGAGAGAAGGGCCAAGGCCTATACAATCATCAACCACGAGCTGTACAAACGCAGCGTAAGTGGGGTGCTCCAGCCGGTGCGTCGAGCCGGCTGAAGGGATTGAACTCCTACGGGAAATCCATCGGGGTGAGTGCGGCCACCACGCCTCCTCAGAGCCATAGTGGCCAAAGCCTTCCGGCATGGTTTTTACTGGCCGACTGCGCTCAGAGACGCAGAAGAACTGGTGAAGAAGTGCAACGGCTGCCAACGCTTTGCCAAGCAAAAGCACACGCCGGCTTCCGCCTTGAAGACCATCCCCATTACCTGGCCGTTTGCCGTATGGGGCTTGGATATGGTGGGCCCATTCAAAACAGCCCGAGGCGGCATGACTCACCTCTTGGTGATGATTGATAAATTCATTAAGTGGATCGAAGCCAAGCCAATCAAGAAGCTGGACGGCTCCACAGCCGTCACATTCCTCAAGGAAATAATCGTGAGATACGGCTACCCCCATAGCATCATCACCGACAACGGCAGCAACTTCGCCGAGGGCATTTTCAAACGCTATTGTGGGGAGATGGGGATCCGAATGGACCTATCGTCCGTGGCGCACCCGGAGTCAAACGACCAAGTGGAGAAAGCAAACGGCTTGATCCTAGCCGGCATCCGGCCCCGGCTGGTGGAGCCGCTTGAGCGCTCAGCTGGCTGCTGGATTGAAGAGCTGCCCAGCGTACTATGGAGCCTGCGCACGACGCCAAACCGCTCAGTCGGCTTCACACCCTTCTTCCTCGTATACGGGGCCGAAGCCGTCCTGCCGACTGATATCGAGCACGACGCGCCAAGGATCAAGCTCTACTACGAAGCTGAAGCCAAAGAAGCTCGTGAAGATGGAGTCGACCTGGTTGAAGAGGTCCGGCTGATGGCCGAGTCCAGGTCTGCCGTATACCAGCAAAGCCTCCGTCGCTATCACAGCCGGAAGGTCTAGTCCTTAGCATTCCGAGAAGGAGACCTAGTGCTCCGGCTGATCCAACGGACAGCCGGACAGCATAAACTGTCATCCCCATGGGAGGGTCCCTTCATCGTGAGCAAGGCGGTAGGCAATGATTCCTACTATCTCATAGATGCCCAAGAGGCTAAGAAAAACAAGGCAAACAAAATCGACGAGGAGACTAAACGTCTCTGGAATGTCAGGTTGCTTCGACCATTTTATACTTGAGAGCAGGAATGTATGTATCCCTTGTACCCCTTTTGTAAGCTATGAAAAAGCAAGCGCCAAGAGCGCCGATTTTGACAAGTTTTTCGCGTACTCTATTGTTTTCGCCAATTGGCTAACACCCTCTCACGCGGCCGGCTTAGTAACGTGATCCGGTTTCTGACAGCCGGCTTCCGACCAGCTACAGACCGCAACCCGGCTGTCCGGCTGGCGGGAGTAAGTGCCTAAGGAGCCGGACGCGAAAGACGACTAAGGGAAAGAGTGAAAGCGAATTGTTTCTTACACAACTCTTCATAAAAGTGCCGGATTGCCAAACTCGACTCGTTCGACTGAAATACTATCGGCCTCACCCAGCGGCACGCTCTTGATCCGGCGACGGACCGCAAGTCGGACGTACGACCGGCAAGAGAACAGCCAAAGAGTGGGGCGGATGGAAAAAAGCGAACAAGTTGGAAGAAAGCAAGCCGGCACACAAATGATTAAATAAACACATTAAAGTGTGCCCTAATAAAAGGATAATAATATTGTCTTACATATGCACCCGGCATCCCGGGGATTTAACAAATTGTCTTGCAAAAGCATAGAGGAAACAGGTAAAAGCTAAGCGCCGGCTGGATCAGGACCAGCCGGGGGAGCATCAGCGGAGCCGGCTGCAGGGTCATCCTCAGGCACATCTTCCGCCTCCTCATCCTCAGCCTCCTCCTCCTCGTCGTCAGATGGCGGATTCGGGTCCGCGATGAAGATGGCCTTGTCGACGAAGTCGGCAATGGCGCGAGCACGGGCGAGCCGGGCGGTTTTGTTCTCCACTGGGAGCTTGTCCTCCACGTCGGCGCGCCGGTACTCCAACTGGTCGAGGCTAACCTCGTTATACCAGGAGAGCACAAACGACAGCGCCATATCAGCTCCGGCGCGCGCGGCCGACTCCTTCCAGTCCAGGAAGCGGTCGGGAGCCCTCTCTAGCCAGGCGATGAGGTTGGAGAGATCTTGCGGCAGCGTCTCCGTCGGCCACAGCAGCCGGATCAGCTCTTCCGCCGCCTTCCGCAGCTCCCAGCCAAGCTTGGTGATTGGCTCCACACGGGCGGCCATGGACGACAAATAATCATCCATGGTGAAGCAATCAGAGCTCGCTCCCCGGTGGCCTGCCGGCGCTCCTCCCGCGCCCTGCCAACAGGCTGCTAACGCCGCCTCCTGCGCCTCAGGGAAGGCCGCTGCAAAGAAGAAACACGTCAGAAATCCGCTGAAGCCGGAAATAGCCGAAAAATACAAATTTTCGAAGTCCTAAAGTAAGCCTGGTGGCAGCCGGCAAGAACCGACTGCCCCCAGCCTGAAGATGGAGATTCCGAAGCTCTAAAAGTAAGCCTGGCGGCAGCCGGCAAGAACCGACTGCCCCCAGCCTGAAGATGGAGATTTCGAAGTAAAAAGGAAAAAGCCTGGCGGCAGCCGACAAGAACCGACTGCCCCCAGCCTGAAGATGGAGATTCCGAAGCTCTAAAAGTAAGCCTGGCGGCAGCCGGCAAGAACCGACTGCCCCAGCCTGAAGATGGAGATTTCGAAGAAAAAAAAAAAGCCTGGCGGCAGCCGGCAAGAACCGACTGCCCCCAGCCCGAAGATGGAGATATCGGAAAAATCAAAGTTTCTGCCGCCGGCTGCCAACCTAAGCCGGCAGCCGACGGCCGAAAGCCGGCAAAGGGAAAGGCATAAGATAAAAGACTCACCCGCCAAGCCGCGGTCGAGCGCGCTAATTTCCTCCACCCACCGCTTGGCGGTGGCCGACAGCTCATTGGACTTGGTGGTCACCTCTTCACGAAGCGCAAGCCGTTGCCGCTCCACCTCCTCCAGCCCGCTTGCTCAGGCCCTCCGGTTTCTCCTCCCCGTCCTTCTTGAGGGCGGCAAGTTCCTTGAGGTGGTTAGCCTCAAGCCGGCGCAGCCGTTTCAGCTCCCCATCGGCCACCTTCAGCTTGGCGACAAGCAGCCCGGTTCGCTTCCTCGCTTACGGCGCATTGGGCACGGGCGACTCGGAGATCCGACTCCAGCTGCGGGACCCGGGCGGCCTCAGCTGCAAGCCGGCAAAAACAAGCCATCAGTAAAAAAGAAACCTAACAGAAAAAGAGCAAGTCAAAAGAAAGAAAGCCTTACCCTTGGCAGCCTCCAGCTCGCGGGCCAAGCCGGCCCGCTCAATCTTGGCCTTGTGGTAGCTAGTCACCACTTTATTGTACAAAACAGTGCGTCGCTCCGCAACCACCTGAAAGAAACAATCAGATATCTAGACGAAACCCGGACCGGCTCCAAGCAGCCGGCCCATGCCTCGGAGGGCTACCAGGATAACAACAGAATTGCAAAAATGAGAAGACACATACCTTGTCAGCATCCTCCAGCGTTGCCAGCTGGGCAAGGGTCTCGGCGGCCTTGGCCTTGAGGCTGCCGCGGAAGCCAGAAAAGAACATCTTCATGGGCGCCACGCCTGGCTGCCCCTCCCGGCTGGTCACCTCGCAGGCATGCGCCTGGTGCCACGCCTTCTCCATCGTGCCAGCTGAGCCCAGGCTGGAGTCGGAGGCGGATGCCACGTTCAGCAGCCTGGCACCCTTGGCCACGTGGAGGGCCATAGTCGGCTCGGACGGCCCCTCCATCCTTACCAGTGCCCGGGAGCCGGCGTCCCTTGCGCGTGCCGGCTCGTCCCTGGCCGGCTCCTCCCTCGTCGGCTCCGAAGCCGGAGGCGGCGCGGTCGAAGCAGTCGGCCCCGTGGGAGCCGTCGCCTCCGGCGCCTGAGGCGCTCCCTCCGGGCTGCTCTCCAGCACCACAACGTTGGGCGCGGGCCCGCCGACTCCGGTCGCAGGCGGCGCAGCCCCGCCAGCTCCAGCTCCGGTCGCAGGCGGCATACCCCTGCCAGCTCCGGCCGCCTGCTCCACAAACGGGGCGCGGCGCGGAAACATGTCGTCTATGGTTGGCCGGCGCACCGGCTCACCCGGGGCACCGCCGCCAGGCGCCGCAGAAGGCGCAGCTGAAGAAGACGCCCCCGCAGAAGGCGGCGTAGCCGCAGGCGGCACGATAACAGCAGGCGGCGTGCGCGCGCGCGTCGAGGGCTGCGGGGTTGGCTCCCTCCTCTGCCGCTGAAGCGGCGACGTGATGGGAGGAGCCTGCCGATAGCCGCCGCCCTGGGTAAACTTTATCAGAGCCCTAGTTGAACAAGCAAGAAAAAGATAAATACAAAAAGGAAGGAAAGAAAAGGAATCAAACAACAGAGAAAAAAGAACTTACCCGGCTTGCTCCGGAACCCTCTTGGGCGCCTGCCGGCGTTGCTTCTGTAGGATAACGTTGCATAGAAAACAAAAATTTTCCTACCGCGAACACGCAATCCAAGCCAAGATGCAATCTAGAAGACGGTAGCAACGAGGGGGTATCGAGTCTCACCCTTGAAGAGATTCCAAAGCCTACAAGATGAGGCTCTTGTTGCTGCGGTAGACGTTCACTTGCCGCTTGCAAAAGCGCGTAGAAGATCTTGATCACGATCGGTTCCGGCGCCACGAACGGGCAGCACCTCCGTACTCGGTCACACGTTCGGTTGTTGATGAAGACGACGTCCACCTCCCCGTTCCAGCGGGCAGCGGAAGTAGTAGCTCCTCTTGAATCCGACAAGCACGACGGCGTGGTGTCGGTGGCGGTGTAGAAGTCCGGCGGAGCTTCGCTAAGCAAACCGGGCAATATGAAGTGGAGGAGCAAAGCTAGGGTTTGGGAGGGGGTGGCCGGCCACTCAAGGGGGGCGGCCAAGCTATGGTCTTAGGGGTGGCCGGCCCCTCATTATATAGGTGGATCCCAAGTGTTGGTGTCCAAGTCTTCGAATAAGACCCGAAACCAAAACCTTCCATAGGAGGGGGCAAACCTAGCCCAACTAGGACTCCCACCCAAAGGTGGGATTCCCACCTCCCATGTGGGGGTTGGCCGGCCCCCTATGGTGGAGTCCACTTGGGACTCCACCCCCACTAGGGCTGGCCGGCCATGGAGGTGGAGTCCCTTGTGGACTCCACCTTCCTTGGTGGTTTCTTCCGGACTTTTCTAGAACCTTCTAGAACCTTCCATAGAACCTTCCGCGACATTTTATTCACATAAAATGACATCCTATATATGAATCTTATTCTCCGGACCATTCCGGAACTCCTCGTGATGTCCGGGATCACATCCGGGACTCCGAACAAATATTCCAACTTCATTCCATATTCAAGAACTACCATTTCAACATCCAACTTTAAGTGTGTCACCCTACGGTTCGAGAACTATGCGGACATGGTTGAGTACTCACTCCGACCAATAACCAATAGCGGGATCCGGAGATCCATAATGGCTCCCACATATTCAACGATGACTTTAGTGATCGAATGAACCATTCACATACATTACCAATTCCCTTTGTCTCGCGATATTTTACTTGTCCGAGGTTTGATCTTCGGTATCACTCTATACCTTGTTCAACCTCGTCTCCCGACAAGTACTCTTTACTCGTACCGTGGTATGTGGTCTCTTATGAACTCATTCATATGCTTGCAAGACATTAGACGACATTCCACCGAGAGGGCCCGGAGTATATCTATCCGTCATCGGGATGGACAAATCCCACTGTTGATCCATATGCCTCAACTCATACTTTCCGGATACTTAATCCCACCTTTATAGCCACCCATTTACGCAAGTGGTGTTTGGTGTAATCAAAGTACCTTTCCGGTATAAGTGATTTACATGATCTCATGGTCATAAGGACTAGGTAACTATGTATCGAAAGCTTATAGCAAATAACTTAATGACGAGATCTTATGCTACGCTTAATTGGGTGTGTCCATTATATCATTCACACAATGACATAACCTTGTTATTAATAACATCCAATGTTCATGATTATGAAACTAATCATCCATTAATCAACAAGCTAGTTTAAGAGGCATACTAGGGACTTCTTGTTTGTCTACATATCACACATGTACTAATGTTTCGGTTAATACAATTCTAGCATGATATATAAACATTTATCATAAACATAAAGATATAAATAATAACCACTTTATTATTGCCTCTAGGGCATATCTCCTTCAGTCTCCCACTTGCACTAGAGTCAATAATCTAGTTTACATTTGTAAAGATATAACACCTTGGCCTTATGGTGCTTTATCATGTATTGCTCATGGGAGAGGTTTTTAGTCAACGGATCTGACACGCTCAGAAACGTATGTATTTTGTAATTCATTTGCGTCTCAACGCATCATTCATTTCCAAATGAGTCGGCATTTAAATATGTTTGGTCTTCTGGTGGAACCTTAATTCCGCGGTCTGAAATATGTCACTAATATTGTCACACACAATATAGCTTCAAAGTTCTGACTCGTCGGAACTACACCAAGTTCTCAAAGAACCTCTTGACTTAACATCCTTTGTCATTGTCAAAACAATGACATACTCTGCCTTCTTTTGTAGAATCCATCACAATATTTAGAACTCTTCTAAATCTAGCATAGACAACTTCTAGCTCATTGTGCTACCTTTTAAACAACACTTAGTCTATATTAAGATTGAAATTATATTTTATATGTGACAAAAACAATATTGGTGTAACACCTTACAGCCGATTTGTTTGTCATTTCTTCATACAAAAATATATATATATATCCTTAGTTCTTCTAAAGTACTCAAGGATATTCTTACTTGTCGTCCAATGATCATCATATGAATCATTCTGGTAAATGCTCATAACACTTTATAGCACATGATATCTGATTGTGTACATATTATTCGTGATCTATAATCACTCATGTGTTTTTACTCTTTGAGTGTCAGATACACTCAAGTCTTTAAAACTTTACATGACAAGAACATCTTCTTAATATTTCTATATTGAACTATTTCAATATCCATTCTATGTACTTTGACTTAAACTTATTTTGTGTCTCAATCTATCTTCATAGATCTTGACACTAAATTTGTTTCAGATCATTATCTTTTCATTGAAGTTAATTTCTCAATGAAACCTTTTAATCAAGTATATAATTACATCATTTATAACCAACTATATGTCATCTACATAAGTATTATAAATATGTCTCAGCGCTCCCACTTAATTTCTTGCAAACGCAAGCCTCTTCATCGTCTCTGATGAAATCAAAAACTCTTTGACTATTTCATCTGGTGAAGATTCCAACTCCGTGATACTTACTTCATCCAATTGAAGTTTGTATACCTATCTAGTATTCCACGGACCAGCAAAACTCTTGGTTGTATCTAGTATACACCTTTAATACACACTTTTGTTAAGTAGTGTATTTTGCTATCCTACTAACATATCTCATAAAAGAAATATGTAGTGATTACTAGAATAATCCACATAGACTATAAGCATTACTACGGAAGATCTAATCTTATCGTAGTTAACTCTTTGAACTTTGTCGTAAACAATTTTTCGACAAGTCAAGCTTCTTTTCAGGATATTCCATCCAAGTCCATCAATTTAATAGATCCATTTACTTTCAAAAAGTATTTATCTATCTTGGATTTCATGGTGTATAGCCATTTTAACGGAGTCAGGGCCCATCATAACTTCTTTGTTTGTAGTTGGTTTATCATTGTTCAAAATCAATTCTTTGTTCACAAATCATTTATTTGATCACAAAGTAAACCATACCTACAAGGTTCAATATGTATTTCGATCTCCATGGCTAAAACACTTTGTAGTCATGGGAGCCATGATCGTCGTGGCCGCTTCCGAAACAAATTCCGATGCTGCGCTACTCTGATCATTATGCTCAGGTTCATAAACCTTATCAAATTATATTGTCCTCCCACTCAAAAACTTCACTAGAAACAATTTCTTGGAAATAAGTGGGAAGAATTCCCAATCAATTCTCTGGGATAACCAATAAAGACATTCATCCGTTTTTGGTTGTTAACTTTTAGACCAAAATTTAAAGAAAGGACTATTAGGGTTTATACCCATACCATAACTTGTATGGTGTCATTTCAACGGATCATGATGATGCTCTATTCAGTGTAAAAGCGGTAGTCACTAAAGCATAATCCACAAAAATATAATGGCGTCATAATATTTTATCTCATCATTAATCCAACAAGGTTTGGATACATATCTTGGATACTATATCATCATTATGATACTCCAAGAAATGTGAGTTGTAGAACAATTTCATAACTCTCTTAGATGTTTGCTAAAACTCGTAATTCAAATATTTCTACCATGATCCAATCATAGATATTTGACTTTTCTATTACGATGATTTCCACTTCATGCTGAAAATTATTTGAATCCATTCAAATGTTTCAAACTTCTTCCTTATTGAATATATCCACATATATATACTCAATTCATTGTTGAAAGTTTTCATGAAGTAGAAGAATCTCCCGCACACAACTATGCCCAGTGAACCACATACATCATCATGTATTTTTCCACTAAGTTAGTTGCCCGTTCAACTCTTGGCCTATGAACGGTATTTTAATCATTCTCTTTAGAAAAGATTTGCAAGCGCCAAATGATTCAAAAATCAAATGACTCCAAAAATCCATTTACATGGAGTTCCTTCATGCGTTTCTTTCTAACATGACCTAAATGGCGGTTCCACAAATAAGTGGAATTCAAATCATTTGCCTTATGGCATTTTAGCGTCAGTGTTATGTATGTGTGTTTCACCATTAAGATTCATAATAACTTATCCATCGTATATGGAGTAATGTCATAACTTGAACAACTCATTGTTTTCATTTGACCAGAGCAAAATAACAATTATTAAGTTCTTTATTATAAATTCTAAGGGCTAGGTAGAATGCCAACGACAAACATAATAACACTTTATTATGTTCCAGACGTGCATTATTACCATATTCCTTATCAGTCACTTAGGCCATTGTATTCTTGTATTGCGTTGTTTTGTATGACACTTCATACCAACCAATATGGTACAAATACCCAAGAATTTCATTGTGTGACCAAATGAGGAATACATCCATAACATGTATATCATTTATATACACCTGAGCTAGACTTTCTAGTCTTTTCTTTCTTTCTGCCAAAATATCTTTTGTAGTTTCTCTTTTAGCTTTCCTCATTCTCAGAAAAACACTTCACCTTCAATAACTTCTAGGTTTGTTGGTAAAATACCAATAACCTTGAGGTTCTTACTTTGAAGTTTATCATCATATGACAAGTGTTCCAAAATTTCACTATTAGTAACTTTGTGATATGATGAACAATTTCACTCATAATTTTATCCATTATATCATGACTACTTTCCGAGACCATGTCTGTACATGCTAGGCTCGTAAAGTTTAACCTCAGTATTCGCATGTGCAAATCTGGCTTGCACCCGTTGTATGCACACGTAGAATCTATCACACCCGATCATCACGTGATGCTTCGAAACGACGAGTCTTAGCAACGGTGCATACTAAGGATGATAATTTCATGGATATGCAAATATCGTTAGTGCCCCAATAGTTGGAGGATTGTGACGCCTGGCGTCTTCAACCTTCATACATTCCCATAAAACTTATGAGTTTATGTAGTCTCACCATATAATATTCTATCATCTTGCAATAAGGTCTTAGATATCTCATATATCTCATACCTTGATTATTTCTGAAAACTAAATTTTCAGCTCCTTACTTTTCAAACAAATTTGAACTTCAAGTTTGACGGAGACAAGATAACTTTAGGTACTAATTGAAACCATAGCTCTTTGAATCAAAAATGTGAGGTTTACTAAAAGTTTGCAATAGGACTTAATCATTTCTTGATTCATTAACAATACGGTACCAATCCGTAAAGTTTCTTATCAGATTTTAACAGTATTTCTATCTCAATAACAAGACTAGCGCATAGTAGAAAAACGGATGCCAATACTACAAAATTAATTCAAAATACTACTCAGACTATGTTTATGATAATTAGTTCATGTTTTAATCTAATTACTAATGAACTCCCACTTAATACAACATCCCTCATAGTTGTTAAGTGGTACACGATCCAAATCCACTACACCAAAACCGATCATCACGTGAGATGATGTAGCTTCAATGGTGAACATCAACATGTTGATCATATCATCCATATGACTCGTGTTCAACCTTTCGGTATCACGTGTTCCGAGACCATGTCTGTACATGCTAGGCTCGTCAAGGCCTCCTTAGTATCCGCATGTGCAAAACTGTCTTGCACCCGTTGTATGCACTTGTTGATTCTATCACACCCGATCATCACGAGATGCTTCGAAACGACAAGTCTTGGCAACGGTGCTACTAAGGATGAACACTTTATTATCTTGAGATTTTAGTGAGGGATCATCTTATAATGCTACCGTCGCGATCTAAGCAAAATAAGATGCATAAAAAGGATTAACATCACATGCAGTTCATATGTGATATGATATGGCCCTTTTGTCTTTGCGCCTTTGATCTTCATCTCCAAAGCACGGACATGATCTCCATCATCTTCGGGCATGATCTCCATCATCGTCGGCGTAGCACCAAGGTCAATGGCGCTGTCTTCATGATTGTCCTCCATGTAGCAACTATTACAACTACTTTGAAATACTACTCAACATGAAATTTAAAGACAACCATAAGGCTCCTGCCGGTTGCCACAATACAATAATGATCATCTCATACATATTCATCATCACATTATGGCCATATCACATCACCAAACCCCTGCAAAAACAAGTTAGACGTTCTCTAATTTGGTTTGCATATTTTACGTGGTTTAGGGTTTTCGAGTAAGATCCAATCTACCTACGAACATGAACCACAACGGTGATACTAGTGTTGTCAATAGAAGAGTAAATTGAATCTTTACTATAGTAGGAGAGACAGACACCCGCAAAGCCTCTTATGCAATACAAGTTGCATGTCGAACGAGGAACAAGTCTCATGAACGCGGTCATGTAAAGTTAGTCCGAGCCGCTTCATCCCACTATGCCATAAAGATGCAAAGTACTCAACTAAAGATAACAAGAGCATCAACGCCCACAAACCATTGTGTTCTATTCGTGCAACCATCTATGCATAGACACGGCTCTGATACCACTGTAGGATAACGTTGCATAGAAAACAAAAATTTTCCTACCGCGAACACGCAATCCAAGCCAAGATGCAATCTAGAAGACGGTAGCAACGAGGGGGTATCGAGTCTCACCCTTGAAGAGATTCCAAAGCCTACAAGATGAGGCTCTTGTTGCTGCGGTAGACGTTCACTTGCCGCTTGCAAAGCGCGTAGAAGATCTTGATCACGATCGGTTCCGGCGCCACGAACGGGCGGCACCTCCGTACTCGGTCACACGTTCGGTTGTTGATGAAGACGACGTCCACCTCCCCGTTCCAGCGGGCAGCGGAAGTAGTAGCTCCTCTTGAATCCGACAGCACGACGGCGTGGTGTCGGTGGCGGTGTAGAAGTCCGGCGGAGCTTCGCTAAGCAAACCGGGCAATATGAAGTGGAGGAGCAAAGCTAGGGTTTGGGAGGGGGTGGCCGGCCACTCAAGGGGGCGGCCAAGCTATGGTCTTAGGGGTGGCCGGCCCCCTCCCTTGGCCCCTCATTATATAGGTGGATCCCAAGTGTTGGTGTCCAAGTCTTCGAATAAGACCCGAAACCAAAACCTTCCATAGGAGGGGGCAAACCTAGCCCAACTAGGACTCCCACCCAAAGGTGGGATTCCCACCTCCCATGTGGGGGTTGGCCGGCCCCCTATGGTGGAGTCCACTTGGGACTCCACCCCCACTAGGGCTGGCCGGCCATGGAGGTGGAGTCCCTTGTGGACTCCACCTTCCTTGGTGGTTTCTTCCGGACTTTTCTAGAACCTTCTAGAACCTTCCATAGAACCTTCCGCGACATTTTATTCACATAAAATGACATCCTATATATGAATCTTATTCTCCGGACCATTCCGAACTCCTCGTGATGTCCGGGATCACATCCGGGACTCCGAACAAATATTCCAACTTCATTCCATATTCAAGAACTACCATTTCAACATCCAACTTTAAGTGTGTCACCCTACGGTTCGAGAACTATGCGGACATGGTTGAGTACTCACTCCGACCAATAACCAATAGCGGGATCCGGAGATCCATAATGGCTCCCACATATTCAACGATGACTTTAGTGATCGAATGAACCATTCACATACATTACCAATTCCCTTTGTCTCGCGATATTTTACTTGTCCGAGGTTTGATCTTCGGTATCACTCTATACCTTGTTCAACCTCGTCTCCGACAAGTACTCTTTACTCGTACCGTGGTATGTGGTCTCTTATGAACTCATTCATATGCTTGCAAGACATTAGACGACATTCCACCGAGAGGGCCCAGAGTATATCTATCCGTCATCGGGATGGACAAATCCCACTGTTGATCCATATGCCTCAACTCATACTTTCCGGATACTTAATCCCACCTTTATAGCCACCCATTTACGCAAGTGGTGTTTGGTGTAATCAAAGTACCTTTCCGGTATAAGTGATTTACATGATCTCATGGTCATAAGGACTAGGTAACTATGTATCGAAAGCTTATAGCAAATAACTTAATGACGAGATCTTATGCTACGCTTAATTGGGTGTGTCCATTATATCATTCACACAATGACATAACCTTGTTATTAATAACATCCAATGTTCATGATTATGAAACTAATCATCCATTAATCAACAAGCTAGTTTAAGAGGCATACTAGGGACTTCTTGTTTGTCTACATATCACACATGTACTAATGTTTCGGTTAATACAATTCTAGCATGATATATAAACATTTATCATAAACATAAAGATATAAATAATAACCACTTTATTATTGCCTCTAGGGCATATCTC
>NC_061514.1:126338126-126427478 GCF_022539505.1 Lolium rigidum
ATGAGCTTCTTATTCTATTTCCTGATTTAAGACATGGATGGTTTGATGCGAAAATTAAAAAACCCATGAACATATTAGTATGAACACTTTGAATACCATTGTTGCTAATGATATAGAAAGTTCTAAGCTTGGGGAAGCTGGTTCTGATGAGCATGATATTTTTAGTCCCCCAAGCATTGAGGAGAAAATTTACTTTGATGATACTTTGCCTCCTATTTATGATGATTATAATGATAATAGTCTTTTAGTACCGCCTGTTATGGAGGATAAATTTGTTTATGATTATACTATGCCTCCTACACTTGATGAGAATAATAATGATAGCTACTTTGTTGAATTTGCTCCCACTACAATTAATAAGAATGACTATGCTTATGTTGGGAGTAGTAATAATTTTATGCATGATACTCAGGATAAGAATGCTTTATGTGATAGTTATATTGTTGAGTTTGCTCATGATGCTACTGGATATTATTATGAGAGAGGAAAATACGGTTGTAGAAATTTTCATGTTACTAAAACACCTCTCTATATGCTGAAATTTTTGAAGTTACACTTGTTTTATCTTTCTATGCTTGTTGCATCATGCTTCATGAATTTGTTTATTTACAAGATTCCTATGCATAGGAAGCATGTTAGACTTAAATGTGTTTTGAATTTGCTTCTTGATGCTCTCTTTTGCTTCAACTCTCATCTTTATGAGTGCATCATTAAAATTGCTGAGCCCATCTTAATGGCTATAAAGAAAGCACTTCTTGGGATATAACCCATGTGTTTATTTTACTACAGCAATTTTGTTTTATATTTGAGTCTTGGAAGTTTTTACTACTGTAGCAACCTCTCCTTATCTTAGTTTTGTTGCATTGTTGTGCCAAGTAAAGTCTTTGATAGTAAGGTTCATACTAGATTTGGATTACTGCGCAGAAACAGATTTCTTGATGTCACGAATCTGGGCCTAATTCTCTGTAGGTAACTCATAATATTATGCCAATTTACGTGAGTGATCCTCAGATATGTACGCAAATTTCATTCAATTTGAGAATTTTCATTTGAGCAAGTCTGGTGCCTCAATAAAATTCGTCTTTACGGACTGTTCTGTTTTGATAGATTCTGCCTTTTATTTCGCATTGCTTCTTTTGCTATGTTGGATGGATTTCTTTGTTCCATTAACTTCCAGTAGCTTTGAGCAATGTCCAGAAGTGTTAAGAATGATTGTGTCACCTCTGAACATGTGAGTTTTTGATTATGCACTAACCCTCTAATGAGTTTGCTTTGAGTTTGGTGTGGAGGAAGTTTTCAAGGGTCAAGAGAGGAGGATGATATACTATGATCAAGAAGAGTGAAAGCTCTAAGCTTGGGGATGCCCCGGTGGTTCACCCCTGCATATTTCAAGAAGACTCAAGCGTCTAAGCTTGGGGATGCCCAAGGCATCCCCTTCTTCATCGACAAATTATCAGGTTCCTTCTCTTGAAACTATATTTTTATTCGGTCACATCTTATGTACTTTACTTGGAGCGTCTGTTTGTTTTTGTTTGAATAAAATATGATCCATCATGCTTGTGTGGGAGAGAGACACGCTCCGCTGGTTCATATGAACACATGTGTTCTTAGCTTTTATTTTTCATGGCGAAGGTTGAAACTGCTTCGTTAATTGTTATATGGTTGGAAACGGAAAATGCTACATGTAGTAATTGGTAGAATGTCTTGAATAATTTGATACTTGACAATTGTTGTTCTCATGTTTAAGCTCTTGCATCATATACTTTGCACCTATTAATGAAGAAATACATAGAGCTTGCTAAAATTTGGTTTGCATAATTGGTCTCTCTAAGGTCTAGATAATTTCTAGTAAAGAGTTTGAACAACAAGGAAGACGGTGTAGAGTCTTATAATGTTTACAATATGTCTTTTATGTGAGTTTTGTCTGCACCGGTTCATCCTTGTGTTTGTTTCAAATAACCTTGCTAGCCTAAACCTTGTATCGAGAGGGAATACTTCTCATGCATCCAAAATCCTTGAGCCAACCACTATGCCATTTGTGTCCACCATACCTACCTACTACATGGTATTTCTCCGCCATTCCAAAGTAAATTGCTTGAGTGCTACCTTTAAATAATTCAAAATTTATCACCTCTGATTTGTGTCAATGTTTTATAGCTCATGAGGAAGTATGTGGTGTTTATCTTTCATTCTTGTTGGGCAACTTTCACCAATGGACTAGTGGCTTCATCCGCTTATCCAATAATTTTGCAAAAAGAGCTGGCAATGGGATTCCCAGTCCCAAATTAATTAACCTAAATAGACACTCCTCCATGGTATGTGATTGTTGGACGGCACCCGAAGGATTCGGTTAGCCATGGCTTGAGAAAGCAAAGGTGGGGAGGAGTGTCATCATAATAAAACTAAAATAAAAAGGCACTCCTTCATGGTATGAGATTGTTGGCAGGCACCCGAGGATTCGGTTAGCCATGGTTTGTGAAAGAAAGGTTGGAAGGAGTGCCACCCAAAAATAAAAATAATTCATGGGAGCCGCTCTTTGAAGGTTTGTCTGGCAAGGGGGTTAGAGTGCCCACTACCATTCGTTGACAACAATAAACACCTCTCAAAATTTTACTTTTATGCTCTCTTTATGTTTTCAAAACCAAAGCTCTAGCACAAATATAGCAATCAATGCTTCCTCTCGCTGAAGGGCCTTTCTTTTACTTTTATGTTGAGTCAGTTCACCTATCTCTCTCCACCTCAAGAAGCAAACACTTGTGTGAACTGTGCATTGATTCCTACATACTTGCATATTGCACTTGTTATATTGCTTTGCATTGACAAACTATCATTGAGATATACATGTTACAAGTTGAAAGCAACCGCTGAAACTTAATCTTCCATTGTGTTGCTTCAATGCCTTTACTATGAATTTCTTGCTTTATGAGTTAACTCTTATGCAAGACTTATTGATGCTTGTCTTGAAAGTACTATTCATGAAAAGTCTTTGCTTTATGATTCATTTGTTTACTCATGTCATTTACCATTGTTTTGATCGCTGCATTCATTACATACGCTTACAATAATATGATCAAGGTTATGATGGCATGTCACTCCGTAAATTATCTTTGTTATCGCTTACCCGCTTCGGGACGAGCTGGAACTAAGCTTGGGGATGCCGATACGTCTCCGACGTATCGATAATTTCTTATGTTCCATGCCACATTATTGATGATATCTACATGTTTTATACACATTATATGTCATATTTATGCGTTTTCGGAACTAACCTATTGACGAGATGCCGAAGGGCCGATTCTTCGTTTTCTCGCTGTTTTTGGTTTCAGAAATCCTAGTAAGGAAATATTCTCGGAATTGGACGAAATCAACGCCCGTGGTCCTATTTTTCCACGAAGCTTCCAGAAGTCCGAAGGGGAAACAAAGTGGGGCCACGAGGTGGGGACACGGTAGGGCGGCGCGGCCCAAGCCCCGGCCGCGCCGGCCTAGTGTGTGGTCCCACCGGGACCCCTCCGAGGCTGCCCTTCCGCCTACTTAAGGTCTCCGTCGCGAAAACCCTATCACGTTCGACGAAACCAGAGAAAACCTTCCAGAGCCGCCGCCATCGCGAAGCCAAGATCGGGGGGACAGGAGTCTCTGTTCCGGCACGCCGCCGGGACGGGGAAGTGCCCCCGGAAGGCATCTCCATCGACACCACCGCCATCTTCATCAACGCTGCTGTCTCCCATGAGGAGGGAGTAGTTCTCCATCGAGGCTAAGGGCTGTACCGGTAGCTATGTGGTTCATCTCTCTCCTATGTACTTCAATACAATAATCTCATGAGCTGCCTTACATGATTGAGATTCATATGATGATGCTTGTAATCTAGATGTCATTATGCTAGTCAAGTGGGTTTTACTTATGTGATCTCCAGGAGACTCCTTGTCCCACGTGTGTAAAGGTGACGAGTGTGTGCACCGTGTGGGTCTCTTAGGCTATATTTCACGGAATACTTATTCACTGTTATGAATGGCATAGTGAAGTGCTTATTTATATCTCTTTATGATTGCAATGTGTTTTGTATCACAATTTATCCGTGTGCTACTCTAGTGATGTTATTAAAGTAGTTTATTCCTCCTGCACGGTGTAATGGTGACAGTGTGTGCATCGTGTAGTACTTGGCGTAGGCTATGATTGTGATCTCTTGTAGATTATGAAGTTAAATATTGCTATGATGGTATTGATGTGATCTATGCCTCCTTTCGTAGCGTGAAGGTGACAGTGTGCATGCTATGTTAGTACTTGGTTTGGTTATGTTGATCTCATTGTGCACTCTAAGGTTATTTAAATATGAACATCGAATATTGTGGAGCTTGTTAACTCCGGCATTGAGGGTTCGTGTAATCCTACAGAGTTAGTGGTGTTCATCATCCAACAAGAGAGTGTAGAGTCTAGCATCTATCTATTTATTTTGTTATGTGATCAATGTTGAGAGTGTCCACTAGTGAAAGTATGATCCCTAGGCCTTGTTCCTAAATATCGCTATCGCTGCTTGTTTACTCGTTTTATCGCATCTCTATCGTCCGCAATATTACCACCATCAACCACACGCCAGTCCCGGGCAAAGCACTTTTCTCGGTGCCGTTGCTACTGCTTATATTTATTCATACCACCTCGTATTTCACTATCTCTTCGCCAAACTAGTGCACCTATTAGGTGTGTTGGGGACACAAGAGACTTCTTGCTTTGTGGTTGCGGGGTTGCTTCGGAGGGATATCTTTGACCTCTTCCTCCCCGAGATCGATAAACCTTAGGTGATCCACTTAAGGGAAACTTGCTGCTGTTCTACAAACCTCTGCTCTTGGAGGCCCAACACTGTCTACAAGAATAGTAGCACCCGTAGACATCATCCAACAAGATTGAAAGATAAAACACCACATACTTCCTCATGAGCTATAAAACATTGACACACATAAGAGATAATTACTTTTGAAATATTTAAAGGTAGCACATGAAATATTTACTTGGAGTGGCGCAAAATACCACATAATAGGTAGTTATGGTGGACACAAATGGCATGGGTTTGGTTTAAGGTTTTGGATGCACGAGAAGCATTCCCTCTCAGTACAGGTCTTTGGCTAGCAAGGTTGGTTAGCAAGCATAAGAGTTGAGGGAAACAACCAAATATACATGTGATAGAAACAATCATGCATCTTCCTTGTAAGCACAAACAATTTTAACTTCAGAATACTAAGCTCATTAGCTAACAAGAAAGAAAGATAATGAAATAATATATCTACATGTACTTCCCTCTTTTCTACTTAAGCCTCAAAGTATTGTTGCTTGTTGACCAATGCTAAGTTTGCCAAAACCAAATAGATTTACTTGATGCTCCCAAAGTGATATCAATACTAACAACAAGATCAATCATATAACAGAAATTGCAAACTAAAATAAGGTGTGCAAAAAGTAAATGATAAAACTTCTCATTAATATTCCATAACGATAACTCACACCAAGGGATACATAGATAACCAACTAAAAGAGAGATACTTCCACACCGCAAACCATCTTATATGATAACTTCCCTACTCATGATATGACACTACTTGACAGTAAAAAGGTAAAAGATAGTGATGATGTGATACCGCGGCACTCCCCCCAAGCTTGGAACAAGCCAAGGGGGTGTCAATACCAATGATGAATTACTCCTTCGGCGATGGTGGTGAATTCTTGATAAGCTTCTTAACAAGCTCCTTTAGCTCATCAATCTCGTAGGTGAGGTTGCGGATCAGCTCCGAGTTGTGCTCGACGCGGTTAATGAGTATGTCAGACGGCGAGTCCCAACTCTTAGAGTTGTTTCCCCACTCATCAGCTTCAGGTTTCATCCTTCTTGCATTGTTAGAACGATCCATATCCCAGCTACTAGGCAATTCTGCCTCAGGGATCCTTTCAATTTGACTCTTATGAATTAGAGTGTGGAAGGGGTTATTGATGCCTGGAGAAGATGTACATGGAGCTAGGAAGCGACGTGGGACTTTTCCTCCGGTGCTCATCCGTGCGCCTCTCTTGAGGTTGAACGGATTCGCCACCACCCCGATGCTTGCGACGGTGGCGCGCGGGTATACACGCGGGTCTTCCTCCACTTCTCCTTCATCTTCACTCTCGACTTCTTCTTTCAACTCGGGGTCTTGAATATCTTCCTCCAAAGGCCCCTTGCCCTTGTTGTTGGAGACCATGGTGCTTCTAGATCAAAAACAGATCCTGGCAGAAAACATCTCGAAACAAAACACGACAAGAAGACGATATACGGACCTCGGGGGATCCGGGGGATTATATAACAAAAAATTTCACGACAAAAGTAAAGCACCAGGTCGAACCCGAGTGGGAGAGGGACTCCGAGGAGCCGTCCCCATATGGTGGCGCGGCCAGGGTGGGGCCCGCGCCACCACGTGGGGACGCGCCCTCGTGCACCTCCTCCACTCCGATTCGATCTCGTAATTTTTCATATTTTCTAAAAATAGCAAAAATATTGTTCGGAAAGTTAAACGCGGACTTTTTACTACCAAAACCGTTACCTATTCGAAGTCGAACTCTGCAGAACTATCAATTTGATCTTTGATGAAAGTTTCCGGAGTCACCACTCGAATAACATCAACATCTTCATTATAAGAATCTCCAGAAATATAATGTTTGAGTCTTTGTCCATTCACCACTTGTGTGGCATCATCTTTCAGCGAAGCAATTTTTATTGCCCTGAACGATACACCTCCACAATGACATATGGTCCTTCCCATTTTGAGAGTAATTTTCCTGCAAAAAATCTGAGACGAGACCGATACAATAGGACTTTATCTCCAACATTAAATTCTCTTTTAATAATTCTTCTATCATGCCATTTCTTAACTTTCTCCTTAAAAAGTCTAGAATTTTCATAAGCTTCACTTCTCCACTCATCTAAAGAACTCAATTGTAGCAACCTTTTCTTACCGGCAAGTTTAAAATCTTTATTAAGTTCTCTTACAGCCCAATAAGCTTTGTGCTCTAGTTCTAACGGTAAATGACAAGCTTTTCCATAAACCATTTTATAAGGAGACATACCCATAGGATTTTTATAAGCGAGTTCTATAAGCCCACAACGCTTCCTTCAACTTACTAGCCCAATTTTTCCTAGATTTATTAACAACCTTTTGCAAGATAGATTTAATTTCTCTATTTGATAATTCTACTTGCCCACTAGTTGGAGGATGATAAGTCTGAAGCAATTCTATGATTAATACCATATTTAGCAAGAGTTTTTCTAAAACCACCATGAATAAAATGAGAACCTCCATCGAGTCGTAAGATATCTAGGTACTCCAAACCTAGGAAAAATAACATCTAAAAGCATTTTTAAAGAGGTCTCACCATCAACACTTTTTGTGGGTATGGCTTCCACCCATTTAGTAACATAATCAACAAGCAACAAGTATATGAGTGTTACCTTCAAGAAGGGAAAGGACCCATGAAGTCAAATCCCCAACAATCAAATGGTTCAATAACAAGAGTATAATTCATAGGCATTTCATTGCGTCTAGAGATATTACCAACTCTTTGACATTCATCACAAGATAAAATAAACTTTCTTGCATCTTTAATGAGGGTTGGCCAATAAAAACCTGATCGTAGAACCTTTTCTCGCGGTTCTATCTCCGGCGTGATGTCCTCCATAAACACTACCACGACACTTACTCAATATCTCTTGTTGTTCATATTCGGGGACACATCTTCGCATAATACCATCCACTCCTTCTTTATATAAGTGTGGTCATCCCAAAAATAATGCCTCAAGTCATAAAAGAATTTCCTCCTTTGTTGAGCTGAAAAGGTTGGAGGCAAGTACTTGGAAACAATAAAGTTAGCATAATCGAGCATACCAAGGACTATCTCGCGAGCTCACCTTAATTGCAGCAAATTGTTCATTTGGAAAACTATCATTAACAGGAACAGGATAAAAGCAATATTTTCCAATCTAGACAAATTATCAGCAATAGGATTATCAGCACCTTTCCTATCTACAATATTAAATCAAATTCTTGAAAAAGAAGCACCCATCTAATAAGCCTTGGCTTAGCATCTTTCTTTTCCATAAGGTACCTAATTGCAGCATGATCAGTATGAACTGTGACTTTTGAATCAACAATATAAGGTCTAAACTTGTCACAAGCAAAAACTACAACTAATAACTCTTTTTCAGTTGTAGCATAATTTCTTTGAGCAGCATCAAGAGTTTTACTAGCATAATGAATAACATTCAATTTTTTCTCTACTCTCGTCCAAGAACAACACCTACAGACAAAATCACTAGCATCACACATAATTTCAAAAGGTAAATTCCAATCGGGAGGTTCAACTACGGGAGCAGTTGTTAAGGCTTTCTTTAGAGTTTCAAAAACTTCCTTACAATCATCATCAAAAACAAAAGGTACATCTTTATGAAGAAGATTAGTAAGAGGCTTTGAAATTTTAGAGAAATCTTTAATAAATCTCCTATAAAAACCAGCATGACCAAGAATACTACGAAAACCTTTAACATCCCTAGGATAGGTGATACGTCTCAAACGTATCTATAATTTCTTATGTTCCATGCTACTTTTATGACAATACCTACATGTTTTGTTCACACTTTATGATGATTTTATGTGTTTTCCGGAACTAACCTATTAACGAGATGCCGAAGTGCCAGTTCCTGTTTTCTGCTGTTTTTGGTTTCAGAAATCCTAGTAAGGAAATATTCTCGGAATTGGACGAAATCAAGGCCCACGATCTTATATTTCCACGAAGCTTCCAGAACACCGAAGATGGACCAGAGGGGAGGCCCAGGGCCCCCACACATGGTGGCGGCGCGACCAGAGGGGGGGCGCGCCCCCCTGGTGTGTGGAGCCCCCAGACCCCTTCCGACTCCGACTCTTCGCCTATATAAGTCGTCGTGACCTAAATCTTCGAGACGGATAAGCCACGATACGAGAAAATTTCCCGAGCCGCCGCCACCGCGAAGCCAAGATTCGGGGAAAGAAGTTTCTGTTCCGGCACGCCGCCGGGACGGGGAAGTGCCCCCGGGAGTCATCTTCATCGACACCACCGCCATCTTCATCGCCATCGTTGTCTCCCATGATGAGGAGGGAGTTCTCCCCCGAGGCTAAGGGCTGTACCGTAGCTATGTGGTTCATCTCTCTCTCCCATGTGATCTTTATGTGATCATGAGCTTTGTGATCTAGTTGAATATCATCTATGTGCTACTCTAGTGATGTTATTAAAGTAGTCTATTCCTCCTCCATGATGTAATGTTGACAGTATGTGCATCATGTAGTACTTGGTATAAGCTATGATTGTGATCTCTTGTAGATTATGAAGTTAACTATTACTATGATAGTATTGATGCGATATATTCCCCCTTTCATAGCCTGACGGTGACAGTGTGCATGCTATGTTAGTACTTGGTTTGGTTATGTTGATCTGTTGTGCACTCTAAGGTTATTTAAATATGAACATCGAATATTGTGGAGCTTGTTAACTCCGGCATTGAGGGTTCGTGTAATCCTACACGGTTAGTGGTGTTCATCATCCAACAAGAGAGTGTAGAGTCTAGCATCTATCTATTTATTTTGTTATGTGATCAATGTTGAGAGTGTCCACTAGTGAAAGTATGATCCCTAGGCCTTGTTCCTAAATATCGCTATCGCTGCTTGTTTACTTGTTTCTCTGCATCTCTACTTGTCTGCAATATTACCACCATCAACCACACGCCGATCCTGGGCAAAGCACTTTTACGGGTGTCGTTGCTACTGCTTATATTTATTCATACCACCTGTATTTCACTATCTCTTCGCCAAACTAGTGCACCTATTAGGTGTGTTGGGGACACAAGAGACTTCTTGCTTTGTGGTTGCAGGGTTGCTTCAGAGGGATATCTTTGACCTCTTCCTCCCTGAGATCGATAAACCTTAGGTGATCCACTTAAGGGAAACTTGCTGCTTTTCTACAAACCTCTGCTCTTGGAGGCCCAACACTGTCTACAAGAATAGTAGCACCCGTAGACATCATCCAACAAGATTGAAAGATAAAACACCACATACTTCCTCATGAGCTATAAAACATTGACACAAATAAGAGATAATTACTTTTGAAATATTTAAAGGTAGCACATGAAATATTTACTTGGAGTGGCGCAAAATACCACATAATAGGTAGTTATGGTGGACACAAATGGCATGGGTTTGGTTTAAGGTTTTGGATGCACGAGAAGCATTCCCTCTCGGTACGGGTCTTTGGCTAGCAAGGTTGGTTAGCAAGCATAAGAGTTGAGGGAAACAACCAAATATACATGTGATAGAAACAATCATGCATCTTCCTTGTAAGCACAAACAATTTTAACTTCAGAATACTAAGCTCATTAGCTAACAAGAAAGAAAGATAATGAAATAATATATCTACATGTACTTCCCTCTTTTCTACTTAAGCCTCAAAGTATTGTTGCTTGTTGACCAATGCTAAGTTTGCCAAAACCAAATAGATTTACTTGATGCTCCCAAAGTGATATCAATACTAACAACAAGATCAATCATATAACAGAAATTGCAAACTAAAATAAGGTGTGCAAAAAGTAAATGATAAAACTTCTCATTAATATTCCATAACGATAACTCACACCAAGGGATACATAGATAACCAACTAAAAGAGAGATACTTCCACACTCCAAACCATCTTATATGATAACTTCCCTACTCATGATATGACACTACTTGACAGTAAAAAGGTAAAAGATAGTGATGATGTGATACCGCGGCACTCCCCCCAAGCTTGGAACAAGCCAAGGGGGTGTCAATACCAATGATGAATTACTCCTTCGGCGATGGTGGTGAATTCTTGATAAGCTTCTTAACAAGCTCTTTAGCTCATCAATCTCGTAGGTGAGGTTGCGGATCAGCTCCGAGTTGTGCTCGACGCGGTTAATGAGTATGTCAGACGGCGAGTCCCAACTCTTAGAGTTGTTTCCCCACTCATCAGCTTCAGGTTTCATCCTTCTTGCATTGTTAGAACGATCCATATCCCAGCTACTAGGCAATTCTGCCTCAGGGATCCTTTCAATTTGACTCTTATGAATTAGAGTGTGGAAGGGGTTATTGATGCCTGGAGAAGATGTACATGGAGCTAGGAAGCGACGTGGGACTTTTCCTCCGGTGCTCATCCGTGCGCCTCTCTTGAGGTTGAACGGATTCGCCACCACCCCGATGCTTGCGACGGTGGCGCGCGGTATACACGCGGGTCTTCCTCCACTTCTCCTTCATCTTCACTCTCGACTTCTTCTTTCAACTCGGGGTCTTGAATATCTTCCTCCAAAGGCCCCTTGCCCTTGTTGTTGGAGACCATGGTGCTTCTAGATCAAAAACAGATCCTGGCAGAAAACATCTCGAAACAAAACACGACGAGAAGACGATATACGGACCTCGGGGGATCCGGGGGATTATATAACAAAAAATTTCACGACAAAAGTAAAGCACCAGGTCGAACCCGAGTGGGAGAGGGACTCCGAGGAGCCGTCCCCATATGGTGGCGCGGCCAGGGTGGGGCCCGCGCCACCACGTGGGGACGCGCCCTCGTGCACCTCCTCCACTCCGATTCGATCTCGTAATTTTTCATATTTTCTAAAAATAGCAAAAATATTGTTCGGAAAGTTAAACGCGGACTTTTTACTACCAAAACCGTTACCTATTCGAAGTCGAACTCCGCGTAACTATCAATTTGATCTTTGATGAAAGTTTCCGGAGTCACCACTCGAATAACATCAACATCTTCATTATAAGAATCTCCGGAAATATAATGTTTGAGTCTTTGTCCATTCACCACTTGTGTGGCATCATCTTTCAGCTGAAGCAATTTTTATTGCCCCCGAACGATACACCTCCACAATGACATATGGTCCTTCCCATTTTGAGAGTAATTTTCCTGCAAAAAATGCGAGACGAGACCGATACAATAGGACTTTATCTCCAACATTAAATTCTCTTTTAATAATTCTTCTATCATGCCATTTCTTAACTTTCTCCTTAAAAAGTCTAGAATTTTCATAAGCTTCACTTCTCCACTCATCTAAAGAACTCAATTGTAGCAACCTTTTCTTACCGGCAAGTTTAAAATCTTTATTAAGTTCTCTTACAGCCCAATAAGCTTTGTGCTCTAGTTCTAACGGTAAATGACAAGCTTTTCCATAAACCATTTTATAAGGAGACATACCCATAGGATTTTTATAAGCAGTTCTATAAGCCCACAACGCTTCCTTCAACTTACTAGCCCAATTTTTCCTAGATTTATTAACAACCTTTTGCAAGATAGATTTAATTTCTCTATTTGATAATTCTACTTGCCCACTAGTTGGAGGATGATAAGCTGAAGCAATTCTATGATTAATACCATATTTAGCAAGAGTTTTTCTAAAACCACCATGAATAAAATGAGAACCTCCATCAGTCGTAAGATATCTAGGTACTCCAAACCTAGGAAAAATAACATCTAAAAGCATTTTTAAAGAGGTCTCACCATCAACACTTTTTGTGGGTATGGCTTCCACCCATTTAGTAACATAATCAACGACAACAAGTATATGAGTGTTACCTTCTGAAGAAGGGAAAGGACCCATGAAGTCAAATCCCCAACAATCAAATGGTTCAATAACAAGAGTATAATTCATAGGCATTTCATTGCGTCTAGAGATATTACCAACTCTTTGACATTCATCACAAGATAAAATAAACTTTCTTGCATCTTTAATGAGGGTTGGCCAATAAAAACCTGACTGTAGAACCTTTTCTGCGGTTCTATCTCCGGCGTGATGTCCTCCATAAACACTACCACGACACTTACTCAATATCTCTTGTTGTTCATATTCGGGGACACATCTTCGCATAATACCATCCACTCCTTCTTTATATAAGTGTGGTCATCCCAAAAATAATGCCTCAAGTCATAAAAGAATTTCCTCCTTTGTTGAGCTGAAAAGGTTGGAGGCAAGTACTTGGAAACAATAAAGTTAGCATAATCAGCATACCAAGGACTATCTCGCGAGCTCACCTTAATTGCAGCAAATTGTTCATTTGGAAAACTATCATTAACAGGAACAGGATAAAAGCAATATTTTCCAATCTAGACAAATTATCAGCAATAGGATTATCAGCACCTTTCCTATCTACAATATTAAATCAAATTCTTGAAAAAGAAGCACCCATCTAATAAGCCTTGGCTTAGCATCTTTCTTTTCCATAAGGTACCTAATTGCAGCATGATCAGTATGAACTGTGACTTTTGAATCAACAATATAAGGTCTAAACTTGTCACAAGCAAAAACTACAGCTAATAACTCTTTTTCAGTTGTAGCATAATTTCTTTGAGCAGCATCAAGAGTCTTACTAGCATAATGAATAACATTCAATTTTTTCTCTACTCTCTGTCCAAGAACAACACCTACAGCAAAATCACTAGCATCACACATAATTTCAAAAGGTAAATTCCAATCAGGAGGTTCAACTACAGGAGCAGTTGTTAAGGCTTTCTTTAGAGTTTCAAAAACTTCCTTACAATCATCATCAAAAACAAAAGGTACATCTTTATGAAGAAGATTAGTAAGAGGCTTTGAAATTTTAGAGAAATCTTTAATAAATCTCCTATAAAAACCAGCATGACCAAGAATACTACGAAAACCTTTAACATCCCTAGGATAGGTGATACGTCTCAAACGTATCTATAATTTCTTATGTTCCATGCTACTTTTATGACAATACCTACATGTTTTGTTCACACTTTATGATGATTTTATGTGTTTTCCGGAACTAACCTATTAACGAGATGCCGAAGTGCCAGTTCCTGTTTTCTGCTGTTTTTGGTTTCAGAAATCCTAGTAAGGAAATATTCTCGGAATTGGACGAAATCAAGGCCCACGATCTTATATTTCCACGAAGCTTCCAGAACACCGAAGATGGACCAGAGGGGAGGCCCAGGGCCCCCACACATGGTGGCGGCGCGGCCAGAGGGGGCGCGCCCCCCTGGTGTGTGGAGCCCCCAGACCCCTTCCGACTCCGACTCTTCGCCTATATAAGTCGTCGTGACCTAAATCTTCGAGACAGATAAGCCACGATACGAGAAAATTTCCAGAGCCGCCGCCACCGCGAAGCCAAGATTCGGGGGAAAGAAGTCTCTGTTCCGGCACGCCGCCGGGACGGGGAAGTGCCCCCGGGAGTCATCTTCATCGACACCACCGCCATCTTCATCGCCATCGTTGTCTCCCATGATGAGGAGGGAGTTCTCCCCCGAGGCTAAGGGCTGTACCGTAGCTATGTGGTTCATCTCTCTCTCCCATGTGATCTTTATGTGATCATGAGCTTTGTGATCTAGTTGAATATCATCTATGTGCTACTCTAGTGATGTTATTAAAGTAGTCTATTCCTCCTCCATGATGTAATGTTGACAGTATGTGCATCATGTAGTACTTGGTATAAGCTATGATTGTGATCTCTTGTAGATTATGAAGTTAACTATTACTATGATAGTATTGATGCGATATATTCCCCCTTTCATAGCTCGACGGTGACGAGTGTGCATGCTATGTTAGTACTCGGTATAATTGCAATGGTCTATTATGCACTCTAAGGTTACTTAAATATGAATACCGAATGTTGTGGAGCTTGTTAACTCCGGCATTGAGGTGCTCTCGTAGCCCTACACAATGAATGGTGTTTGTCATCCAACAAGAGAGTGTAGAGAAAGTAGTATTTGTTTATTCAGTTATGTGATCAATGTTGAGAGTGTTCACTAGTGAAAGTATGATCCCTAGGCCTTATTTCCGAACATCGAATCTCCGTTTACTTACTGTTCTGTTGCATGTTTGCTCGCTGCCATATTTTATTCAGATTGTTATTACCGCTTATATACATCCATATTACTTGTATTTCACTATCTCTTCGCCGAACTAGTGCACCTATACATCTGACAAGTGTATTAGGTGTGTTGGGGACACAAGAGACTTCTTGTATCGTGATTGCAGGGTTGCTTGAGAGGGATATCTTTGACCTTCCTCCCTGAGTTGGATAAACCTTGGGTGATTCACTTTAGGGAAACTTGCTGCTGTTCTACAAACCTCTGCTCTTGGAGGCCCAACACTGTCTACAGGAATAGAAGCGTGCGTAGACATCAAGTTATTTTCTGGCGCCGTTGCCGGGGAGGTAAGGTAAAAGGTATTCACATCCTCCGACCACTAAGCTATCTCCTAGTCTTGTTTCCGGTGTGTGAGTGCTCGAAACTATTTCCTTTAGATCCTGCAATTGCATCTTTTTGTTTCCTGTTTTACACTAGTAAGGCATAATGGACAATAACAATGAGCTTTTTATTCTATTTCCTGAGTTAAGACATGGATTGTTTGATGCGAAAATTAAAAAACCTATGGAACCTTATTTGCATGCTAGTCGCAATGATATTAGTATGAACGCTTCGAACACCATTGTTGTTAATGCTATGGAAGAATTTAAGCTTGGGGAAGCTGATTTTGATGAGCATGATATTTTTAGTCCCCCAAGCATGGAGGAGAATATTTTCTTTGATGATACTTTACCTTCTATTTATGATGATTATAATGATAGTGGTCTTCTGGTGCCGCCTACTATGGAGGATAAATTTGATTATGATTACAATATGCCTCCTACATTTGATGATAGCCACTTTGGTGAATTTGCGCCTACTACAATTAATAAGAATGACTATGCTTATGTTGGGAGTAGTAAAAAATTTATGCATGAGACTCATGATAAGAATGTTTCATTTGATAGTTATATTGTTGAGTTTGTTCATGATGCTACTGAAAATATTTATGAGAGAGGAAAATATGGTTGTAGAAATTTTCATGTTACTAAAACACCTCTCTATATGCTGAAATTTTTGAAGTTACACTTGTCTTATCTTTCTATGCTTGTTGCATTATGCTTCATGAATTTGTTTATTTACAAGATTCCTTTACATAGGAAGTGGGTTAGACTTAAATTTGTTTCATACTTGCTTTTGATGCTCTCTTTTGCTTCAACTCTTATTTCTTATGTGAGCATCATTAAAATTGTTGAGCCCATCTTAATGGCTATAAAGAAAGCACTTCTTGGGAGATAACCCATGCTTTTATTTTGCTACTGTTTTGTTGTGTTTTGGAAGTTGTTACTACTGTAGCAACCTCTCCTTATCTTTATTTTATTGCATTGTTGTGCCTAGTAAAGTCTTTGATGGTAAGGTTGATACTAGATTTGGATTACCGCGCAGAAACAGATTTCTTACTATCACGAATTTGAGTAGGATTCTCTGTAGGTAACTCAGAAAAATCTGCCAATTTACGTGAGTGATACTCAGATATGTACGCAACTTTCATTCAATTTGAGCTTTTTCATCTGAGCAAGTTAAGTGCCTCAAAAAAATTCGTCTTTACGGTACGTTCTGTTTTGACAGATTCTGCCTTTTATTTCGCATTGCCTCTTTTGCTATGTTGAATGGATTTCTTTGTTCCATTAACTTCCAGTAGCTTTGTGCAATGTCCAGAAGTGTTAAGAATGATTATGTCACCTCTGAATATATGAATTTTCAATTATGCACTAACCCTCTAATGATATTGTTTTGAGTTTGGTGTGGAGGAAGTTTTCAATGGTCAAGAGAGGAGGATGATACAATATGATCAAGAAGAGTGAAAAGTCTAAGCTTGGGGATGCCCCCGTGGTTCATCCCTGCATATTTTAAGAAGACTCAAGCATCTAAGCTTGGGGATGCCCAAGACATCCCCTTCTTCATCGACAACTTATCAGGTCACCTCTAGTGAAACTATATTTTTATTCCGTCACATCTTATGTGCTTTACTTGGAGCGTCTGTTTGTTTTTGTTTTTGTTTGAATAAAATCGGATCCTAGCATTCCTTGTTTGGGAGAGAGACACGCTCCGTTGTTTCGTATGAACACATATGTTCTTAGCTTTATTCTTAATGTTCATGGCGAAGGTTGAAACCGCTTCGTTAATTGTTATATGGTTGGAAACGAGAAAATGCTGCATGTGGTAATTGGTATAATGTCTTGAATAATTTGATACTTGGCAATTGTTGTGCTCATATAGATCATGTTTAAGCTCTTGCATCATGTACTTTGCACCTATTAATGAAGAACTACATAGAGCTTGTTAAAATTTGGTTTGCATGATTGGTCTCTCTAGAGTCTAGATATTTTCTGGTAAGGTGTTTGAACAACAAGGAAGACAGCGTAGAGTCTTATAATGCTTGCAATATTTGCTTATGTAAGTTTTGTTGTACCGGTTCATACTTGTGTTTGCTTCAAACAACCTTGCTAGCCTAAGCCTTGTACTGAGAGGGAATTCTTCTCGTGCATCCAAATCCTTAATCCAAAAACTATGCCATTTGTGTCCACCATACCTACCTACTACATGATATTTCTCTGCCATTCTAAAGTAAATTACTTGAGTGCTACCTTTAAAAATTCTATCCTTTGTCTTTGCAATATATAGCTCATGGGAAAATAGCCTTAAAAACTATTGTGGTGAAGAATATGTACCTATGTATCTTATTTCTTAATAAGTTGCTTGTTGAGCGGTAACCATGTTTCTGGTGATGCCATCAACTATTACACCTTTGTTGAATATCATGTGAGTTGCTATGCATGTTCGTCTTGTCTGAAGTAAGGGCGATTTTCATGATCAAATGGTTTGAGTATGCATATTGTTAGAGAAGAACATTGGGCCGCTAACTAAAGCCATGAATCATGGTGGAAGTTTCAGTTTGGATATTAATCCTCAATCTCTTATGAGAATATTATCTGTTGTTGAATGCTTATGCATTAAAGAGGAGTCCATTATCTGTTTTCTATGTTGTCCTGGTATGGATGTCTAAGTTGAGAATAATCAAAAGCGAGAAATCCAATGCGAGCTTTCTCCTTAGACCTTTGTACAGGCGGCATAGAGGTACCCCTTTGTGACACTTGGTTGAAACATATGCTATGCAATGATAATCCATGTTAATCCAAGCTAATTAGGACAAGGTGCGAGCACTATTGGTATACTATGCATGAGGCTTGCAACTTATAGGATATCTTATACATAACACATATGATTTATTACTACCGTTGACAAAATTGTTTCTATGTTTTCAAAATGAAAAGCTCTAGCACGAAAATAGTAATCCATGCTTCCCTCTGCGAAGGGCCTATCTTCTACTTTATTGTTGAGTCAGTTTACCTATTCTTTCTATCTTAGAAGCAAACACTTGTATCAACTGTGTGCATTGATTCTTACATGCTTACCTATTGCACTTGTTATATTACTTTGTGTTGACAATTATCCATGAGATATGCATGTTGAAGTTGAAAGCAACTGCTGAAACTTATATCTTCCTTTGTGTTGTTTCAAAGCTTTCTACTAAGAATTTATTGCTTTATGAGTAACTCTTATGCAAGTCTTATTGATGCTTGTCTTGAAAGTATTATTCATGAAAAGTCTTTGCTATATGATTCTTTTGTTTACTCATTGTCTTCACCATTGCTTCGAATCGCTGCATTCATCTCATATGCTTTACAATAGTATTGATCAAGATTATGATAGCATGTCACTTTAGAAATTATCCTTGTTATCGTTTACCTACTCGAGGGCGAGTAGGAACTAAGCTTGGGGATGCTTGATACGTCTCAAATGTATCTATAATTTCTTATGTTCCATGCTACTTTTATGACAATACCTACATGTTTTGTTCACACTTTATGATGATTTTATGCGTTTTCCGGAACTAACCTATTAACGAGATGCCAAAGTGCCAGTTCCTGTTTTCTGCTGTTTTTGGTTTCATAAATCCTAGTAAGGAAATATTCTCGGAATTGGACGAAATCAAGGCCCATGATCTTATATTTCCACGAAGCTTCCAGAACACCGAAGATGGACCAGAGGGGAGGCCCAGGGCCCCCACACATGGTGGCGGCACGGCCAGAGGGGGGGGCGCCCCCCTGGTGTGTGGAGCCCCCAAACCCCTTCCGACTCCGACTCTTCGCCTATATAAGTCGTCTTGACCTAAATCTTCGAGACAGATAAGCCACGATACGAGAAAGGTTCCAGAGCCGCCGCCATCGCGAAGCCAAGATTGGGGGACAGAAGTCTCTGTTCCGGCACGCCGCCGGGACGGGGAAGTGCCCCCGGGAGTCATCTCCATCGACACCACCGCCATCTTCATCGCCATCACTGTCTCCCATGATGAGGAGGGAGTAGTTCTCCCCCGAGGCTAAGGGCTGTACCGTAGCTATGTGGTTCATCTCTCTCTCCCATGTGATCTTTATGTGATCATGAGCTTTGTGATCTAGTTGAATATCATCCATGTGCTACTCTAGTGATGTTATTAAAGTAGTCTATTCCTCCTCCATGATGTAATGTTGACAGTATGTGCATCATGTAGTACTTGGTGCAAGCTATGATTGTGATCTCTTGTAGATTATGAAGTTAACTATTACTATGATAGTATTGATGCGATCTATTCCCCCTTTCATAGCCTGACGGTGATAGTGTGCATGCTATGTTAGTACTCGGTATAATTGCAATGGTCTATTATGCACTCTAAGGTTACTTAAATATGAATACCGAATGTTGTGGAGCTTGTTAACTCCGGCATTGAGGTGCTCTCGTAGCCCTACACAATGAATGGTGTTTGTCATCCAACAAGAGAGTGTAGAGAAAGTAGTATTTTTTTATTCAGTTATGTGATCAATGTTGAGAGTGTCCACTAGTGAAAGTATGATCCCTAGGCCTTATTTCCGAACATCGAATCTCCAACAAGAGAGTGTAGAGAAAGTAGTTTACTTATTGTTCTGTTGCATGTTTGCTCGCTGCCATATTTTATTCAGATTGTTATTACCGCTCATATACATCCATATTACTTGTATTTCACTATCTCTTCGCCGAACTAGTGCACCTATACATCTGACAAGTGTATTAGGTGTGTTGGGGACACAAGAGACTTCTTGTATCGTGATTGCAGGGTTGCTTGAGAGGGATATCTTTGACCTCTTCCTCCCTGAGTTCGATAAACCTTGGGTGATTCACTTAAGGGAAACTTGCTGCTGTTCTACAAACCTCTGCTCTTGGAGGCCCAACACTGTCTACAGGAATAGAAGCGTGCGTAGACATCAATAGGGCATCTTCTCAATTGCTTCAACTTTAGCTCTATCAACTTCAATACCTCTCTCAGAAATTTTATGTCCCAATACAATTCCTTCATTAACCATAAAGTGGCATTTCTCCCAATTAAGAACAAGGTTAGTTTCTTCACATCTACGCAAAACTTTATCAAGGTTTCGCAAACAATTATCAAAAGAATTCCCATAGACAGAAAAATCATCCATGAATACCTCTACAATCTTTTCACAAAAGCCATGAAAAATAGCAGACATGCATCTTTGAAAAGTAGCAGGAACATTACATAAACCAAAAGGCATACGCCTATAAGCATAAGTTCCATAGGGACAAGTGAAAGTGGTTTTCTCTTGATCTATAGCTCTAACAGCAATTTGTGAAAACCCAGAATAACCATCAAGAAAGCAGAATTGAGTATTTTTAGATAACCTTTCTAGCATTTGACCAATAAAAGGTAAAGGGTAATGATCTTTCTTAGTAACTTTATTAACCTTTCGAAAATCAATGCACATTCTATACCCTACAACTACTCTTTGAGGGATGAGCTCATCATTATCATTAGGTACAACGAGTTATTCCTCCTTTCTTAGGAACACAATGTACAGGACTAACCCATCTACTATCAGCAATAGGATATATAATACCGGCTTCAAGAAGTTTCAATACCTCATTCCTTACCACATCCTTCATCTTAGGAATTAGACGACGCTGATGTTCAACAACAGGCTTTGCATCATCTTCCATGTTGATGGCATGTTGGCAAATAGAGGGAAAAATCCCCTTCAAGTCATCAAGAGTGTAGCCAATAGCTCCTCGGTGTTTCTTCAATATTTCCAATAATCTTTCTTCCTCAAAATCTGAAAGCTTAGCACTAATAATAACAGGATATGTTTTCTTATCATCAATATAAGCATACTTAAGATTATCAGTTAACGGTTTCAAATCAAAAACAGGATCTTCCTTTGGTGGTGGTGTTGTACCTAGATCTTCGACCGGTAAATCATGTTTAAGAATGGGTTGACGAAGGAAAATTTCATCAAGCTCATTCCTTTCTTCCCTAAAGACTTCACTCTCATGATCCTCCAAATATTGCTGCAAATGATTATTAGGAGCAAGAGCAATAGATGCAAGTCTGTTCAACTCTAAAATCATCATTAGGCAATTCAGCTTCATAAGGAACTTTGGCAAATTTAGAGAAATTAAACTCATAAGATTCACCAGCAAATTTAGTCACAATTTTCTCTTTCTTGCAATCTATAATAGCTCCACAAGTATTTAGAAAAGGTCTACCAAAAATGATAGGACAAGTCTTACTAGCAGCAGAACCAAGTACCAAAAAGTCGAGCATGATATTTAATCTTACCACATAGAACTTCCACATCTCGAACAATACCAATAGGAGAGATAGTTTCTCTATTAGCTAGCCGAATAACCACATCAATATCTTCAAGTTCACAAGAACCAATTTCATGCATGATTTCCCTGTAAAGCTCATAAGGAATGGCACTAGAACTTGCACCAATATCGCATAAACCATAATAACAATGATCACCAATTCTAACAGAGAGCATAGGAACACTGGCTTTCCTAGACTTACTAGGATGTGAAACAATATTAGAAGCATATTCACAGAAAATGATGTGACCATCTTCTACATTTTCAGTCACAAGGTCTTTAACTATTGCAACAGAAGGTTCAACATTTATTTGCTCCTCAGATTCTATAGGTTTCTTTGCACTTTTGTTAACCACACTAGTTATAACAGAATACTCCTTCATTTTAGCAGAAAAAGGAATTTTTTCAATATAAGCTTCAGGAAGAATGTGATCAACAGTTTTAACTTCAATACATTTACCTATAGGTGAATCAGTTTTATCTTTGTAAGGTTCATGATACTTATTAAAACTCTCTCTAGGCAATTCAAAATGAGAGGCAAAAGCTTCATAAAAATTTACAACAACTTGAGAGTCAAGACCATAAGTAGCACTCATATTTCGAAATTTATCAGTATCCATAAAAGTTTCAATGCATTCATAATCATAATTTATGCCTGACTCTCTACCTTTGTCGTTCTCCCATGCTTCAATATTCTCTTGAATCCGATCAAGAAGGTCCCATTTAAACTCTTCTTTGTTGCGCGTGAATGATCCAGAACAAGTAGTATCCAGCAAGGTTTTATCTTGAAAAGAAAGTCTTGCATAGAAATTATCAATGATGATATTACTAGGAAGCTCATGAATGGGGCATTTCAGCAATAAAGACTTCAATCTCCCCATGCTTGGGCAATACTCTCTCCATCATGATGCCAGAAATTATATATGCGGTTTCGGTCTTTGTGAATTTCACTTGGAGGATAGAATTTAGAATAAAATAGAGGCATAATATCCTTCCAATCAAGAGAATGCCCATTCTTCGACGGTTTATACCAATGCGCCGCTTTACCGGACAACGACATAGAGAATACTTTCTTCCTAACTTCATCCATTGAAATACCTGCACACTTGAATAACCCACATAATTCATGTAAAAACAATAAATGATCTCCAGGATGGACAGTTCCATCCCCTTCATAGCGGTTATCCACAACACGTTCAATAATTTTCATAGGTATTTTATATGGAATCACTTTCTCACCTGGCGCCTCATCCACTACCTTTGCAGTAGTAGTAGATTTTCCAAATAGGAATTCAAGAGAAGATCTCTCCATAATGAATTATAGCAACGAGGCAAAAATAAAAATAGCACGTACAGTAAAAGTTTTCCTTACCAATTCCACTTACCAATAGCGCTTCACTCCCCGGCAACGGCGCCAGAAAATATTCTTGATGACCCACAAGTATAGGGGGTGTATCGTAGTACTTTCGATAAATAAGAGTGTCGAACCCAACGAGGAGCAGAAGGTGTTGACAAGCAGTTTCGATGAAGGATTCACTGTAAATGCTCACAGACAAGTTTTCAGGAGGTTTTGATATAGCAGATAAATAAAATACCAGTAAGTAAATGCGAGAATAATAATTGCAGCAAGTGGCCCAATCCTTTTTAGCACAAAGGACAAGCCGGTTTGTTTACTTATGATGACCAAACGTTGTTGAGGACACACGGGAGTTTAGTCTAGTGCTTTCGCTTCATATAGTTGATTAATCTTCATTGTTTTGATAAGTGTTGTGTGGGTGAACCTATGCTAATGCACCGCCCTTCCTAGGACTAATACATACTTGTGATTAAACCCTTGCAAGCATACGCAAATACAAGAAAGTAATTAAGATAAATCTAACCACAGCCTTAAACTCTGAGATCCTGCTATCCCTCATGAATCGATATACCAACGGGGGTTCAGGTTGTTGTCACTCCGGCAACCCCACAATTAGCAAACGAATACAAGATGCATTCCCCTAGGCCCATAAAGGTGAAGTGTCATGTAGTCGACGTTAACATGACACCACTAGAAGAATAACACCACAACTTAAATATCAAACCATTAAATATTACTCAACATAGTTCACGACTAACATTTAGACTTCACCCATGTCCTCAAGAACTAAACGAACTACTCACAAAACATCATATGGAACATGATCAGAGGTGATATGATGATGGATAACAATCTGAACATAAACCTTGATTCAACGGTTTCACTCAATAGCATCAATAACAAGGAGTAATCAACACCGGGAGAGTTTCCCCTATGAAATACTCAAGATTCAACCCTAGATGTTACAGTGGAGACGAGGTGCAGCGGTGGAGATGACGGTGTCGGTGGTGGAGATGATGATGATGATGATCCCAATGAAGTCCAGCTCGATGACGGTGACGATGGGAACGATTTCCCCCCTCCGGGAGGGAATTTCCCCGGCAGATTTCTGCCTGCCGGAGAGCTCTTTTCTCTCTGGTGTTTTCCGCCTCGAGGAGGCGGCGATGACTATCCTCGATGTTCCCCCGCACCTTAGGGTTTCTGGGAGATGAAGTACGCGAAAGGGCGATGGCCGAGGGGGTCGTGGGCCCCCTCCCCACGTGGCGGCGCGCCGGCATTGGTGGCCGCTCGGCCCATGGGAGTGTCCACTAGTGAAAGTATGATCCCTAGGCCTTGTTTCTAAGCATTGAAACTCCGTTTCCAACAAGTTCTGTTACATGTTTGCTTGCTGCCATCTTTATTTCAGATTGCTATTACCACTCATATTCATCCATATTACTTGTATTTCACTATCTCTTCGCCGAACTAGTGCACCTATACATCTGACAAGTGTATTAGGTGTGTTGGGGACACAAGAGACTTCTTGTATCGTAATTGCAGGGTTGCTTGAGAGGGATATCTTTGACCTCTACCTCCCTGAGTTCTATAAACCTTGGGTGATTCGCTTAAGGGAAACTTGCTGCTGTTCTACAAACCTCTGCTCTTGGAGGCCCAACACCGTCTACAGGAATAGAAGCGTGCGTAGACATCAATCGGCAGCACCTGGAAGAAGATAGATAAGCAAGCTCGAGGAAAATACTGGAAAAAAGATATGCGCCGAGGAACTTACCCAATAAATTCGCAATGGATTCGCGGAGGATGCTCTCTTTTTCATCGGCTGCGATTGCAGCCTCGCGTCTAGCATCTTGCTCATCCTTCATTTTTTGCTTCAGCTTCTTCAGTTCATCCTTCAGCGAGATGTTTTCACTCTTAGCATCGGCTGCAAGCCTGTTGGCCTCCAGCACCTGGTCAGCCGAAGTCTTGATGGTCTTCCGAAGATGAGCATTCTCAGACTTCAGATGGGTGAATTGCTCAGCAAAATCTACCACAGCGTCAACCGTGGCATAAATCGGCTGCGAGGCAAAAAGCCAAGAAACCTCAGTCGAATATGGAAATTCAGCGAAAAAGAAGGAAGCCAAGTCGAGTAAATCACTTACGTGGTTGCGACCAGCCGATGGAACGGGAGCGTCGCCAGAAGGAATAACCTTCGACACCGGAATCTTTTCCACGGCCGTCCTTGAGGGCGGCGTTGGTTTGGCAGGCGAAGGGTTCGGCTCCTTGGCTGACTCAGACTTCCCAGAGAATAATTTAGCCTCTTTGCAAGAGGAACATCATCGTCATCATCAGAGCTGCTTGGAGAGCAAGGATGATCAGCATGCAGAATAAAGAAGGATAGTTACGAAGGGAAAAATAGATGCTTACACGTCCAGGTCGTCTTCGACAGCAAAAAAACATGTCGAACTTTTAACGGCAGGAGGAGGCGATGCGGTTTCATCGGCATCATTATCTTGCCCGCTAGGACTCGATTCAGCCGTTGTGATAAGGTCCTCGTTTATCCTCTTACACCACCTGCTCCTGGTGAGAGCATCGTCCTCGGGAGCTTCGCCCTCCTGGACGTCGTTGTCCTCAAGGATGTGCTAGGCGTCCTCAGTCTCCTCAGATTCATCATCATGATCCTCTGGTTCCACCCCGCTTTCGGGTGTAGGAGGATAGCATTGAGCCACGGCGGAGGCCTGTCGACAGGAGAAAAAACAGTGAAAAGTCAAAGAGCGGCACAATGATAGTGATAAGAGCAAGTAACAGTAAGAATTACCTCGGCCGGAAGGTGTTCGAGATCGTATGGGGAGCGAGCCGAGGTCAGAACAATGTTGTCCTTCATGCTGAGGCACGTCAGACGACGCACCTCGTCGCGAAGCTCATCATCTGACAGGTCGGCAGAGCTGACTCTCGACTTGTCATCCTTGCCAAAATACAGCCACAACTGGTGGGGTCGGGACATCAGCGGTTGCACCCGACATTGTAAGAACACTGAGACTACCTCAGTGCCGCACATCATCAAGCCTCCTATGTTCTTCAGATCTACGACCTGGTCGAACAGCTTGTCGGCTATGGTGCTTTCTTCAGGAGACAGGACATTTCGCCAGGACTTCATCGGCTGAGCCACCAGGACGTCCTCGAACGGAGGAAGATTGGAATGCCGCCCAGACACCGGGGTATATCGCAGATAGAACCATTTGTTGCGCCAGCCCTGGATAGACTCCTTCATCGAGTAGTTGAAGTAGTCAACTTCCATTCTGACAACAAAGCCAACGCCACCGACGACGGGGGGGGGGGGGGCCATTGCTGTCGTTGTGACGCTTGACATAGAAGATTTTCCTCCATGGACCCCAGTGGGGATCAATGCCGAGGAAAAGCTTCGCAGACGGTGATGAAGATGGAAAGATGGAGAATGGAATTTGGGGTCAGCTGCCAGAGATGGATCCCATAGAAGAAAAGAAGAGAACGGAGAAATTCATGGGCATGAAGAGAGAGCCCGCGAAATAGAAAGGCGGTGAACATGCAAGTAAAGCCCTTCGGGGGCTTTGGGCGAGAAGCTGGACCTGGGAGACGAATATCGTCGTCGGACGGAGAGATGAGACCGAGGGTGCGCAGCCTGTTCACCTCGCGGTTGGAAATGCTGGAGGCGCTCCAATCGCAGCTAACCTTGGTCGCACCTGAGGCGTTGGCGCTCTTCTTCTTGCCCATAGCGCCTGGAGTTCTTGAGAGAAGGAACGGAGGTGAAAGGAAAGGTTGGGGAAGAAGATGAGCAGTGTGGAAACGTAAAAAGTGAAAACAACAGGAAGGCTCCCTATTTATGCCACGGGATTGATGGGAAATCGTGGCCATAACTCCATAGACATCATGGGAGGTGGATGAGATCTAGTCGTACACGTGTCGCCCAAGAGGAGAACAGAACCGGCGGCCCATTATTCCCACGATGTGCGAAAATCGAGGAGATGCCTCGGTCAGTTCGCATGCACTGGTCATTTCCTAAAAACTACCCGCGCAGAACTAGGGTGGGCCCATCAGGTCAAGTCTTGTCAATCAAACCACAACAGTGGTAGCGTCATCAATGACTTCATGAAGCCCTCCAGAAGCATCCGAAGAAAAACGAAAAGCATCGGATGGTCGGCTCGAGTCTGCACCTGGTCACAAGCGCCCGTGCCCAGACTCGGGGGCTACTTCCATCGGGAGCACTGGACGCGCACCCGATAGACATGAACTCAAAGATATTCTTGTGAAGAAATATTTGAAGAAAAGGATGGAATGCTCAGCTCGAGTCTGCACTCGGTCACAAGCGCCCGTGCCAAGACTCGGGGGCTACTCCCATCGGGAGCGCTATATGCGCATCCGATAAAACTTTTTTGCCATCGGGTAGGGTAACGTTGTTTTGCCATCGGCAGTTAACCAGAAAAGCTTGGCACGTTACTCAATATCCTTTACGCGTTAAAACCTTACTGATAAATACAAGCCCTGATACAAATGTGTCGGGTGACCTATGAAGATCTGCAGAAAACTTCGGCAGAAGAAGATGTTCGAGTAGCACAACTTGAGTCTACGCACGGATCGCAAGCATCCGCACATAGACTCGGGGGCTACTCCCATCAGGAGCGCTGGACGCGCACCCGATAGAAAGAGATGATGATGTTTGCAGGATGAACAAGAACAATCAAGGGAGAAGAACAGTCGGTGGAGGCATGCTTTAGTCTCTACCCGAAATATCTTCGGTAGACACTCGGGGACTATTGACGTGGGCATTACCCTTCGGGTAACTGACATTGCCCTATCCTGTGCGGCCCAACTGGAGCCCCATGAAGGTACCCGATGGCAAGGCGGGCCACTAGGATGGTGCTGGAGAAGATTCTTTGAAGAACAATACATAGAGGGGCCGAACAAGGAAAGTTTAGAGCTAGGTCTTTTGTAAACTTAGTCGTACCCGGACAGATCTCATGAGACCTGGCCTCCTATATAAAGGCCAGGAGAGGGGCTTCCGAGGGGGACAATCAATCTTAGCAACTTTAGCCACCATAAGTCCAGAGCTAGGTCGCCGTAGCACTTAGCCTCTCGACGAGATCACAGCCGAAACCTTCGGCACCCCATTGTAACCCGATATTTTCATAATCAAGATCAGACATGCAGGACGTAAGGGTTTTACCTCATCGAGGGCCCCGAACCTGGGTAAATCGCTCTCCCCGCTTGTCTGTTAACCGATGTCTCGTGTCAGCCTACAGGATTCCATCAACCCTAAGCCCCAATCAGTGGGCATTGCCGAGGAGTACCCTCGACAAAGGGGCTCCCAAGCCAGCGCCCAAGTGTCCCCCTCTACTAAATCCTAGCTACTCCCTCCTCACTCTTTCTCCCGCATCGCTTACGGCGAAGCCCTGCCGGAGATCTCCACCACCACCATCACTGTCATGCTGGCGGGATTCCGAGGAGGATCTACTACATCCGCTGCCCACTGGAATAGGGAGAAGGATGTCATCATCAACACCGTACGTGTGACCGAGTGCGGAGGTGCTTCCCGATTGTGGCAGCGTCAAGATCTTCTACGCGCTTTTGAAAGCGAGAAGTGATCGACTACATCTACCACGAGATTTATCTCGTTAATGCTTAGCAATCTTCGAGGGTATGTTGACCTTCACCTTGTTGCTACCATCTACTAGATTAGATATTGGCTTGTTATTCGTTCCGGTAGGAATTTTTTGTTTTCTATGCTACGAATCCCAACATTTTTAGTTTTTTAAAAAATAGAAGAAAATGTTAGAAATTTCAAAAAAAATCCTTCCAGATGAACATGTGATGTCATCTAGTTTTTAGGGAAAATTAACAAACATGAATTTTGATATATTATGCAAAATGGTGTCATCATTCGGCGCATACGATGTCCAATGAAAACGTTTTTATATGAAAATGTATCTACTCAAAATTTTACATCCGATATCAAACCCTACGGACGGTTTAGCGATTTTTTGGATTGCCAAATTTGAAAACGAAAACAAAGTTTTTCCAGGTTTTAGATTTCAGGCAAAATTTGAAAAAAGGAAAAAATAGCAATAGCGCACCATGAGATGGTGCGCCACTACTAGTCTTCCCTCCTTCAAAATTTAAAACTGGGCAACTACTTTCCCCTACTTCTTATCCATCTTCCTACTCCCTCCTCCACACATTCTATTCTCCTCCTCCTCCTCCTCCTCTCCTCCTTCATCTCCATCATTTGCTTCTTCCTTCTACTCCTCCAGCCACCCCACCTTCCTCCTCTTCGGCGACCCTCCCTCTAGCCTTCCTTCTCCCTCCGGCGACCCTACCTCTGGCCTTCCTACTACATCCTCTTCTCTCTCCTCTCCATGAACCCTCCTCTCCTCCCTCCTGCCTCTTCTCCATGAACCCTCCTTTCCTCCCTCCTCCATCCTCACCGACTACTAGGTTATGAGTATGAGCATGAATATGAACACAAACGGGACAAATAATTTGGACAACAAAAAGAGAAAAAATTACGACAAAATAATCAATTTTTGTGCTAGATCTAGATCCAGATTTCAAATTTTAGCAGTGGAGCACCTACTTTTTTACTAGTGGAGCACCTCGCGTTTTTAGCAGTAGCGCACCAGGTAGCTACTAGTGGCACACTACATGGTGCTAAGCCATATAGCAATGGCGCACATGGTGCGACATTTAGCTGTGGCGTGACAGTAGTGGTGGTCCGCCACTAATAAAGTTTTTTCTAATAGTGCAAAGTCATTTGGATCGGGTACCACGAAACCATTTTATCGACCCGGGGTCATCAACCCAAAATTAAGTGGATCGCGATCCACGTCCCAAATTGGTGTACCAGAGATGTATACCCCTCGCCGATCCTCGTTCGCTCGGATGTTGACCCTGTACCTCGACTCGGACAACCTGGATTTCCGGCAACTATGTTCCAGAGGGCGGCCATCAAGCAGAAGGGTGTCGCGAAGTACAATCTGAGCGAGCGGCCACGACGGTGCACAATTGAGGGAGAGTTTAGAGAGTAATGGAGAGAACGGGTGGTGGCTAGCCCCTTATTTTCCTTGCATAGCATGCAGGATAACAACCTAGCCGCCATATATATGTATTCCCTCTGTTCTATGAAGGTTGCGTGAAATTTATCAAAATTTTGATATATCTTAACAAATAATCATAGACCATGTTTGTGGGACGGAGAAAGTATTTTCATTGTGAATCAGGCACAACTAACGCGCGGGATTTCGAGGGGAGCTTCCAAATTTCAAACCAGCAATCAATCATGGAAGCTTTATATGATATTAAGGAAAAGCTGAATCTACCGTTCGCAGTGGAGATTATTATGATTGTTTCATGGTCCATTTGGATAATCAGAAACAAGAAAATCTTTGAAGGACAAACACCAACTTTTCAAGCCTGGAAGTCAATGTTCAAACAAGAGATCCACTTACTTTCTTACAGAATGAAGAAAAAATGGGATAATCCTTTCAAGAATTGGCTCCACCTTTTCATGGCTTCTTAACTTTTGTTTTAGCTTTCTTTTTGTCTTTCTTTTTTCTTTCTTTCTTTCCTTCTTTGTACATCTTGTACGGGGGGGGGGGGGGGGGGAGCTTCCATTCTGGGTTAGTGCCGTAGTGGAGGGGACGTTGGTACAGGTCGTTTTTTTTTTTTCCTTTACCGATGAAAGCTCCGATCTATATAGCCCTGGTCAAGATTTATTTCCAGCACCGCCGCCGCCGCCGGCGCGCTCCTAGATGCATCCGCTCGATTCCTCGTCTCTTCCGACACCCTGACACGCCACCCCTCCTCCAAATGTACCGCTTCTCCGGTATCTCGCGACCTCTCCTCTCTTTCATGGCCGGTGCTCCGCCGCCACGAGTTCTCCCACCTCCCAGTGCACCACCAGTTCGTTGTGTTCCCCGAACCCCCCATGGATCTCGTAACATGGCAAGCATCGGCGAGACGAGGGGCGTAACAGAGGAGGCAATCTCTTGCGACGCTGATAGCCGTCAGGAAGACGGAGGGGGCACCGTAAGGTCCGTAACATACAATCGCCAGGTTATACTCGTGGACAGTGATGAAGAAGACATGTGCCGTTACAAGGAAAGCGTGTTCCCTCTGTACACGTCCAAAAACAGCGGCCACCGTAGCGGCTCCATATACACCAGCGCGCTGGGGAAGATGTTCGGTGTCTCGGACCGCAGAGAGACTCCGCTGGAGGCCACGATGAACTCAGATCCCACGGCCGACTGCTTCTGCCACAACGGAACCTGCATCGTGCATCCGCCTAGGTGCATGCTGCAGATTTTCTCGCTCAAGCTAGCTAAAGCTCCTTCCAACAGCGGCTCGTCAGTCGTCACTAGAGTTGTATGGATACATAGCGGTGCGGGACAACCTGGATCGGCTGCTTAACTACGTCGTCAGCTACAGCAGGGACGATCCCGTCGTCGTGGAGCAGGGGTCTCTCATCACCATGAACGGCCCTAAGCGAGCCATACATCTGCTCGACACTATTGTAATCGAGTACGACATGAGGATCAAGACAGGCGAAGACGAAAACGATGATCTGCAACTGATTGATGGTCTGTCTGCCGTAGACGGCAATGGCGTGTGGGACTCTCGCACGTTAGCAAGACGCATCCACGGCGACTGCGGCGCCGTCGACATGGTTTTTCTGCGTCTTGGATGCGGCGTCGAGGCGACCGTGCAGGTTTCCGTTTCGCAAGTGAAATGCGGCTTCAGTTTGCGTCTCGGTTGCTTCGTCAATAGATTAGATGAAGAGATCTGTCTCTTTGATGGCGCCATCATCGGCGAATCAGGTATCTTACACAGGTCTGTGGTTTCTGTCATCATGGATTCATGGATGGATTTGAAGTTCATGATTGGGTCGGAGTCCTCTACTGCTTGTGCTCAAGTTTGTTGTTCCTTCAGGGCCAACAGCCACGGGCTGTCTACTCAACATATAAAGACTGACTGTGCGTTGATTTCAGTTAAGGTCACTTGGTCGACTCTGTCTCTCAGCCTTGATGATCTATAAAGTTGCGCAGTCTAGAGTCTGCACTTGTAGCAAAAAAAAAAATAAAGCGATCAAATATTTATTGCCTAATAAAGTTATTTCTTTGTAAATTTAATTGCACGCAAATCATCTACTTGCACTTGAAACTAGAAATGCTGACCTATATTGAAACTTTTGCATTCTCCCTGTCAGTGAAACAGACAATGCCCCATGCGGTATTTGTCAATCTCATCAAACTAAAGTTCCACAAACAAAAAATGCAGTAGCTTTCAAACCTGCCTGTGATCCATAAGGTCACTTGGTCGACTTTGTCTCTGCCTGTGATCTCGAACTGACATGAACTTTGTCAAGTAGTACTACCTCCGTTCTAGATTAGTCGTTGCATATTCGGATGTATCTATACGCAAAATAATTGCAGATATATCCAGATCAGCGACAACTAATATGGAACGAAGCGAGTAGTTGTTTATGTGGTGAATGGGCCAATCTATATAGTTGTGCAGTCTTGGTCTGGACTTGTGGCAACAATGGAACGTTCAAATATTCTCTGATATTTATGTCTAAATTCAGTTGTGGCAAATTTAGATTATTCTCAATCTGCTGTAAAGGAGTATTATTTGTACATGTTGAGGGGAAACCTACTGATTCTCCATTTTGGAAAGGTCTTATGCGTGTGAAAGATGATTTTTTTAGTAGGGGCTTTTTTAAAGTGGGGAACAGATCTGATACACGGTTTTGGGAGGACATTTGGCTAGGAGACACTTCTTTAGCACAACAATATCCGGCGTTGTATACAACGAAAGAATGTTTTAGTTGCTACTGTGTTGGCACAAAATCCGCTTAATATTGCTTTTAGGAGGGCTTTTAACGAAAACAAATGGAATCAATGGATTAATCTTTGTCAACGGCTAATGATGGTACAGTTGACAAACACTCCGGATAAATTTTTTTGGAAACTTACTGATTCCGGAACATTTTCAGTCAAATCAATGTATCTTGACTTAATGAATGGTCACACTCCTTTTTTACGCAAATATCTGTGAAAATTAAAAATACCTCTCAAGATCAAAAAATTTATGTGGTTTCTTAACAATAAAGTACTACTCACAAAAGACAATTTGGTGAAACGGAATTGGCATGGATGCACTAAATGTTGTTTTTGTAATGAGCCAGAAACCATAAATCACTTATTCTTATCATGTCCATTTGCCAAAATTGTTTGGCAAATGATTTATTTTACTTTTGGTATACACCCACCTGCAAATATTACTAATATGTTTGGTAATTGGCTTAATGGGGTTCATAAATTGGATAAGAATATAATACGGATTGGCATATCTGTTGTATGCTGGTCTATTTGGACAAACCGGAATGACATAATTTTTAACAGACAAAAGGGAACTAATTTTTTGCAGGTTATACGGCGTGCGGCGTACTGGATCCAACAATGGGCTTTCCTTCTTCCGGAGGATCAGCGGGAGACTATGGATATTGGGTGCAACCGTCTGCTGACGGTTACTCAGGACTTCTTTTTCCAGGCTACTGGGTGGCGACACACTAGTAGGATACAAAATGGATAATTCTGTGTTTTTATTCATTTTCCGATGGTTGATACTTGTCTCAACCATCTCTGATCCGTGATGTAAACTTCTGAATTTTTTTGAACCATTCAAATAAATGAAAAGCCGTGTGCATCACATTGATGCAGAGGCTGGGCAATGCCCCATTTCGAAAAAATTAAAAAGTAAATTTAGGACGTTCTTAGGTCAAATAGATGCATCACAAACTGGATTAGCGGCATGTGCATCAGTCATCTTGTAGTACGATCTTTTTTTTCTTTCCCGAAACTCTTTTTTTTTTTTTTGAGGTTGAATGGTAGGTGGTCTGCCTTTACATTATGGTTATAGAATGTACAAGTTCGACGTGGGCTTAGCCCAGTGGTTGGGATCGCAGTGGCGCATCCTAACGACCGGAGTTCGATTCCTGTTAGGGACGAATTTCGGAATTGTCACGCCAAGTCCCGCTTCTACTATATCAAAAAGTGTCTAGTTCCTCCTAGACACTGTTTCATTTTTTTTAGAATGTACAAGTTCTGAAGCTTTTTCATGCTCGATCTATACTGCACGCAGAACATCTACTTGCACTGGAAAGTGGAAATGCTGACCATACTGAAGCTTTTGCAGTCTCCGCGCCAGTGGAACAGATAATACACTATGGTCTCCATTCGGTTATTTGTAAATCTGATCAAGGAAAGTTCCACAAAGATAAAATGCACTAGATTTGAAACCTTTCTTGGTTAAAATAATATACGCGGCATAATACACTGAAAAAAGCGAAGCAGGGACTAGCTGTTCCCTTTTGGGAAAGGAATTCCTTTAGGAAAAGAAACGTGGGTTAAAGAAGCTTAGCCAGTAAGTACGATCGAGGGGTTAGAGGGGCTAAGTTATGAACAGATAAGAAGTGTCAGGGCCACCTGAGCTGTCCACGAGGCCCTGAAAATTTCAGTATACTCCATGTAACTTTAGTACAGTATATAAGAAGAGCAAGGACGAGGAGTACGGTGAAGGCAACAGAAGGGGGCGAACCAGCCTTGGTAGTCAGCAATGTCTGGTGGCGCGACGCTTGAGGAGACGCCGACATGGATCGTGGCGTCGGTGTGCTCCATCATCGTCTTCATCTCCATCATCTTCGAGCGCTCTCTACATTATCTTGGGAAGGTGCTCAAATTTTGTTTCCCAGTGTCACTGATGCAGAGCTCGTTAATTTGTCAGAGTAACTAAGACCTTATTTGTTGTATCACTTGCAGGCGCTGGAGCACCGGAGGGAGACGCTGTATGAGGCGTTGATCAAGCTCAAAGAAGGTATGCCATATCCTCCATCGATCGTCATCTAGTAGTAGCTTGCTTAGTTGTCACATTTTGAACTTGTGCTTACTTGTCAATGCTGCAGAGCTGATGCTGCTGGGGTTCATCTCGCTGATGCTCGTCGTGTCCCAAGACCTGATACAAAAGATCTGCATCGATGAGAGCCTCATGGGGCATTGGCTGCCGTGCCTCCCGGCCACCAGCGTGACGACTGCACATTACGGCGTCTCTGCTTCTTCTTCCTCCTCCTTAGCCATTGGCGCCAGGAGGCTGCTCAAGGGAGAACCTGCAGCCTCGGGGCACTGCTCGACCCGCCAGGTTTGGAAATGTTATTATACTCGCGTCGGCACCAGATGTAACCAGGGGAATCGATCGGGGCGGTTTGGACATGTTTCAGAGTCGGTGCATAGAAGGTTTTAGAAAATTGCATCAGACAAGGAGACTGGTTTGATCGAGGTCTTGATACACTACAGTTTCAGTTTTTATTTAAACCGACATGGTGATAACAAAACTAAGATTACAGTGTCAGCACACCTTTATCTTACTAGTAGTACTTTTGCTCGGTTAACTACTGTACTGTAACGCATCTACTGCATCCCATCCATAATAAGTGTCGACGTTTTAATTAATTTTTAAGCCATCTTGCAACTGTTTCAGGGAAAAGTCCCGTTGCTCTCCCTTCACGCCTTGGAGCAGATACACATCTTCATCTTTGTTCTAGCTATCACGCATGTCGCTCTCAGCGCCTTTACAGTGCTCCTGGGACTTCTTCAGGTAGCTAAACTACTAGATCGTGCTAATTAATCCTATCTGAACTTCCATAGTTGACCTGACAGTGCCCGTGCGCAGATGCGGAAATGGAAACAGTGGGAGAAGAGCATCCAGGTAGATGGCGACAGTGGTAAGGAAACGGTTCTAATACTACACTCACTTGAAACGAGTGAGTAGAGGTACTTATGATAGTTAGTGGTATCAATAAGGCTAATTACTCGGTTTATCAGCTGCCGCTCCTAAGATGATCCACCGGGTGCAGCAATACAAGTTCATCCAGGACCGGTACAAGGGTTACGGCAAAACCACCATGGTCATACTTTGGATTGTAAGTATGCGATGCAATCAGCAAACAAAACTTGAGATATGTACTATTAACTTGTTGTATGTCTGAACTTTGAACTTGGGCGATGTTTTTTCCAGCATTCTTTCTTCAAGCAGTTCTACGGATCAGTGACCAAGGACGATTATGTCGCAATGAGGCTTGGTTTTCTCATGGTATATCATACTCCCTCGGTTCCATAATTTTATCGTTGCTTTAATTCAATTGTGCCTTTTTTTTCTTCTGGCCCGGGTTTCTGAACAACTATTTTTACTTGGCAGGAGCACTTCAGGGGGAACCGAAAATTTGACTTCTATGACTACATGATAAAGGCTCTCGAGAAAGATTACAAGAGAGTTGTTGGTATAAAGTAAGTTGATGAACTTGGAGTTGAAGATCGACCGTTGTTTGCCAGAGCTTATAACTATTAAATGATATCTGCTTACTAACTTCAATCTGTTCAACGCAGATGGTATTACTGGATATTTGTGATGATTTTCCTGCTAATTAACGTCACTGGTATGCCCGATATTTCTTGCACCTCCACGACTATGTACCTTGTTTTCCCTCAGTATTTACAACATTGATCCTCATGGCTGAAAATGCTTGGTGTAGGGTGGCACTCGTACTTCTGGATCTCACTTGTTCCGTTGGCTGTAAGTGCTATACACTGCTTGTTCTGTTTTTGCCCTTGTATTCGCTACTTATGATGACATGATGTGTGTGCCCTTCTTGCTCTGTATATATACAGCTGCTACTTCTGATTGGGACGAAGCTGGAGCACATCATAACCCAGATGGCCTACGAGGTGGCCTCGAAGCACGCCACCGTGGACGACGGGGGCATTGCCGTCGACCCCTCCGACGACCTCTTCTGGTTCCACAACCCCCGGATCCTGCTCATCCTCATCCACTTCATCCTGTTCCAGAACGCGTTCGAGTTCGCCTACTTCTTCTGGACGCTAGTAAGCAATAGCATGCTCAAGATCACGCAATTCAATCCTGTAACTTCAGTCCTAATTGCTCGTCAAAGAAACTTCAGTGGTAATTACTACAGTAACTAAGCTCTGACATTGTGATTTGTGTGACTGCAGGCAACGTTCGGCTTCAACTCCTGCATCATGGACAGGCTCGGGTACAACGTCTCAAGAATCGCCATATGGTATGCCGGGATTCGAATTAATCAGTAATCGCGCGAATTCATGTCTGTCAGGTGGTCGATGGATGCATAGCTGACGCGCGTTTGCTTGTTTCGTTGTCCAGCGTCGTCGTGCAGGTGCTATGCAGCTACAGCACACTCCCCCTCTACGCCATCGTCTCTCATGTAAGTTCAGTCGCCAGCCATGGTTCTCATATGATTACATGACCGGACGAGCCTTGACAAAATCACTGAATGAATGCAGATGGGGAGCTCGTTCAAGAGCGCCGTGTTCGCGGACGACGTGGTGGGCCATCTCAGGGACTGGGCCGACGGTGCCCGGATGCGAAGGCGAGGAGACGAGCCTGGCTGCCTGGGCGCGGGCGCGGCGGCAACAGCGTCGAGCAGAGAAGAGATCCGGCTGTCACGGGACTAGGAGTACATGTGAAATTCTTTTCGGACTCGACGGAACTCGTGCTGTTGCTTCTGATGAATGTAATGCAAAGCGCTCCAACATGTTTTGGAATGGTGGTGCTGCCCACTGTATTGATATGATGCTGGAGGACATTGGGAAGCTGCCATCAATTGACTCTACTATTGCAAAAGCTAGAGTTATGATTGTTTTTTTCCTTTATCATATACAAGTGTTCTGGACCTAATGAGGGACTTCTTGGGAAAGATATAGTTTGTGAAAGGAGTTTCCCTCCCTAAATAGTTTTGGTGTAGCTGCAACGCAATTAGTGGAAAGTCGTGTGCATGGGCAGTATAGGTATTCTCGAAAATGGCACAAGATGATCCCCTAAAAAGGGAATAAATCGAAGGCAGGTTTCCAAACTTTTTCGTTTCAATGACTCCTAGAAAATCTGTACTATCAAGAGGTCCATTAAAGACGGTATGGGTAGAATTATGTTCACATATAGAAACAAAATGCACCCCCAAAGCCCTCCTAAAATGGTTAGGATGTATCACCCCCATTATCGCAACATTGTTCTAGGCCCGGATACTAGTGCAGCCAACGGTAGTACCACTCTCTCCTAGAAATGGCACTACTTGTGCCTAATGCACCTTACATCTTCTAGGATTCGGGATATTCGTAGATCTCTCTCCCTATCCACTCGAACACTTTCATCTTCTAGGATTCAGGAGAGAAGATCTAGCTCTACAACTCCACCAAGGAAAACTTGATCTCCCTTGCAATCCCTAGTGGATCTTGTTACTCTTGGGTGTTTGGGCACCCTAGACGGAAGAGTTCGTCCTTGAAGCTCAATCTTTGTGGTGTAAATCTTTTGGTCGCGTTGGGAGCTTCCAATTTAGTAATGGAGATTGCGCCAACCTTGTTTGTAAACATTTTGATCGAAGCATGCAAGGGTCACTGCTTAGTGGATCCTAGCACCTTGCTTTGCGCAAGGAACGAAGTGAATAAGGTGAGCCTTTATGGCACGTGGTGGGCTTTGTGCAGACACACTTCTCCAATGAAGATGTTCTTCCCCAAAGGAAGGAACTTCGGGAAATACATCCTCGTCTCCATCATTGAGGTTATTTTTATCATTTACTTACTTGATGTATGGTTAATGTATACCGATACTCTCCAAGGGAAGGGAATAACTGTAGCACAATTTGATAAGTATTTGAATGTCAAATCCACAAGGAGCTGAAGATAAATTATCTATTCTCTTAAGCCCTATAACCCACCTATATGGTTATTTGTGCAATGCAATAAAATAAAATATGCAAGATTTTAATTTGTTAATACAACTAACTAGAATGCGGGAAACTAAAACAACTAAGTGCTTAAATTAAAGATGCAAAGAAAGCTTATGCAAGGTGGAGGTGGATGAAGGTACGTCAAGGGATGAACAAGTCACTACTCAAAACTAGACAAACTAGTACATAAGACTATCATAGGAGATAACAAACCTGTATGCATCCACAAACAAACTATTTCACCATAGCCATGAACAAGTCACTAATCAGAACTAGACATAGAGATCCAATACATCATGGGAAAACGATATACCACCTTATAGATCATGTTTGCCAATATATTACAGTAGAGGTATGGAGAGGATGAAGACAGTGCTGCTTTAGATGTTGATGATGACCACGCCGGAGTGGGTGGAGCCACCCAGAGGCTATTCCGGCTCTGATCTCCGCCGGTGGCGGACTGTAGATTCTTTGTTTATGTTTTTTGATCTCTGGTTCCATGTGTAGCGAGGAAGACCATCAGGGATATATATATAGGGTTTTAGGTCAAACACGAACGTATGTGAAACATTGATGTCAAACGAACGGTCGAGGGGTAGATAGACCCCATGGCGCGGTCTGATACCCTGGACGCGTCATGGGTCCCCATTTCCAGCCCATTGACCTCATGTTAGACCACTTTATCTCGTTGGATCCATCTCAAAAATTCTGAAGTGTGCTCTTTGACCTTACCTTTTTTTTGGAGTATCGAAGCTCCGTGAAAGTCCAAAATATTAACATAAGGTTTTTCTACCAAACATAGTTAGAACCAAAATAAAGGGACCGCGAAATCAAAGTAAATCAAGGTGTTAACTCATAATGTGATGGAAATGTGATGGGATTTAACACAATAGACTACAAATAACATAGATGCATTTCAGATGCATCAGATACTTAATTTGTTAGTCGCCTATTCACCTCCCTCGGTAGTTGACCGTACCTATCCTTTTCAGATAGGTCTGGTGTTCTTTGTTTGCTTTAACATATCTGAACTTGGAGAGCATGTTGGACAACAAGAAACAATTCCATAAGCTATTTAGATCAAATTATCTTGATTAAATGGCTATTCATAAAAGGTGAAAGGAAGTGAAGCCAATAAAAATTGTGTAGACTGAAACTTTTTACAGGAAGAGTAGACATTGTTGTCAAGTTTTTTTAGCCGTTGGATAATTTTATCAGGAGACTGGACATTGATGTACCAACTATGAGATTCACATACGACTCCTTCTATATGGAATTCAAGAGATCTCGATATAGTTTGAAACGGAAGAACCTAGTTAGGAAGTGTTGAATATTGTGGATAAATGTGGGGCATGAAGAGGACACTACATAGGAGTGGACACTTCTTAAATCCATGCCAATATTATCAAAATAAGCTAGATATTGAGCTAGACTTGAAGAGATATTGCTAGAAGGTATCATAAAAACAAAAGCTTTGATTCGGGTGATATTTACATTGTTTCTAATTAGTTCTCAAGTCGGATCTTGCAATGGTTTCTTAACTCTTATTATATTTTTTAATGAAGTTGGATGGTGTTCCAATCATTGGACAAGTACACGAAATCTCAAGATGACGTTGATGCAAATTTTTGGTTGGACAAGCACCTCCTCAAATTGTAAGAGGAATTTTAGTGCTTTACCACAGGTAAGCAAGAAGTATAATTTACTTTCAACCATGCTAAGTGCCTAGCGGCAATAGCAGCATTTACTTAACTTGCATATGATTATAGTATCATTTTATTTTAGGCGCAATCTGATGGCAGATCCTAGTTTGAGAATGTGGGCTTTTTCAACACAAATTTATAATATATACATGCAACCTAACATTTATTTCTAATAAAATAATATACATCAATTTCGCCACTTCACCTACGTGTTCACACAAAGAGACACAATAGGATACTTCATAACAAAATGAGAGTATATGTGTTTATAAAGTGAAACTCGTAACTCAACCAAAAGAGAGAGATGAAAAACTGGGACCTCCTGTTGAGCACAACATAGTTTTTTTTACCCTCGATTGTGAGGCAATAGCCCCACAATATAACCAACAACAAAGTCATATGTAAAAAGGAAAAGGATAACTACCTAGAAAAGATAGATAAGACTCTAAGGTAGAGCCCTAATCCATGCTAACAAACCGTCTCTATGCTTAGTCTTGATTCTATAGTGTAAAAGTGAAATATCATGAATAAACTTGGCCTTCCACCTTACAAAGGTAGGTCCCTCTTGTCTAAAATTCTTCCCATTTTGAATCAACCAAATGTTCCAACTGGCCAACATTAGCACTTCCATAAAAAAAGTTTTAGCAAAAATTCTCCTGGCATGTGCCACCTCCCTTTGTAAATCATTACGGGATATCCAATAAATCTTAAGATAGTTCCAAACTCTAATACTGAAGTTGCAATCAAAGAACAAGTGGATGTGATCCTCATGAGCTCGCAAAGGACAGAGATCACAATGATAGTCCTTAATAACACACCGATGTCTCCTCTAAAGTAGATCACGAGTATTCAACCGATCTGACAACAATAACCAGGCAGAAACATTTATCTTCATCACACAACTAGACTTCCAAAGACACTTAAAAATTTGGAACTTGAATATTCTTATGAATATGAGCATAGAACTTCCCTGGACCATGCTTCTCTGCCGAAATATAACTCCAAACACTAGTAGGGAAACGCTTATAGGTGGAGCTTAGTTCTGTGGCGCACCACTAAAAATGCACCACAGAAAGTTATTTTGTGGCGCACCAGGAACGCTGCGCCACAGAAATAGCTTAATTTTGTGGCGCACCAGGGAGCCATGCATCACAAAAACTTGGTGGGGCCCACACCCTGTCACGCCCAATCATTGGTTTTACTTTTTTTATGGCGCACTGCACTTGGTGCGCCACAGAAATAACGTATTATGTGGCGCACTAGCCTCCGTGCGCCACAGAAATAACGTGTTCTGTGGCGCACTGGCGCAGGTGCGCCACAAATATAACTTCTCCTATATCATGTCGTACCCCTCCCTCGCCCGTACCACTCTCTCCCCTCTCCCTACTGCCGCGCGCCGCCGCCTTCCATGGCGAGCGCTGCCATCGCCGTCGCCGCCGCCGCCGCCGCCTTCCTTCGCGAGGGCCGCATGCCGCCACGCTCCACCCATCCCCGCCACCAGCAGCACAAGCCGCTGCGGCGTGGAGGAGGAGGGGCCCGCGCGGTGATACGCGTACAGCACGCGTCCGTTGGGAACCCCAAGAGGAAGGTGTGATGCGTACAGCGGCAAGTTTTCCCTCAGAAAGAAACCAAGGTTTATCGAACCAGGAGGAGCCAAGAAGCACGTTGAAGGTTGATGGCGGCGAGATGTAGTGCGGCGCAACACCAGGGATTCCGGCGCCAACGTGGAACCTGCACAACACAACCAAAGTACTTTGCCCCAACGAAACAGTGAGGTTGTCAATCTCACCGGCTTGCTGTAACAAAGGATTAGATGTATAGTGTGGATGATGATTGTTTGCAGAGAACAGTAAAGAACAATAGCAGCAGATTGTATTCAATGTAAAGAATAGGACCGGGGTCCACAGTTCACTAGAGGTGTCTCTCCCATAAGACAAATAGCATGTTGGGTGAACAAATTACAGTCGGGCAATTGACAAATGGAGAGGGCATGACCATGCACATACATGATATGATGAGTATTGTGAGATTTAATTGGGCATTACGACAAAGTACATAGACCGCTATCCAGCATGCATCTATGCCTAAAAAGTCCACCTTCAGGTTATCATCCGAACCCCTTCCAGTATTAAGTTGCAAACAACCGACAATTGCATTAAGTATGGTGCGTAATGTAATCAATAACTACATCCTCGGACATAGCATCAATGTTTTATCCCTAGTGGCAACAGCACATCCACAACCTTAGAACTTTCTGTCACTGTCCTAGATTTAATGGAGGCATGAACCCACTATCGAGCATAAATACTCCCTCTTGGAGTTAAGAGTAAAAACTTGGCCGGAGCCTCTACTAATAACGGAGAGCATGCAAGATCATAAACAACACATAGGTAATAGATTGATAATCAATATAACATAGTATTCTCTATCCATCGGATCCCGACAAACACAACATATAGAATTACGAGATAGATGATCTTGATCATGTTAGGCAACTCACAAGATCCGACAATGAAGCACATGAGGAGAAGACAACCATCTAGCTACTGCTATGGACCCATAGTCCAGGGGTGAACTACTCACTCATCACTCCGGAGGCGACCATGGCGGTGAAGAGTCCTCCGGGAGATGATTCCCCTCTCCGGCAGGGTGCCGGAGGCGATATCCTGAATCCCCCGAGATGGGATTGGCGGCGGCGGCGTCTCAGTAAGGTTTTCCGTATCGTGGCTCTCGGTACTGGGGGTTTCGCGACGGAGGCTTTAAGTAGGCGGAAGGGCTGGTCAAGAGGCGCCACGGGGGCCCCACACAACAGGGCCGCGCGGCCAGGGTCCAGGCCGCGCCGCCCTGGCGTGTCGCCACCTCGTGGCCCCACTTCGTTAATCCTTCGGTCTTCTGGAAGCTTCGTGCAAAAATAGGCCCCTGGGCGTTGATTTCGTCCAATTCCGAGAATATTTCCTTTGTAGGATTTACGAAACCAAAAACAGCGAGAAAACAACGAATCGGCTCTTCGGCATCTCGTTAATAGGTTAGTGCCGGAAAATGCATAAATATGACATAAAGTATGTATAAAACATGTAAATATCATCAATAATGTGGCATGGAACATAAGAAATTATCGATACGTCGGAGACGTATCAGCATCCCCAAGCTTAGTTCCTGCTCGTCCCGATCAGGTAAACGATAACAAAGATAATTTCTGGAGTGACATGCCATCATAACCTTGATCATACTATTGTAAGCATATGTAATGAATGCAACGATCAAAACAACGGTAATGACATGAGTAAACAACTGAATCATAAAGCAAAGACTTTTCATGAATAGTACTTCAAGACAAGCATCAATAAGTCTTGCATAAGAGTTAACTCATAAAGCAATAAATCAAAGTAAAGGTATTGAAGCAACACAAAGGAAGATTAAGTTTCAGCGGTTGCTTTCAACTTATAACATGTATATCTCATGGATATTGTCAATGTAAAGTAATATAACAAGTGCAATATGCAAGTATGTAAGAATCAATGCACGATTCACACAAGTGTTTTCTTCTTGAGATGGAGAGAAATAGGTGAACTGACTCAACATAAAAGGTAAAAGAATGGTCCTTCAAAGAGGAAAGCATCGATTGCTATATTTGTGCCAGAGCTTTGGTTTTGAAAACATGAAACAATTTTGTTAACGGTAGTAATAAAGCATATGTATCATGTAAATTATATCTTACAAGTTGCAAGCCTCATGCATAGTATACTAATTGTGCCCGCACCTTGTCCTAATTAGCTTGGATTACCGGGATTATCATCGCAATACACATGTTTTAACCAAGTGTCACAAAGGGGTACCTCTATGCCGCCTGTACAAAGGTCTAAGGAGAAAGCTCGCATTTGGATTTCTCGCTTTTGATTATTCTCAACTTAGACATCCATACCGGGACAACATAGACAACAGATAATGGACTCCTCTTTAATGCATAAGCAATTAGCAACAATTATTGTTCTCATATGAGATTGAGGATATATGTCCAAAACTGAAACTTCCACCATGATTCATGGCTTTAGTTAGCGGCCCAATGTTCTTCTCTAACAATATGCATGCTCTAACCATTAAATGAGTGGTAAATCTCCCTTACTTCAGACAAGACGGACATGCATAGCAACTCACATGATATTCAACAAAGTGTTGATGGCGTCCCCAGGAGCATGGTTATCGCACAACAAGCAACTTAATAAGAGATAAAGTGCATAAGTACATATTCAATACCACAATAGTTTTTAAAGCTATTTGTCCCATGAGCTATATATTGCAAAGGCGAATGATGCAAATTTAAAGGTAGCACTCAAGCAATTTACTTTGGAATGGCGGAGAAATACCATGTAGTAGGTAGGTATGGTGGACACAAATGGCATAGTGGTTGGCTCAAGGATTTTGGATGCATGAGAAGTATTCCCTCTCGATACAAGGTTTAGGCTAGCAAGGTTATTTGAAACAAACACAAGGATGAACCGGTGCAGCAAAACTCACATAAAAGACATATTGTAAACATTATAAGACTCTACACCGTCTTCCTTGTTGTTCAAAACTCAATACTAGAAATTATCTAGACTTTAGAGAGACCAATTATGCAAACCAAATTTTAGCAAGCTCTATGTATTTCTTCATTAATGGGTGCAAAGTATATGATGCAAGAGCTTAAACATGAGCACAACAATTGCCAAGTATCAAATCATCCAAGACATTTTACCAATTACTACATGTAGCATTTCCCAATTCCAACCATATAACAATTTAACGAAGAAGATTCAACCTTCGCCATGAATACTATGAGTAAAGCCTAAGGACATATTTGTCCATATGCAACAGCGGAGCGTGTCTCTCTCCCATACAATGAATTCTAGGATCCATTTTATTCAAACAAAAATAAAAACAAAAACAAACCGACGCTCCAAGCAAAGCACATAAGATGTGATGGAATAAAAATATAGTTTCACGGGAGGAACCTGATAATGTTGTCGATGAAGAAGGGGATGCCTTGGGCATCCCCAAGCTTAGACGCTTGAGTCTTCTTAAAATATGCAGGGGTGAACCACCGGGGCATCCCCAAGCTTAGAGCTTTCACTCTCCTTGATCATATTGTATCATCTCCCTCTCTTGATCCTTGAAAACTTCCTCCACACCAAACTCGAAACAACTCATTAGAGGGTTAGTGCACAATAAAAATTCACATGTTCAGAGGTGACATAATCATTCTTAACACTTCTGAGCATTGCAAAAAGCTACTGGACATTAATGGAACAAAGAAATTCATCCATCATAGCAAAAGAGGCAATACGAAATAAAAGGCAGAATCTGTTAAAACAGAACAGTCCGTAAAGACGGATTTTATCGAGGCACCAGACTTGCTCAAATGAAAATGCCCAAATTGAATGAAAGTTACGAACATATCGGAGGATCACTCACGTAAATTGGCATAATTTTCTGAGTTACCTACAGAGAATTAGGCCCAGATTCGTGACAGCAAAGAAATCTGTTTCTGCGCAGTAATCCAAATCTAGTATGAACCTTACTATCAAAGACTTTACTTGGGACAACAATGCACAAAACTAAGATAAGGAGAGGTTGCTACAGTAGAAACAACTTCCATGACTCAAATATAAAACAAAATTACTGTAGTAAAAACATGGGTTGTCTCCCATAAGCGCTTTTCTTTAACGCCTTTCAGCTAGGCGCAGAAAGTGTGTATCAAGTATTATCAAGAGACGAAGCATCAACATCATAACTTGTTCTAATAATAGAATCAAAAGGTAACTTCATTCTCTTTCTAGGGAAGTGTTCCATACCTTTCTTGAGAGGAAATTGATATTTAATATTACCTTCCTTCATATCAATGATAGCTCCAACGAGTTCGAAGAAAAGGTCTTCCCAATATAATGGGGCAAGATGCATTGCATTCAATATCCAAGACAACAAAATCAACGGGGACAAGGTTATTGTTAACGGTAATGCGAACATTATCAACTCTCCCCAAAGGTTTCTTTGTAGCATTATCAACAAGATTAACATCCAAATAACAATTCTTCAATGGTGGCAAGTCAAGCATATTATAAATTTTCTTAGGCATAACGGAAATACTTGCACCAAGATCACATAAAGCATTACAATCAAAGTCATTGACCTTCATATTAATGATGGGCTCCCAACCATCCTCTAACTTTCTAGGAATAGAAGCTTCACGTTCTAGTTTCTCTTCTCTAGCTTTTATGAGAGCATTTGTAATATGTTTTGTGAAAGCCAAGTTTATAGCACTAGCATTGGGACTCTTAGCAAGTTTTTGTAAGAACTTTATAACTTCAGAGATGTGGCAATCATAAAAATCCAAACAATTATAATCTAAAGCAATGGGATCATCATCCCCAATGTTGGAAAAAAATTCAGCAGTTTTATCACGAGCGGTTTCAGCAGCTTTAGCGGTTTCCGGCAGTTTGCGGGCTTTGCATTAGAAGTGGTAACATTGCCAACACTAATTCTTTCACCATTATTAGTAGGAGGTGCAGCAACATGTGGAGCATTAGCATTGCTAGTGGTGGTAATAGTCCAAACTTTAGCTACATTATTCTCTTTAGCTAGTTTTTCATTCTCTTCTCTTTCCCACCTAGCATGCAATTCGGCCATCAATCTTATATTCTCATTAATTCTAACTTGGATGGCATTTGCTGTAGTAAAAATCTTATTTTCAATATCCTTATTAGGCATAACTTTCGATTTCAAAAGATCAACATCAGAGGCAAGACTATCAACCTTAGAAGCAAGAATATCAATTTTATTGAGTTTTTCCTCAACAGATTTGTTAAAAGCAGTTTTTGTACTAATAAATTCTTTAAGCATAGCTTCAAGTCCAGGGGGTGTGTTCCTATTATTTTTGTAAGAATTCCCATAAGAATTACCATAACCGTTACCATTATTATAAGGATATGGCCTATAGTTATTACTAGAATTGTTCCGATAAGCATTGTTGTTGAAATTATTATTTTTAATGAAGTTCACATCAACATGTTCTTCTTGGGCAACCAATGAAGCTAACGGAACATTATTAGGATCAACATTAGTCCTATCATTCACAAGCATAGACATAATAGCATCAATCTTATCACTCAAGGAGGAGGTTTCTTCGACTGAATTTACCTTCTTACCTTGTGGAGCTCTTTCCGTGTGCCATTCAGAGTAATTGATCATCATATTATCAAGAAGCTTTGTTGCTTCACCAAGAGTAATGGACATAAAGGTACCTCCAGCAGCTGAATCCAATAGGTTCCGCGAAGAAAAGTTCAGTCCTGCATAAAAGGTTTGGATGATCATCCAAGTAGTCTGTCCATGGGTTGGGCAATTTTTAACCAAAGATTTCATTCTTTCCCATGCTTGTGCAACATGCTCATTATCCAATTGTTTAAAATTCATTATACTACTCCTCAAAGATATAATTTTAGCAGGGGGATAATATCTACCAATAAAAGCATCCTTGCATTTAGTCCATGAATCAATACTATTCTTAGGCAGAGATAGCAACCAGTCTTTAGCTCTTGCTCTTAATGAGAAGGGAAACAGTTTTAATTTTATAATATCACCATCTACATCTTTATACTTTTGCATTTCACACAATTCAACAAAATTATTGAGATGGGCAGCAGCATCATCAGAACTAACACCAGAAAATTGCTCTCGCATAACAAGATTCAGTAAAGCATGTTTCATTTCAAAGAATTCTGCTGTAGTAGCAGGTGGAGCAATAGGTGTGCATAGGAAATCATTATTATTTGTGGTTGTGAAGTCACACAACTTAGTATTTTCAGGAGTAGCCATTTTAGCAGTAGTGAATAAAGCAAACTAGATAAAATAAATGCAAGTAACTAATTTTTTTGTGCTTTTGCTATAGAGTGCAAGACAGTAAGTAAAGTAAAGCTAGCAACTAATTTTTTATGTTTTGATATAATGCAGCAAACAAAGTAGTAAATAAAATAAAGCAAGACAAAAACAAAGTAAAGAGATTGGATTGTGGAGACTCCCCTTGCAGCGTGTCTTGATCTCCCCGGTAACGGCGCCAGAAAATATTGCTTGATACGCGTACAGCACGCGTCCGTTGGGAACCCCAAGAGGAAGGTGTGATGCGTACAGCGGCAAGTTTTCCCTCAGAAAGAAACCAAGGTTTATCGAACCAGGAGGAGCCAAGAAGCACGTTGAAGGTTGATGGCGGCGAGATGTAGTGCGGCGCAACACCAAGAATTCCGGCGCCAACGTGGAACCTGCACAACACAACCAAAGTACTTTGCCCCCAACGAAACAGTGAGGTTGTCAATCTCACCGGCTTGCTGTAACAAAGGATTAGATGTATAGTGTGGATGATGATTGTTTGCAGAGAACAGTAAAGAACAATAGCAGCAGATTGTATTCAATGTAAAGAATAGGACCGGGGTCCACAGTTCACTAGAGGTGTCTCTCCCATAAGATAAATAGCATGTTGGGTGAACAAATTACAGTCGGGCAATTGACAAATAGAGAGGGCATCACCATGCACATACATTGGGCATTACGACAAAGTACATAGACCGCTATCCAGCATGCATCTATGCCTAAAAAGTCCACCTTCAGGTTATCATCCGAACCCCTTCCAGTATTAAGTTGCAAACAACCGACAATTGCATTAAGTATGGTGCGTAATGTAATCAATAACTACATCCTCGGACATAGCATCAATGTTTTATCCCTAGTGGCAACGAGCACATCCACAACCTTAGAACTTTCCGTCACTTCGTCCTAGATTTAATGGAGGCATGAACCCACTATCGAGCATAAATACTCCCTCTTGGAGTTAAGAGTAAAAACTTGGCCGCAGCCTCTACTAATAACGGAGAGCATGCAAGATCATAAACAACACATAGGTAATAGATTGATAATCAATATAACATAGTATTCTCTATCCATCGGATCCCGACAAACACAACATATAGAATTACAGATAGATGATCTTGATCATGTTAGGCAGCTCACAAGATCCGACAATGAAGCACATGAGGAGAAGACAACCATCTAGCTACCGCTATGGACCCATAGTCCAGGGGTGAACTACTCACTCATCACTCCGGAGGCGACCATGGCGGTGAAGAGTCCTCCGGGAGATGATTCCCCTCTCCGGCAGGGTGCCGGAGGCGATCTCCTGAATCCCCCGAGATGGGATTGGCGGCGGCGGCGTCTCAGTAAGGTTTTCCGTATCGTGGCTCTCGGTACTGGGGGTTTCGCGACGGAGGCTTTAAGTAGGCGGAAGGGCAGGTCAAGAGGCGCCACGGGGGCCCCACACAACAGGGCCGCGCGGCCAGGGTCCAGGCCGCGCCGCCCTGGCGTGTCGCCACCTCGTGGCCCCACTTCGTTACTCCTTCGGTCTTCTGGAAGCTTCGTGCAAAAATAGGCCCCTGGGCGTTGATTTCGTCCAATTCCGAGAATATTTCCTTTGTAGGATTTCTGAAACCAAAAACAGCAGAAAACAGCAACTAGCTCTTCGGCACCTCGTTAATAGGTTAGTGCCGGAAAATGCATAAATATGACATAAAGTATGTATAAAATATGTAAATATCATCAATAATGTGGCATGGAACATAAGAAATTATCGATACGTCGGAGACGTATCACGCGGCGTCAAGGTGGAGGAGGCGCCGGCGCGTCAAGGTGGAGGAGCCGCCGCGACCTCCACCCCTGCCGCCGTCGTCGGTGAGCTCCTCCACAACTGCCTTCGTCATCGGTGAGCTTTCTCCCCTCCCCTCCCTCTTCCTCTCCCGCGCGAGCACAACGTGCTCGACGAAATGTCGTCGTCGTCGGTGATGCCCTGGTTCGATCCCCTCTTTGAATTTGATGCCCTACAGGTTTAGGGTTCATAGGAATTTGATGCCCTGGTTTAGGGTTCATAGCAAAAAATGAAATGCTACTGGTTCATTTGATGCTACTGGTTCATTTGATGCTACTGGTTCATTTAAATGCATGAAATGCTACTGGTTCATTTGTTGTGCTCAGTAAGGTTAACTGTTAATCTTGATGGCTTATTACTACTGGTTCATTTGTTGTGCTCGAGTGAGGTTAACTCGTTAACAATTTTCTTGATGGGTTCATAGGAATTTGATGCTACTGGTTCATTTAAATGCTTGTTGTGCTCAGTGAGGTTAACTGGTTCATAGGAATTTAAATGCATGAAATTCTACTGGTGGGTTTGTATACATACATATTTATATTTGCTCTTGGTTGGCCTGGGATTAGTTTTCTGGACCCCAAGTAATTCTCTGTTCGGATTAGTTTTCTGGACCCCAAGTTTTCTGGACCCCTGATGATTTACTTGATGGATTCTTGTGAGCTTATGGTATGCTACTATGCTTATAATGCTCTGATTAGTGGGGATGCTTACTGGATCATGTGCATATAGTTCATATAGTTCTCGAAAAAGAAAGAATGCTCTCTGGCCAGATGCTTGATGTCTTGGCTCAGCCAATGATGCAAAGGGTGAGGCAAAAACTTGGATAAGAACAGATACTAAAATGTGTGATTTAAATGGAATGCTTATGATGGTATACTAAAATAGAGATATTCACAGTAGGGAATCATGTAAATGAATGCCACTGTGGTATCCTTTGAAGAAAATGGGAAGTTTCTGATGGTTTAATAGACTAGGTGATGCTAGGTTATTAAGTTGGCTGTCAAGGTTGGTTTTATCTGGTTAACTTGGATAGGCTATGTGTTCTTGCTTAATTATGCATATCCATCTCTACTAGATTTACTAGCTCAGGCTTGGCCTCTCTCTTGCCAACATCACTTGGTTACTACCAAGTGATGATTAATCCCTTATGGTACCCCAGCTTTGTTTTGAACTCAACTGAGTAATGATAAATTTCTATTAGTTGTTGGCTTTGATGAAAATAGAGATATCCACAGTAGGGGATCATGTAAATGAATGCCACTGTGGTATCCTTTGAAGAAAATGGACTGTTTCTGATGATTTTAAAAGGCTAGGTGGTGCTAGGTGATTCAGTTGGCTACCAAGACTTGTCTCATCTGGTTAGCTGGGATATGCTATGTGTTCTTGCTTGTTTAGGCATATCTATCACTTACTGGATTTACTGGTTCATGCTTGGCCTCTCCTTTGCTAGCATCACTTGGTCTATACCAAGTGATGAATAATCCCTACGGAGCATCTGCTCGATGCTAAATGGTTCTCTTTATAAATGATTTGGTCTTTAATTTTATTTGTACTTGCCGATGATTAGAATGTTTGGTCACTTGTGCACTCTGGGGTGGGGCCAGTGAGCCTGGTGTGATGGCACAAATATCAATCTCTTGTGCATCCTACCTCGCCTCACTGACCCCATCCCTGAATGTTAATATTTGTTTGGACCAACAAAGTATGAGGCATATGCTATCTAGTTGATACCACTTGGCTCTTTCTTCCTTTTCAGTGCCGATGATTAGAATGTTTGGTCACTCGTACACTCGGGGGTGGAGCAAGTGAGCCTGGTGTGATGGCACAAATATCAATCTCTTGTGCATCCTACCTGGCCTCACTTACTCCATCCCTGAATGTTAATATTTGTTTCGACCAACAAAGTATGAGGCATATGATATCAAGTTGAGATACCACTTGGCTCTTTCTTCCATTTTAGTGCCGATGATTAGAATGTTTGGTCACATATACGCCGATATATACTTTGTAGAAGGCCCCCCTTTCCCCGGCCGTCGTTCCGTGAACGAGTCCTTGACGAGACAACAACGCCGACTTGCCTCTCCGGCGCAGAACCACGGCAATCCCAGCCGCCTCCCTTGTGGCCGCGTCTCCTGCGCTCTTCTCCATGGCCGGACCACGATTGGACTCACCGGGGCCAGGAATAATGATAATCGCCATCACCACTATGGTCAGACTCCACAGGTGACGAGTACTTTGCAGCAGATCCCATTTTTATTCCCTCGCCGTCCAGTGAACGATTCCTTGATGCAAAGAGCATGCCGGCCTGCCCAGCATCATGCCGGCCCCGTTGCCTCGCCAGGCCGTGTCTCCGCGCCTGCACTCTTCGCCTTCTTGCCCGGTGAACCAATAGACTGATCATTGGAATAAGGAAACCGATGACGGCCGATCGCAATCGGCCGTCATCGGTTTCCTTATTCCAACGATCAGTCTATTGGTTCACCGGACAAGAAGGCGAAGAGTGCAGGGCGTGGGAGACACGGCCTGAAGCGCGGCAACAGGGGCCGGCACGGTCTTTGCATCAAACACCCGTTCACTGGACGGCGAGGGAAGAAAAGTGGCATCTGGTGTTGTGTACTCTGCACCTGTGGAGTCTGACGATAGTGGTGATGGTGATTATCATTATGCCCCCGGTGAGTCCAATCGTGGTCCGGCCATGGAAAAGAGCGCAGGAGACGCGGCCACAAGGGAGGCGACTGGGACTGCCGTGGTTCTGCACCGGAGAGGTAGGTGATACGTCTCCGACGTATCGATAATTTCTTATGTTCTATGCCATATTATTGATGATACCTACATGTTTTATGCACACTTTATGTCATATTCGTGCATTTTCTGGAACTAACCTATTAACAAGATGCCGAAGTGCCAGTTCCTGTTTTCTGCTGTTTTTGGTTTCGTAAATCCTAGTAACGAAATATTCTCGAATTGGACGAAATCAAGACCCGAGTTCCTATTTTCACCGGAAGCATCCGAACACCCGGGAAGGACCGGAGGGGGGCATCGGGCCCCCAGACCATAGGCCGGCGCGGCCTGGGCCCTGGCCGCGCCAGCCTATGGTGTGGGCCCCTCGTCAGGCCCCCGACTCTGCCCTTCCGCCTACTTAAAGCCTCCGTCGCGAAACCCCTGATGCGAAGAACCACGATACGGAAAACCTTCCAGAGCCGCCGCCATCGCGAAGCCAAGATCTGGGGGACAGAGTCTCCGTTCCGGCACCCTCGCCGGAGCGGGGAAGTGCCCCGGAAGGCTTCTCCATCGACACCGCTGCCATCTCCACCGCCATCTTCATCACCGCCGCTGCTCCCATGAGGAGGAGTAGTTCTCCATCGAGGCTCGGGGCTGTACCGGTAGCTATGTGGTTAATCTCTCTCCTATGTGCTTCAATACAATAATCTCATGAGCTGCCTTACATGATTGAGATTCATATGATGATGCTTGTAATCTAGATGTCATTATGCTAGTCAAGTGAGTTTTACTTATGTGATCTCCGGAGACTCCTTGTCCCACGTGTGTAAAGGTGACAGGTGTGTGCACCGTGTGGGTCTCTTAGGCTATATTTCACAGAATACTTATTCACTGTTGAATGGCATAGTGAGGTGCTTATTTATATCTCTTTATGATTGCAATGTGTTTGTATCACAATTTATCTATGTGCTACTCTAGCAATGTTATTAAAGTAGTTTTATTCCTCCCGCACGTGTGCAAAGGTGACAGCATGTGTGCACCGTGTTAGTACTTGGTTTATGCTATGATCATGATCTCTTGTAGATTGCGAAGTTAACTATTGCTATGATAATATTGATGTGATCTATTTCTCCTACATATGCATGAAGGTGACAGGTGTGCATGCTATGCTAGTACTTGGTTTAGTCTTTTGATCTATCTTACACTAAAGGTTACTAAAATATGAGCATTATTGTGGAGCTTGTTAACTCCGGCATTGAGGGTTCGTGTAATCCTACGCAATGTGTTCATCATCCAACAAGAGTGTAGAGTATGCATTTATCTATTCTGTTATGTGATCAATGTTGAGAGTGTCCACTAGTGAAAGTCTAATCCCTAGGCCTTGTTCCTAAATATCTGCTATCGCCGCTTGTTTACTCGTTTTACTGCGTTACTACTGCTGCATTACTACTGCTGCGTTACTACTGCTTGTTTACTGTCCTGGGCAAAGCACTTTTCTGGTGCCGTTGCTACTTCTTATTCATACCACCTTTATTTCACTATCTCTTCGCTGAACTAGTGCACCTATTAGGTGTGTTGGGGACACAAGAGACTTCTTGCTTTGTGGTTGCAGGGTTGCATGAGAGGGATATCTTTGACCTCTTCCTCCCTAAGTTCGATAAACCTTGGGTGATCCACTTAAGGGAAAACTTGCTGCTGTTCTACAAACCTCTCGCTCTTGGAGGCCCAACACTGTCTACAGGGAAAGGAGGGGGAACGTAGACATCAAGCATTTTTCCGGCGCCGTTGCCGGGAGGAAAGGTAAAAAGGCACTCATACTCCGGTTCCGGTGTAACGTACTTTTCTCGGCGCCATTGTGTTTGTGCTCGAAGCTATTTCCTTTAGATCCTGCAATTGCATCTTTTTGTTTCTTGTTTACACTAGTTTGGCATAATGGACAACAATGAGCTTCTTATTCTATTTCCTGATTTAAAACATGGATTGTTTGATGCGAAAATTAAAAAACCTATGGAATCTTATTTGCATGCTGGTAGTAATATTAGTATGAACACTTTGAACACCATTGTTGATAATAATGTAGAAAGTTCTAAGCTTGGGGAAGCTGGTTTTCATGATCTTTTTAGTCCCCCAAGCATTGAGGAGAAAATTTTCTTTGATGATACTTTGCCTCCTATTTATGATGACTATAATAGTGGTCTTTTGGTACAACCTACTATGGAGAGTAAATTTTATTGTGATTATACTATGCCTCCTACACTTGATGAGAATAATAATGATAGCTACTTTGTTGAATTTGCTCCCGCTATTACTAATAAAATTGATTATGCTTATGTGGAGAGTAATAATTTTATGCATGAGACTCATGATAAGAATGCTTTATGTGATATTTATATTGTTGAGTTTGCTCATGATGCTACTGAAAGTTATTATGAGAGAGGAAAATATGGTTGTAGAAATTTTCATGTTACTAAAATGCCTCTCTATGTGCTGAAATTTTTGAAGCTAGACTTGTTTTATCTTCCTATGCTTGTTACTTTGCTCTTCATGAACTTGTTTATTTACAAGATTCCTATGCATAGGAAGCATGTTAGGCTTAAATGTGTTTTGAATTTGCTTCTTGATGCTCTCCTTTGCTTCAACTACTATTTCTTGCGAGTGCATCATTAAAACTGCTGAGCCCATCTTAACGGCTATAAAGAAAGAACTTCTTGGGAGATAACCCATGTGTTATTTTGCTACAGTATATTTATTTTATATCTGAGTCTTGGAAGTTGTTTACTACTGTAGCAACATCTCCTTATCTTAGTTTTGTGTTTTGTTGTGCCAAGTAAAGTCTTTGATAGTAAAGTAAGTACTAGATTTGGATTACTGCGCAGTTCCAGATTTCTTTGCTGTCACGAATCTGGGTCGACCTCCCTGTAGGAAGCTCATAAAATTAAGCCAATTTACGTGCATGATCCTCAGATATGTACGCAACTTTCATTCAATTTGAGAATTTTCATTTGAGTAAGTCTGGTGGCCTAATAAAATCCATCTTTACGGACTGTTCTGTTTTGACAGATTCTGCCTTTTATTTCGCATTGCCTCTTTTGCTATGTTGGATGAATTTCTTTGATCCATTAATGTCCAGTAGCTTTATGCAATGTCCAGAAGTGTTAAGAATGATTGTGTCACCTCTGAACATGTGAATTTTTACTATGCACTAACCCTCTAATGAGTTGTTTCGAGTTTGGTGTGGAGGAAGTTTTCAAGGATCAAGAGAGGAGTATGATGCAATATGATCAAGGAGAGTGAAAGCTCTAAGCTTGGGGATGCCCCGGTGGTTCACCCCTGCATATTCTAAGAAGACTCAAGCGTCTAAGCTTGGGGATGCCCAAGGCATCCCCTTCTTCATCGACAACATTATCAGGTTCCTCCCCTGAAACTATATTTTTATTCCGTCACATCTTATGTACTTTGCTTGGAGCGTCGGTTTGTTTTTGTTTTTTGTTTAGTTTGAATAAAATGGATCCTAGCATTCACTTTATGGGAGAGAGACACGCTCCGCTGTAGCATATGGACAAATATGTCCTTAGGCTCTACTCATAGTATTCATGGCGAAGTTTCTTCTTCGTTAAATTGTTATATGGTTGGAATTGGAAAATGCTACATGTAGTAACTCTAAAATGTCTTGGATAATTTGATACTTGGCAATTGTTGTGCTCATGTTTAAGCTCTTGCATCATATACTTTGCACCCATTAATGAAGAAATACATAGAGCTTGCTAATTTGGTTTGCATATTTGGTTTCTCTAGAGTCTAGATAACATCTAGTATTGAGTTTTGAACAACAAGGAAGACGGTATGGAGTCTTATAATGTTTACCATATGTCTTTTATGTGAGTTTTGCTGTACCGTTCATCCTTATGTTTGTTTCAAATAACCTTGCTAGCCTAAACCTTGTATCGAGAGGGAATACTTCTCATGCATCCAAAATACTTGAGCCAACCACTATACCATTTGTGTCCACCATACCTACCTACTACATGGTATTTATCCGCCATTCCAAAGTAAATTGCTTGAGTGCTACCTTTAAAATTCCATCATTCACCTTTGCAATATATAGCTCATGGGACAAATAGCTTAAAAACTATTGTGGTATTGAATATGTACTTATGCACTTTATCTCTTATTAAGTTGCTTGTTGTGCGATAACCATGTTTCGGGGACGCCATCAACTATTCTTTGTTGAATATCATGTGAGTTGCTATGCATGTCCGTCTTGTCCGAAGTAAGAGAGATCTACCACCTTCATGGTTGGAGCATGCATATTGTTAGAGAAGAACATTGGGCCGCTAACTAAAGCCATGATTCATGGTGGAAGTTTCAGTTTTGGACACATATCCTCAATCTCATATGAGAATAATAATTGTTGCCACATGCTTATGCATTAAAGAGGAGTCCATTATCTGTTGTCCATGTTGTCCCGGTATGGATGTCTAAGTTGAGAATAATCAAAAGCGAGAAATCCTAAATGCGAGCTTTCTCCTTAGACCTTTGTACGGGCGGCATGGAGGTACCCCATTGTGACACTTGGTTAAAACATGTGCATTACAAAGATCCGGTAGTCCAAGCTAATTAGGACAAGGTGCGGGCACTATTAGTATACTATGCATGAGACTTGCAACTTGTAAGATATAATGTACATAACTCATATGCTTTATTACTACCGTTGACAAAATTGTTTCATGTTTTCAAAATAAAAGCTCTAGCACAAATATAGCAATCGATGCTTTCCTCTTTGAAGGACCATTCTTTTTACTTTTATGTTGAGTCAGTTCACCTATCTCTCTCCACCTCAAGAAGCAAACACTTGTGTGAACTGTTCATTGATTCCTACATACTTGCATATTGTACTTGTTATATTACTCTATGTTGACTATTATCCATGAGATATACATGTTACAAGTTGAAAGCAACCGCTGAAACTTAATCTTCCTTTGTGTTGCTTCAATACCTTTACTTTGATTTGTTGCTTTATGAGTTAACTCTTATGCAAGACTTATTAATACTTGTCTTGAAGTACTATTCATGAAAAGTCTTTGCTTTATGATTCACTTGTTTACTCATGACATTACCATTGTTTTGATCGCTGCATTCACTACATATGTTTACAAATAGTATGATCAAAGTTATGATGGCATATCACTTCAGAAATTATCTTTGTTATCGTTTTACCCGCTCGGGACGAGCGGAACTAAGCTTGGGGATGCTTGATACGTCTCCGACGTATCGATAATTTCTTATGTTCTATGCCATATTATTGATGATACCTACATGTTTTATGCACACTTTATGTCATATTCGTGCATTTTCTGGAACTAACCTATTAACAAGATGCCGAAGTGCCAGTTCATGTTTTCTGCTGTTTTTGGTTTCAGAAATCCTAGTAACGAAATATTCTCGGAATTGGACGAAATCAAGACCCAGGTTCCTATTTTCACCGGAAGCATCCAGAACACCCGGGAAGGACCAGAGGGGGGGCACTGGGCCCCCAGACCATAGGCCGGCGCGGCCCAGGCCCTGGCCGCGCCGCCCTATGGTGTGGGCCCCTCGTCAGGCCCCCGACTCTGCCCTTCCGCCTACTTAAAGCCTCCGTCGCGAAACCCCTGATGCGAAGAACCACGATACGGAAAACCTTCCAGAGCCGCCGCCATCGCGAAGCCAAGATCTGGGGGACAGGAGTCTCTGTTCCGGCACCCCGCCGGAGCGGGGAAGTGCCCCCGGAAGGCTTCTCCATCAACACCGCTGCCATCTCCACCGCCATCTTCATCACCGCTGCTGCTCCCATGAGGAGGGAGTAGTTCTCCATCGAGGCTCGGGGCTGTACCGGTAGCTATGTGGTTAATCTCTCTCCTATGTGCTTCAATACAATAATCTCATGAGCTGCCTTACATGATTGAGATTCATATGATGATGCTTGTAATCTAGATGTCATTATGCTAGTCAAGTGAGTTTTACTTATGTGATCTTCGGAGACTCCTTGTCCCACGTGTGTAAAGGTGACGAGTGTGTGCACCGTGTGGGTCTCTTAGGCTATATTTCACGGAATACTTATTCACTCGTTGAATGGCATAGTGAGGTGCTTATTTATATCTCTTTATGATTGCAATGTGTTTGTATCACAATTTATCTATGTGCTACTCTAGCAATGTTATTAAAGTAGTTTTATTCCTCCTGCACGTGTGCAAAGGTGACGATGTGTGCACCGAGTTAGTACTTGGTTTATGCTATGATCATGATCTCTTGTAGATTGCGAAGTTAACTATTGCTATGATAATATTGATGTGATCTATTTCTCCTACATATGCATGAAGGTGACAGTGTGCATGCTATGCTAGTACTTGGTTTAGTCTTTTGATCTATCTTACACTAAAGGTTACTAAAATATGAGCATTATTGTGGAGCTTGTTAACTCCGGCATTGAGGGTTCGTGTAATCCTACGCAATGTGTTCATCATCCAACAAGAGTGTAGAGTATGCATTTATCTATTCTGTTATGTGATCAATGTTGAGAGTGTCCACTAGTGAAAGTCTAATCCCTAGGCCTTGTTCCTAAATATCGCTATCGCTGCTTGTTTACTATTTTACTTGCGTTACTACTGTCTGCATTACTACTGCTGCGTTACTACCGCTTGTTTACTCGTCTCCGGGCAAAGCACTTTTCCGGTGCCGTTGCTACTTCTTATTCATACCACCTGTATTTCACTATCTCTTCGCCGAACTAGTGCACCTATTAGGTTTGTTGGGGACACAAGAGACTTCTTGCTTTGTGGTTGCAGGGTTGCATGAGAGGGATATCTTTGACCTCTTCCTCCCTGAGTTCGATAAACCTTGGGTGATCCACTTAAGGGAAAACTTGCTGCTGTTCTACAAACCTCTGCTCTTGGAGGCCCAACACTGTCTACAGGAAAGGAGGGGGAACGTAGACATCAGCAGGTCGGCGTTGTTGTCTCGTCAAGGACCCGTTCACGGAACGGTGGCCGGGGAAAGGGGGGCCTCTGCAAAGTATACTGCGGCGTATACTGCAACTATGGTTTCTGACCATAGTATTTGTGTTGACCAACAATGTATGAGGCATTTATTCCATTTTGTCTTGTGCATCGGATTTGTTGGCCTTTCTTCCATTTTAGTGCCGATGATTAAATTGTTTGGTCACCGTACACTTGGGGGTAGCGTTAGTGAGCCTGGTAAGATAGCACAAATATCAATCTCTTGTGCATCGGACTTGGTCTCACTAACGCCATCCCTAAATGTTAATATTTATGTTGACCAACAATGTATGAGGCATTTACTCCATTTCTCTTGTGCATCGGACTTGGACTTGGTCTCACTTTCTTCTATTTTAATCAGAGGAGGAACCGGATGAAGTCCCCGATACAAGCGAGCCTCGTGGGTAGAGAGGAGGGAGCAAAGGAGGAACCGGATGAAGACCGCTTTGTATCTCGAAATGGTGAAATTTGTAGGAATTAAGAGTTGTATGTTAAACATTTGACACTTGTCACTATATATGTATCTTGATCGGGCTCTAAGTAATGTGATGATGATGTCTATGTTATCTGTGCAATGTACATGCTATTTATATTATATCACGTAGCTGTATATAATACTGTATAATATATGTATATTATCGTGTATAACCTCGTATGTGTATGGCATGGAGCTCAAAATCTTGTATAATACGAGCAATTTACGTGGCGCACTGAAACGAACTTCGTGGCGCATCTTTTTACGTGGCGCACCGAAATGCCGGTGCGCCACGAAGCCTAATCTCGTGGCGCATGGGAAGGTGCGCCACAGAAACCTTATTTTTGTGGCGAATTTTCTGTGGCGCACCATCCATGCGCCACAGAATCTATTTTTGGTGCGCCACTAATGAGTCTTTTCCTACTAGTGAAACGTCCTTCTGGTTCAACCTCGGATTGTGTCTCATGATATCCTCAAGCTCCTGCAGTTCCACAAAATCTTGCCTTGACATAGGCCTATAAAAGAGAGCAAATACGTCCTCCAATTCATACACCTCATCAGCATTGATATTCTCCTGAAGAGCATAGGAAAATAACCTGGGAATTGAAGCTTGATTGTTTGTATACTCCCATTCAGCAACCAATTATCAGACCAAAAGGGAAATGAGTCCCCTCTCCCCAAATTAACAGCATCCACACCACAAAAATTGTCCACTTTATTAAGCATATCTCGCCACCAAAAGGAGCCACACGGGTTTTCAGCATTTGAGATTTTACTATCATAATATGCATGCCAATAAGCTGCACCCACAGAAGTTCAAACTTAATATAGAATTTGTCAAGAAACTTGATCAGAAGCGCACTGTTCTGCTTCTGAAAAATAAGAGTACCCAAGCCACCTTTATTTTTTGGTCTACAAACCATTTTCCATGTCGCAAGGGACTGTGCTTAGGTTCGTCAAATTTATCTCTCCATAAACACTGCAGAGAGCATAAAAATGAAGAGGCATTGACGATAGAGCAGAATTAATAAGTTGTAACCTAACACCTTGTGAAAGAAAGATGGAACTAGAGGTCAACATTCGCTCAAGCCTACACACCAAAGGAGAGATCTCAACAATGGTGGGCCTCATGGTTCCCGGCGGCAACCCAAGATAAGTAAATGGCATCATGCCCATGTGGTAACCAAAATCATCAAGACCATCCTGAGGAACATTGATTGGGATCATTTGAGACTTATCAAAATTTATTCTAAGGCTTTTTGATCTTGAAAATTTATGAAGCACTTCTTTCAAAGCATGAAGCTAACTTCTATCCTCCGGCAGGATAAGCAATATATCGTCAGCATACTGTATAAAGGGAAAGTCCACATCATTAGTCTCAATTGGACTTTTAAGCCTACCATTTTGAAGCAACTCATTGACTTCGATTGCAAAAGATCATAACCAAACAAATAAAAGAGGGGAGAAATGATATCTCATTGACAAACTCCACGTTTACACTCAAATTGTTTCTTGAATACCATTGAGCAAAATAGCCAAAGTACCAGTACAAAGAATGGCTCTTGCCCAATTTAACCACTTGTCATTGAAACCTTTATATTTCATAACCTGAATGATTGCTTCATGCTCAACGGTATCAAACGAGCTTTCGCAAAATCCAACTTCAAAATAGTGATCGGCTTCTTGGAAACATTATAGAGATACAAATACTGAAACACCGGGCTGGACAATCCTGGAACGATCTATTCGAAGAAAACCATATTGATTCTTGTGCAAGCAATCTAGGATCCTATTTTGCAAATGATTAATTGCTAACTTTGTCAAAAATTTGACACAAATATTGGTCAGAGAGATTGGACAAAAAATGTTTACTTTCACAGGAACTTGCTTTTTGGCACCAAAGTGGAACCATTGATATTTTGTAATTTAATGGTCTCATTATTAAAATCTGCCGCCAGAGAGTATAAATCATTTTTTTATAATAGGCCAACATCTCTTCAAGAACATACCATTGAAACCATCTAGCCAGGTGCCCTATCCACAAGCATCTCCTTAATAAGATCATCCATCTTTTTCTACTCAAACGTCGTTGTTAACTCCACCAAGCCTTGTACTATCTTCATTAATGTAGGCAAATCAAACTCCATTGAAATTATATCTTGTAGAAAACAAAGATGTAATGAGTGGATCATGTGTGTTTTGCCAGCTGAAGATCTGCAAGTTGTACCTGAAACCAAAGGTTGTAAAACTTGTAGCGTTAGAGTAGTTGATGCATCAAAAGGAAAGAGAGTTTCTCAGCTTAGGAAGTAGAATAAGTCATTATTAAAATCTGCCGCTAGAGAGTATAAATCATTTTTTTTATAATAGGCCAACATCTCTTCAAGAACATACCATTGAAACCATCTAGCCAGGTGCCATATCCACAAGCATCTCCTTAATAAGATCATCCATATTTTTCTACTCAAACATCGTTGTTAACTCCACCAAGCCTTGTACTATCTTCATTAATGTAGGCAAATCAAACTCTATTGAAATCATATCTTGTAGAAAACAAAGATGTAATGAGTGGATCATGTGTGTTTTGCCAGCTGAAGGTCTGCAAGTTGTACCTGAAACCAAAGGTTGTAAAACTTGTAGCGTCAGAGTAGTTGATGCATCAATAGGAAATAGAGTTTCTCAGCTTAGGAAGTAGGATAAGTTGATTTCTATTTTTCGTGATGATATATGCAATATGTTGGTTCTTCTTCTGAATCGGAAGATGAGAATGCCATGAAATTCATAATGTTATCCTAATGTTGTTGATTCTATATAATTAATTTATGATATGTCATCTCCATGATGCACTACAAAAAAGCCCCTCCTTACCCGACACTTTATTTTGGACGGTACAAGTCGCAGTGGACTGCAAAAATATTTTGGCCGGCGGATGAGCATCCTGGCGGCAGTCAAGGATGGCACACAAATATTTGTCATGCTAGAACCAATACTTGCGGATAAATACGACGTGCTTGGTGGAAGGATGTGGTACAACAAGAACAATATTCAGTGACAAAATGGCCTCATGAGAAAAATGAAATCGTCACAGAATGTAGATAATGCATGCCGAGTTTCCTCTTTCATCACAGATTATGTTAATGCATGATGGTTTGTTGTATTGTGTCATTAACATATCATCACGCAATATCCTTCTAGCTTCTCAAATGTAATAGGTGACATCATTAATATTGTCATGCATCTAAACAGTCACTAAAAATTGGAGGGGGTGGGGGCAGTTATCACGAAAAGAAAAAAATGATGGCGCAGTAATCTCATGTGGAAGAAACTTATAAGATAATTATGGGAGATATATGTAAAAAGCAATGAGGTTTGATGGTTCGAACCCTTAAGCTTGAAAGGATGAGGGACCATGCCATTAGACTACTTCCTAATTCTTGTATATTTTGAGTTCTTGACATCTTTTGTAGTACATTAAGGGCAGGTATGTTACGATAGCGTCTCATGGGCTAGGGGACTGCGAGAAGTAGGGATGGGCCAGGGGATCATTGTCGTCCTCATACGCTGTCAAGTTGATTGAGAATACTAAATTTTTATGATTCAGTATTTAATGACAACATAATTGGCGATAATAACCAATCATGCACATAGAAAAAATGGTAACACAAGGCAACATGTGACATATATTTGATTAAGAAAAACAATGTAGACTTGAAGTCTTACAACCAACAGCTCCAGATGGCCTTCAAGTCTTATCAGTACCAAATAGGATAGCGAGTAACCTAACGAGTTGATAGTTCAGCACACGACCATAATCACTAGCTAACTACTCAAGACCAACATTTGGAACATGTAACACAAAAAACAAAGGGCATGCAGTGCCTAGGTACAGCAACAACAACATCTTTCCACCCATTTGATGAGCATCCTCCTTATCCATGAACTCCTTCTAGCCATTCACACAAAGACATTGCATCAAGACGAGAAATGGTATATGAACTCATCACCTTTGTGAAGGGATGAGAAACAATGATTGTTGGCAACAACTCCGTGTGTACCAACTCGATGGGACTCCAAGTGCAGAGTGTTGTAGCAAGCTTCTTTTTCCCACAAGGGGTTGATTCTTCTTTTCCTCTTCTAGCAACCTGCAAAGCAAAGTTTTGTTTTGTTGCCCCAACTCCACAATGTAGTTGTCAAGCGCAAGGTTTCGGATTAGTAATATGAAATATAAATATAAATAAAGTAAAGTAAAGCAAGTAAACTAGGCAAGCAAGATAAAGGCAATGAAAGGATGGTTGTTTTTGGGTTTTGTGTGTATGCAAGTGAAGAAAATATTTTTGCATTTTTTAAATAATAAATGGATGAAAATGTATAATGTGATAGTTCTGTTGGAAAGATGTTTCTTATGGTTTAAAATGGACCGGGGTTCATGGGTTCACGTGTCTACTCTCTACACAAACAATTCATCAAAGACATAATATTGGTGGAACTTAAACATGTGTTTTATAAGCATTCATGTGGGCTTCACGTCCTAACATAGAGATGATGCAACAATCATTGTTTCTCATCCCTTCACAAGAAACGGAAAACTCCTAGCAATCTTGAATTAATAATTAAAATAGTGTAGCCTTAGGTATTTGACATAATGGTTGAATCACAAATACGCTACCATGACCAAACAAGATTATCAAGTTGTCACAAGATAATTATAGCATACTAGTAATATGGCACGTGCAATGCACGTGTATTTTGCAGTATATCCCAACTGCAATACACATTTATCTGTATGCAAACTATGTATGTGGTATTATTATAATAATATCCCTATTGCAATAAGGAGTATTTAGATGTAATTATCAGTTATGCATGCTCAACGATTGAGTTGTCCATACGCTCTACCGATTTAAGTTTGGTAAGGCTAATAAAACTCATAACTAATTACACTGGGATAGGAAAACTACATCACTTATAGTTCCGGGTTACAATCATCCTCGTCCAAAAATGAAAAAATATTAACAAGAAAAGATGGCATAGTCCGATGTGGAATCCGAACATTTAGAAATTATTTATTCATAACTTTGAAAATCATTTGGATTTGTATCTTGAAATAAGATACTACACATCGCATCTAAGCTGAGTTAAAGAGTGTCTCAATACAAATCGATCAAGCATCCATATGGGCAAATAGCTCATGATCATTTGAATCCGATAGCTAAATCATATTAATGTTTTTGGCGACAAATACATGAAACAACATGAACTCCAGGAGTAAGCATATCTCGGAAAATCCAAGAGATATGCGAGCATCCTTCCATATCCACCCAACAACAATATTTTAGTACTCTTAAACATCCATGTAATATCAAAATTATTACCATTATTCACGCACTTGTGTAGGTCACATGTCACATTTTATTGATTTACAATAACATTTACATTGTAATAAGCAAAGGTAAGAGAAAACCAGGGAGACCCCGATGAGAAGGAAAACTAATGGCGAGCGAGTCAATGAAATTGCTGCTGTAGCCGTAACGAGAGAAGGCGGTTTGATTCATGCGGTAGCACTTATCGTTGCTGATGGATCAGTTATTTTCCCTTTTAAGAAAAGATGATGGATCAGCTTGCTATTACAATATCTATATTCATCACGTGCCTTGCGCTGTCCCTACAGCAGCATTCCGACAGGGTCTCTCACTCTGCTTGCCAATAAAACTAACCGAGAAGCCGGCATCTCAACTGCAGATTAACCACGATGAATCATGTGATCTCTACCAAGCATTCAAGCTAGTTATTGTCAAATAAGAAAACTAAATGAAAGGAAAGGGATATCTTTCGGGATCTCTTCGAGACAAAGTCCACATGAAAGGACTTTCCTACCCAGAATTACGGTCGGGGTCATGAACGATAACTGCAAAAATGGAAGAGGTGGATTGACAGTAGTTAATGATGCACTTGGTAGCATCCGACTACTTCTAAAGCAGGCCCTATAATAGAAGAGGATGACCGAGGATTCATTTTCCTTCTTCCATCTACACACTTAAACATGCAATGATTGAACAATTGGATTTGATGCGCTCTTCCTCAATGAATTTAAAAAAGGACCTGAATATTATCAAATAGTGCTAATCAGATTAGGATTTACTGAAAGAACTTTCCCTATCAAAGACCAGCTATTAACTTATAATGAAAATATAAATAAGGCCATTTAAGTTGTAATGCAGTTCAGGTATCATTAGTTTATGCAAGAATATAGTACATGAAACTGAATTCATGTTATGTAACAAGAAAGATGCTTACCACCCCATTAGCGAGAGGCCGATTCAGGTAAGTTGTTGTCGGCAAATACGGTGACTCTCTTGTGGTTAATGTGGGAGGTTGAATTGTTATCCATACATATTTTCTCATGATGTCGTTGACGGCCTCAGCGGCGCCCTCCTCGACACCAAGAAAAAATCAAAACGTGGTACACTCCAACTCTCTGTCTCTCTTTCTCTATGCCCATGGTATCCTTCTATGTATAAGCATGCCATTGGCACAAAATAAGGACGAACAGTCCCTTTACCCATCTTTACCATTTACTGAAGAAAATGCAAAAGTTAATGATTGACACATCTTTACAATTGTATCAAAGAAGACGACTTTGTATTTCATGTTCAATTTGTGTTCTTTCCTCAATTGGGACTTCACTGCCAAAAGCCGTTTTAGATCCTTCTTTTGATCTGCACTAAGGCATCAATACTTGACAGCAAAAAATTGAGAAATAAAATTAATAACATGCTCCATACTATACTTTTACAATATTCAGATAATATTACTCCATCTGATTCAAATTAACTAACTGAGGAAGTAGATATTTTGGTTCAGGCTGAGATAGAACATTTTAATTCGTGTATTTTATACGCAAAAGAAGCTCACTGTATCCGGCAACAAAAAGGAAATATTTCCTAATGCTATTATATGCATAAGCCTTAAATAAAACATTCCTTTGTTTGGGGCACCTGGTTTTGTGGCATCCAACCAGTCATTAGAGATGTGCTCAATAGCATGACAAGCTCGACTGTATAGTCCACAACTTGCTTGGTGCTTTTTTGACGTCAACAACTTGCTTGCTCCTAATTGGAACAAAAGATACATATCTCGCGTGCTAGATTGAGATAAACCATGAACATATATTGGAATTGGGATGGACCAAGAACTGACTATATGCCCTAAATATGAACGTGGAGAACTGCAGCTTGTCAATAACTAACATTCTAATTGGCATTGCAATTTTCCAACAAAAAAATAAGAAATAACTACGAACAAATCGGAATAACTGAAAATGCTAAATGCAGTAATAGTTAAGCTGGCTCATGCAAAACCTTTGCAAGATTATAATTGAATAGGTCTCAAGAATAATTAAAGAAGTCAAATGCACTACCAGTTATAGGCCTAACCAAAGCCTATCGGTAAAGAATATTCAGAAAGCGAGAAAGAAGCATCCTGCCAACGTATCAGAATTCTGAACTGGTACGTGTAAGCTGCGAGTCCGTGAAATTCACTAATCTATGCATCACTCTCGCGGTCTTGGGGTCTTGCCTGACTATATGACCTTGTTGCATGCAACAAACCGGGTCAAAAATGATGAACATGTCGGGATAAATCAATGCAAGAAATTAACTGATGCTAGATTTGTCATGTAATGCATAATTGATTGCCAAGCAAGAAAGAAAACAGAGCTTCAAGATCAGATCATTTGAGTACCTTCATGTGTTAATAAATTACTGTCAAATATGCATTAGAACAATTAGATTATTTCCTAGCAATGGGAGAAACTGTAAATAATTATTTTTACATATCCGATTTGTGGTAGCATTGACCAATTGGTACCAGGTTATCGAACCAAGATCGAGGCACTACGGCAAAGAGGACGAAGTGAGTATTATGATGGAGGGGACGTGAGAAACTCTGACCGGTTCGCGGCGCCACATCCTGGTGTACCCCGTTTGGGTTCCTCATCGGCGCCGGATCGAGAAGAAGGGCAATGGCATCAGCTGCAGTAGACGGCGAGGACGGTGGGTGGTTTGACCACCGCAACCGCGGGTCGAGAGGAGCAACTGGCGGTGGCCTCGCCGAGGGAATGCGTGGGCCAGCAACGCCTCCGTCTCCTGTGACGTTGGCGGCGGCGAGCGATGGCAGATCACCAGGCTGTGCAAGGAGGCGGTGGTGGTGGGCAGTTAGAGCGCACCAGGCGCATCTGAGGCATTCCTGCTGGAGGTTGGGGAGGGTGTTCATGGACGCCATGGAGGTGTTCGTGCTGGTGGGCGGTTGGGGATTTCCGTGTGAGTGGATCTGACATGGGAGCGCAGCGGGGCAGGGTTAGTTTCCTTTTTTTACGGGACCTCGATGTGTTAAGCGCTCAACGTGTTGAGCGTTCAACATTAAGCCAATCTTGACCGTAAATTGATCTAGTTTAATGACTGAGATGTTTTGGATCTCCGGCTCTCTCTCTTTTTATATTAGTGGAGATACAATCATCCTCGTCCAAAAATGAAAAAATATTAACAAGAAAAGATGGCATAGTCCGATGTGGAATCCGAACATTTAGAAATTATTTATTCATAACTTTGAAAATCATTTGGATTTGTATCTTGAAATAAGATACTACACATCGCATCTAAGCTGAGTTAAAGAGTGTCTCAATACAAATCGATCAAGCATCCATATGGGCAAATAGCTCATGATCATTTGAATCCGATAGCTAAATCATATTAATGTTTTTGGCGACAAATACATGAAACAACATGAACTCCAGGAGTAAGCATATCTCAGAAAATCCAAGAGATATGCGAGCATCCTTCCATATCCACCCAACAACAATATTTTAGTACTCTTAAACATCCATGTAATATCAAAATTATTACCATTATTCACGCACTTGTGTAGGTCACATGTCACATTTTATTGATTTACAATAACATTTACATTGTAATAAGCAAAGGTAAGAGAAAACCAGGGAGACCCCGATGAGAAGGAAAACTAATGGCGAGCAGTCAATGAAATTGCTGCTGTAGCCGTAGCAGAGAAGGCGGTTTGATTCATGCAGTAGCACTTATCGTTGCTGATGGATCAGTTATTTTCCCTTTTAAGAAAAGATGATGGATCAGCTTGCTATTACAATATCTATATTCATCACGTGCCTTGCGCTGTCCCTACAGCAGCATTCCGACAGGGTCTCTCACTCGCTTGCCAATAAAACTAACCGAGAAGCCGGCATCTCAACTGCAGATTAACCACGATGAATCATGTGATCTCTACCAAGCATTCAAGCTAGTTATTGTCAAATAAGAAAACTAAATGAAAGGAAAGGGATATCTTTCAGGATCTCTTCAGACAAAGTCCACATGAAAGGACTTTCCTACCCAGAATTACAGTCGGGGTCATGAACGATAACTGCAAAAATGGAAGAGGTGGATTGACAGTAGTTAATGATGCACTTGGTAGCATCCGACTACTTCTAAAGCAGGCCCTATAATAGAAGAGGATGACCGAGGATTCATTTTCCTTCTTCCATCTACACACTTAAACATGCAATGATTGAACAATTGGATTTGATGCGCTCTTCCTCAATGAATTTAAAAAAGGACCTGAATATTATCAAATAGTGCTAATCAGATTAGGATTTACTGAAAGAACTTTCCCTATCAAAGACCAGCTATTAACTTATAATGAAAATATAAATAAGGCCATTTAAGTTGTAATGCAGTTCAGGTATCATTAGTTTATGCAAGAATATAGTACATGAAACTGAATTCATGTTATGTAACAAGAAAGATGCTTACCACCCCATTAGCAGAGGCCGATTCAGGTAAGTTGTTGTCGGCAAATACAGTGACTCTCTTGTGGTTAATGTGGGAGGTTGAATTGTTATCCATACATATTTTCTCATGATGTCGTTGACGGCCTCAGCGGCGCCCTCCTCGACACCAAGAAAAAATCAAAACGTGGTACACTCCAACTCTCTGTCTCTCTTTCTCTATGCCCATGGTATCCTTCTATGTATAAGCATGCCATTGGCACAAAATAAGGACGAACAGTCCCTTTACCCATCTTTACCATTTACTGAAGAAAATGCAAAAGTTAATGATTGACACATCTTTACAATTGTATCAAAGAAGACGACTTTGTATTTCATGTTCAATTTGTGTTCTTTCCTCAATTGGGACTTCACTGCCAAAAGCCGTTTTAGATCCTTCTTTTGATCTGCACTAAGGCATCAATACTTGACAGCAAAAAATTGAGAAATAAAATTAATAACATGCTCCATACTATACTTTTACAATATTCAGATAATATTACTCCATCTGATTCAAATTAACTAACTGAGGAAGTAGATATTTTGGTTCAGGCTGAGATAGAACATTTTAATTCGTGTATTTTATACGCAAAAGAAGCTCACTCGTATCCGGCAACAAAAAGGAAATATTTCCTAATGCTATTATATGCATAAGCCTTAAATAAAACATTCCTTTGTTTGGGGCACCTGGTTTTGTGGCATCCAACCAGTCATTAGAGATGTGCTCAATAGCATGACAAGCTCGACTGTATAGTCCACAACTTGCTTGGTGCTTTTTGACGTCAACAACTTGCTTGCTCCTAATTGGAACAAAAGATACATATCTCGCGTGCTAGATTGAGATAAACCATGAACATATATTGGAATTGGGATGGACCAAGAACTGACTATATGCCCTAAATATGAACGTGGAGAACTGCAGCTTGTCAATAACTAACATTCTAATTGGCATTGCAATTTTCCAACAAAAAAATAAGAAATAACTACGAACAAATCGGAATAACTGAAAATGCTAAATGCAGTAATAGTTAACTGGCTCATGCAAAACCTTTGCAAGATTATAATTGAATAGGTCTCAAGAATAATTAAAGAAGTCAAATGCACTACCAGTTATAGGCCTAACCAAAGCCTATCAGTAAAGAATATTCAGAAAGCAGAAAGAAGCATCCTGCCAACGTATCAGAATTCTGAACTGGTACGTGTAAACTGCGAGTCCGTGAAATTCACTAATCTATGCATCACTCTCGCGGTCTTGGGGTCTTGCCTGACTATATGACCTTGTTGCATGCAACAAACCGGGTCAAAAATGATGAACATGTCAGGATAAATCAATGCAAGAAATTAACTGATGCTAGATTTGTCATGTAATGCATAATTGATTGCCAAGCAAGAAAGAAAACAGAGCTTCAAGATCAGATCATTTGAGTACCTTCATGTGTTAATAAATTACTGTCAAATATGCATTAGAACAATTAGATTATTTCCTAGCAATGGGAGAAACTGTAAATAATTATTTTTACATATCCGATTTGTGGTAGCATTGACCAATTGGTACCAGGTTATCGAACCAAGATCGAGGCACTACGGCAAAGAGGACGAAGTGAGTATTATGATGGAGGGGACGTGAGAAACTCTGACCGGTTCGCGGCGCCACATCCTGGTGTACCCCGTTTGGGTTCCTCATCGGCGCCGGATCGAGAAGAAGGGCAATGGCATCAGCTGCAGTAGACGGCGAGGACGGTGGGTGGTTTGACCACCGCAACCGCGGGTCGAGAGGAGCAGCCGGCGGTGGCCTCGCCGAGGAATGCGTGGGCCAGCAACGCCTCCGTCTCTGTGACGTTGGCGGCGGCGAGCGATGGCAGATCACCGAGGCTGTGCAAGGAGGCGGTGGTGGTGGGCGGTTAGAGCGCACCGAGGCGCATCCGAGGCATTCCTGCTGGAGGTTGGGGAGGGTGTTCATGGACGCCATGGAGGTGTTCGTGCTTGGTGGGCGGTTGGGGATTTCCGTGTGAGTGGATCTGACATGGGAGCGCAGCGGGGCAGGGTTAGTTTCCTTTTTTTACGGGACCTCGATGTGTTAAGCGCTCAACGTGTTGAGCGTTCAACATTAAGCCAATCTTGACCGTAAATTGATCTAGTTTAATGACTGAGATGTTTTGGATCTCCGGCTCTCTCTCTTTTTATATTAGTGGAGATTGACCGTAAATTGATCTAGTTTAATGGCTGAGATGTTTTGGATCTCCGGCTCTCTCTCTTTTTATATTAGTGGAGATGGAGATGAATCACTTTATCCCTAGTGAAGCAGCAAAACAAAGGTAAATACCATATTAGATATTGAATTTGTTGTCACTATTCAATCACTACCACCATGCTACTCCATCTAATACACAATTCTCCCCACGCATGCTCTTTTATACAAGTTGAATCAGAACAAAGTACTTAATAACGGGATACATGATATTCATCTAGCAATACATCTTACACATATTAGGTTCCAATGTCATTTATTAAATCGTAGAATAAAGATCTACCACATAGGAATTACATATATGACCATAATCGTGTTGGGTGTCTCATATGGTACTAGATCTACGAAGAACAAAAGAGAAATAGATTAAGCTACTGCCAAAAACCCATAGTCCAGAGGTGGACTACTCCCTCTTCATCATGGTGATGATGGTGGAGACGTTGGAGAAGGTACAGATTTCCCGCCAGCCGCTTCGACGGAGTTTCCCCCTCCAATCTTTGCTTGTTCTGGCTCTATTTTGGTGTCGGTGTTTCTACGGCGCTCTCCTCGAGGAAGCCTTGGGGGGTCCTTTATATAGAGGTTTTTAGGTCAGACGGAGTACGTGGGCGAAAGATCGAATCCAGCGAGTCGGGCGACCAAGGAGGGAAAGAGCATGGGTGGCATTCCCTCCCCAACTGGGCATGCCACCTGTGCTCTTTTGCCCCTGGCCCTTCTCATGAGGTTCAAGTGCTCGAGGTGCTTCTCTTGCTGAAATAATGACATACCCGGAATCCTAGCTCCGTTTGACTTTGTTTAGGTCTTTGAAAGCTAAAAAAATACACAAAATAGGGTTTTCCTGTCTTGTCGGGTTATAACCAAAATAAAGGATATCATTGGTAAATCCCAAAAAATCAATATAAAATATGGATATAACATCATATATGTTGCAAATATGTGGGAATATATGTGTGAACAAACTACAAATTTCATGCATGCATTTTACAAGCATCAATGATCAAGGCAAAATATTCATCCATGTTGTTGGGAATAACACGACGTGGTAGTTTATATAGAACCAACAAATTTTGTTAGTCACCAACTGTTAATGTCATGGTAAAAAAGTTAATGAAGAACAAAAAGATGTTATTCATGATTACAAGGTGTTTATACTTATTTTCACTGTTTGTCCAGAGGGTATGCAGAAGTACCACAACTATTTCTTCTCCGTTCAATCTCGTCGGCATAGACCGTTCGGAGCACCCACCCCCCCCCCACACACACACACACCCCGGTGGACACCATGGACACATTGATGAAGTCCAATCAGAAACTCCTGGAAGGTGATGATTTCGTGACACTAGTAGAAAAGGGGGCTTCCGTCCAAGCCTTTAGTACCGGTTTCCTTACGAACCGGTACTAAAGGGTGCATTAGTACCGGTTGCATTGTCCACACCTTTAGTACCGGTTCCAAAGGACCTTTAGTACCGGTTCGTGACACGAACCGGTACCAAAGGGTTAGCGTCAGCCGAAAAACCTTTAGTACCGGTTCATGACACTAACCGGTACTAAAGGTTTTCCTGCTCCCCCACGAACCCCCACCCCCCCCCCCCCCCCCCTCGTGGATCGCCTTTTTTGCTTTGTAAAATACAAATGAAAATGATAGAAATTTTAAAAAATAATTTTTTTTCAGATTCTTATTTGTTATGCAACCTACTATTCGGTGAAATTAAGAAATTCGAATTTTGACTTTTTTCGCTAAAAAAGTTTGAAAAATGGTAAAACCGCATTAACTTTTGCATACGACGTCGCAAAATAACATATAACATATCAAAATCATCGTGGGAAAAAGTTACATCCGAATTCACCTGGGTTTACCCGGTTAGCCAATTTTTAGAATCACAAAATTCCAAATGAAAATATGAAAGAAGGAAGATTTTAATTTTTTTCCAGAAATTTCGAATTTTATATATTTTTAATTTTTAAAATTTAAAATTAATAATTATAAGATTTTTTGAATCCCAGAATATTACTATTACTTTTAGCAAATTATAATATTTTCAAATTTTCAAGTTTTAGGTTTGGCAAAAAAATATTAAAATTTTTAAAAATAATTAAAAATAATACAAATTAAAAAAGTTAATTTTATTTATTTATTCAACATTATTATTACATCATTACTTTTGTTTATTTAAAAAACTATTTGGAATTTAAACAATAAAGAAGTGTGACATCGACCAACATGTTAATATGATTGATATGATACTACTATCAACAACATGCGCGCGAAGCACTTGGAAGTGAGACGGGAAGGAACTCTGAAGTTAAGCGTGCTAGTGCTGGAGTAGTGTGAGGATGGGTGACCGACCGGGAAGTTTGACCACGGGTAAGTAATTTGACTAGAGATTAAGTGTAGTTAGAGACTAACGGAAATACTAGAAATTCTGAAGAAAAAAAGGTGAAAAAAATAAAATAAAAAAAGGAGTGAAAAATAATTAGAAAAAATGGATAAAAAAATTAAACAAAATAGCCTTTAGTACCAGTTCATGTTACGAACCGGTACCAAAGGTCTCAAACCCCGCGGGCTCCTCCGTACCCACGTGGAGGCACCTTTAGTACCGGTTCATAAGGAACCGGTACTAAAGGTGGGAGGCCTTTAGTACCGGTACTAAAGGCCCTTTGAAACCGGTACTAAAGGGGGCTTTCTCTAGAGTTGTTCTTTCTGCACTAGATCCTCCCAAATTCTTTCATAAGGGGTCATCATAGATTCAATAAGTTGCCTCCACAGTTCAGACCTATAGGTTTTTTATATTCGAGTTTCCTATTAAATTTAGTTGCAAATTTTCCTAAAATTTTCAAATTTAGCATATTTCTTTCATCTTCCAACCGTGACGTAAAATGTGACACTGACACCACCATCGGATCCCACTATCAGAACCATATCGGTCCCACCTTTCAAAACCTTACCGGTCCTATTTCAGCACCATCTCGGTCCCACCTATAAAAACCGTCGCGGTCCCACCTGTTAATACCATCTGGCCCCACCTGCCAGCACCGTCTGGCCCTACATGGCATAAAACCATGTCACAGCCTTCTGGACCCACTCGACAGCATCCACGTAACATCGTACAGACCGTGACAACCGAAGCAAGCGCGGGCCAACATGATAAACGGACCAAATCTCTAAATAAAACGACCCAAATGTTATGTTAGAATCCAATTTCGTCGTCATAATACTAGGCCAGAGCCACTCTGGTCCCCAATACGGGCCGCGAGTGCCTCCCCTAAAACGAACCGGTGAAAAAAAAAATCGTATTTTCGGTGACAAATCTTTTCTTCATATTTAACCATATTCGTTGACAAAAGTATTGTCGTCACTGAAAATAGAATTTTCCTTGATGAAATATTGTGTACCGTCACGCATGATTTTCAATGAAGGAGCTTTGGTGACGAATCTCGTGACGGTCGATTTCTGTCATGGGCATATTTTCGGTGACAAAAACCTATTATGCGTGATGAAAGGTTCCTATCACCAAATATTGTTTTAGTTGTAGGGATGGAACATCGCATTTTAATACCACACTAGGTGAACTCGGTCTTGTATTATGGCATCGTGGATTGAACTCCATGTTTACCGTGAAGAGGCTACAAAATCTTGTCTCGCTGACAGGTATGGCCTACCATCACCGACCATGTTACTGCTACATGATCACGGAATTCATGTGTTAAAATTAGTACACATTCCCGTGTTAAAACTAGACCAGATCACATAGCAATGTCTAGTCGTCCCCTTCACATCCCCTAATTAATATCTACATTAAATCAGTGAATTCATATATGTGCGTTAATTGTTACAGAATCGAAGAGTGAAACCGCTATCTCCCATTAAGATGACACCTTTTTTAGAATAATCTACTCGATATATTAGTCAATGGCCAAAAGAGCTAGTAATGGAGTCGAAAGAGCAAGCAGCGAGGCCCATTGTATTACCTCACTAAACATAAAGGCCCATTACGCTACCCTAGATGCGGTAACACTTCTATATAATACAGAGTTACACACAACAATTTTGTCTAACCACGACGCCGCACTCCGCTCGCTTCACTACTGAATCTAGATCTCCCATGAGTCCCCTCTCTGAGAACCCCAGATGCTACAATACTCCACTTTATCCACTACGAACCAGATCTCATCCTCATATTTCCCTACTTGTGCCTATGTCAAGATTTGACACTTGGTCTTGGCCCGTACCACCCGATATACTCAACCGCACGTATCCATATCATTGCAGTAAATGTTAGCGATGTCTGTTCATGCACCGAGACATTTTAATATTAGCACCGCACATGAGAACACACAAAGTATTTCGATGTGCCGACCGAGAAAAAGTGTCGGTCTGCACTTTCCGCGGGTTTTTTTTTTTTTTTTTTGCTGTGCTCGCATGTACTCGGAGATTATGGATGGCCTCAGCGTCTAAAGCCCCCGCGGCCTACACGTCGTGTTGTAGTTTTGGCTATTGATGCTATACTATATTGAAACTGTTTTTCCTTTATTTTTGATTGTGTTTATGGATTTATTCCACATATATGTGTTTATGACATGGATTTGACATTTTAGATACTTTCATAAGTACTTTTGCATTTTGTTATGCATGTATTGCTCCTAGATAAGTCTATAGCCGCTCAAATCCTTTATTTCACACTATATCTGGAGTTTTGAAAAACACTTTTTAAAATATAGCATGTTATAGCGTGTCGACAAGATGAGAACCTGTGACCCTATCCCACCGGGCGCGTGCGTGGATGTACTGCAGATCAAGGTAAATCATGTGGCGCACGACACCCTATCGGAGGAGCAAGACGGGGCCAGGTGGACCGCCGGGCCTGTAAAAGAAGAACAAGGTCGCCGATGGAGTCACAACTCAGAGAAGGGGAGCCCCGCTCCCATGGAAGGAGAAAAGGGCTGGGAAGTCTCCCATGGCAGAGCTTCTTGAAGATGTCGTAGGTGCACACCTCATGGGATCTTCGAGGAGCTCGCCCTAGGAATACTTCCCCGCAAAGCCCGAGAACGCCTAGGCGAGAGCTCCCCGGCACTACAAGAAAAGTTCTGATAGACAACGTCTCAAAATCGTCCGCTAAGGGGTATTTTTCGTCGCCTATGGGCCTAACCCGACGATATGGGTTCTGTTGTGGAAACTGCGTCAGGCAAAGTCCTACGACGATTTTTTCGGTCCGTCGCGCTTGGGCGCCCTTCCGCCACGGAAAATCGGACCGTTGCGCAAGTGTTTTCGGGAGCCCGTTGACTCGCCGACGTCATGCAAGCCGACACGTGGCGGACGCCGTTAACCGGCAGCTAACGGCGTTAACCGGCCGAAACCCCGTGGTAGATGGTAGGCCCACACGAGGCCTCGCCACGTCTTAAGCGGGCCGACCCATTAAGTTTGCGGGCCGGGCCAGCTGACTTAGTTTGACCGGTCAACTATATAGCCGGGCTGGTCCATTAGTTACGTGGGCCGGGCCTAACCTCTAAGGTTGACTCGGTCAAAACTTTAATGGGCCGGCCCACTAAGCATGTGGGCCGGCCGAATGCACTCGTTTGACCGGTCAACGAGCAAAAGGGCCGGCCCACAAGACATGTGGGTCCCACTTTCTCGTTATCGGGCCGGCCCATTTACAAAGTGGGGTCCACATTAAAGCAACCGGGCCGGCCCAAGAAGTTAGTGGGCCGGCCCAATTAGCATGTGGGTCCCACTTTCCTGTTAAAAGGCCAGCCCATTTAGTATGTGGGGTCCACCATATAGCAAGTGGGCCGGCCCAACAAGATAGTGGGCCGGGCCAAAAACACAGGTGGGTCCCACTTTCCTGTTACAGGGCTGGCCCATTTAGCATGTGGGGTCCACCATAGAGCGAGTGGGCCGGCCCAACAAGATAGTGGGCCGGGCCAAAAACTCTGGTGGGTCCCACTTCCCTGCTAAAGGGCCGGCCCATTTAGTATGTGGGGTCCACCATATAGCAAGTGGGCCGGCCCAACAAGATAGTGGGCCGGGCCAAAACGCTTGTGGGTCCCACTTTCCGGTTAAAGGGCCGGCCCATTTAGTATGTGGGGTCCACCGTATAGCAAGTGGGCCGGCCCAACACGCTAGTGGGCCGGGCCAAAAACACAGGTGGGTCCCACTTTCCTGTAAAAGGGCCGGCCCATTTAGTATGTGGGGTCCACCATAGAGCAAGTGGGCCGGCCCAACACGCTAGTGGGCCGGGCCAAAAACACAGGTGGGTCCCACATTCGTCTTAAAGGGCCGGCCCGTTTAGTACGTGGGGACCACCACAAAAGCAATTGGGCTGGCCCAACTAGTTGGTGGGCCGGCCCAGTAGTGGGTGGGGTCCACCTTAAAGCAAGTGGGCCGGCCCAATAAAAGTGTGGGGTCCACAGTTAATCAAGTGGGCTGGCCCAATAAGTAAGTGGGCCAGCCCGTTTAGTTGCTGTTTATATGCCGGCGTAAAAGGCGCTTTAGGATTTTGCGGGCCGGCACGTATGTGATTTCGCTTAATTGGGCCGTTTAAGGGATGGGAATTCGTGATTTAGATATTGAGAATATTTACGCAAGCATTGATTTCTGTCGGATAGCCTCACTTACGACAAGCACCAAAGAAAAAATGCGCGAAAGAACTATAAAAACTAACTAAATATTACATCAGCTGCAAGGCTTTGAAAAAATATTACAGAACCCAGAGAAATTGAATGGTAATTAAACCTAGCAATACAATGAAGCGATCCAGGCAATCTTTTAAGTTGTCCATGCAAGCACCTATATCCGAAACAAAGACATTACAAGTTAAGACAGACAACAATGGAAACGCAAAGACACCGCAATATTGTTTGCCAAAGAATTTGGAACTCATCATTTCGTCGTTATAACAAGATCATTGTAATGCGCACAATAAGCAAACAAAGAGTGCATGCCGCATACCAACAGACCAATATAACAGAGCATGTTAGAATGAAACAGATGAGACTTACTACTCGTCGAGTCCCATGCAAACCAACATGTTCAGGGAGTACAAAATTGGCATGAACAACATAGTAGCAAGGCTATAAATTTTGTAACAACGATTGAGCAAGATGAAGTTATGATGGCTACATCTACAGAGCAGGGAATGTAAACCAAAAATAGAAGTTACGATGGCAAAAGCTAAAGAGGAGGGAATGTGAACCAACATGTGCCAAGTGCAATTACTTCATTTTGGCCGTGAACTAAATAATACTCCTGAACTTATAGTGAAGGGGATGCAAATCAAGATGTTTCGGGATATAAACTTGTAATGAGCAACACATAGAGGATAGTTAATGCTGGAGCTTAGGATGGACCAGATACATAATATAGTGGGATCACCTGTGAACTTGTATAAGAGGGAATGCAAACCAATATGTTCAGCTTTCCATATGTGAGCGTCATGCCAAGTCAGAGAAACAAGTCAATAATGCAGCTTTTGAAGAACAAGATGGCACGCAAAATTATTATCTAGTAGTATGACAAGTTTATTTGTACTACGGGCTAGATAGCAGAGTGATAGCATGCCAAACTAAGTCCTTACTTTGTTAGCTTACAATGAACTAGATACAAAACAATGGCATCACCTGTAGTACAGGGAATGCAAGCCAACATGTTCATGGAGTAAAAAATTAGCACAAACAACATAGTAGCAGGCCATAATTTTTGTAACAACGACTGAGCAAGATAAAGTTATGATGGCTAGATCTACAGAGCAGGGAATGTAAACCAAATATAGAAGTTACGATGCCAAAAGCTATAGAGCAGGGAATGCGAACCAACATGTGCAATTACTTAAAATTGGCCATGAACTAAATAATAGCAGGATGTTACTATAATACCTATAATTTTTGGAACAACGAGAGAGCAAGATAGAAGTTATGATGGCTACATCTACAGAGGAGGGAATGCAAACCAAAATGTTCAATCGCTTAAAGTTAGCAATGAAGTAGAAAATAGCAACGTGTTACGGTCATAGCTAGGAATGAACTAAAAGAGCTTCGGACAAACAAGCATCCGAACCCGTAACATGGCGCTAAAACAAGGGACTTACATTAGGAGAAGCACTCGTGGGAGTCACAAGCAGATCTTCCCGGGGTTGATAGATCCGGTGATGAAGTACGCTACATGTGCTACTTGGGGTTGGAGAGACGGCCATTACACTTCATGATTACTCATCTCATCTCGCAAAAACGTAACGGCGCGTCGTTAGCACAAAAAAGGTTCCCCCAAGATTAAACAAGAACTTGCAGGCAAGCAATAGAAAAGCGACAGTAGAAGAGTTTAGATCATGCAAGGCGCCGGTGAAGCAGATCCGGTTCATGCACAGCGGTGTCGGTGAGCTAGATCCGATGCGGTGGACGACGGATCCGGCGAAGCGGCTCCGGTGGGGTGGACGATACCGCAGCTGAAGCGACCGCGGTAGACTGCTGGATGAGTATATGGTTTCGAGGTTCGGCGGGGATGATCCGGTCCGGTTGATGACGGCGTCGATGAAGCGGCTCCGGCAGACAGCCGGATGACGAGGATCGCGAGGCCTCGGGTAGGCCAGGGAAGTCCGGCGGGGATGTTCCGGTGCGGTGGTCGTGGAGGTGGGAGAGAGAGGGACTTGGGAAGTTCCGGTGGGTGGTCTCGAGGAGAGAGTGAGGGAAATGAATTTTTTTCGGGGAGTTTCGGAGCTAGGGAGGTGGTGATTCAAAAAATGACGGGTAGACCCCCCACCAACCGACTTATGCATGGACATTGTTGTCATCTTTACGAGGGTAGAATGGGAAGTTAGAGGCGTGTGAAATATTTGTATTTTTCGGGCGGAAGTTTTGCCGCTGGAATGAGATTTCGAATTTGGCTACAATCCAAGTAATACAAAATATGAGACCGTACTAGTACGGCCAAGTGTCACATCAAGTCATCATCACGTTCAAAATCGGTTACCACGATCATAATCATGATATATCTTGAAAATCAATTTTGAAAAGCCCTTCGAAATATTTCGGGATTGGTACTAGGAGATTTTGCAACTTGACTAAGAATTGATTTTGAATAAGGCTATGGTCTAAGTAATTTTTTTTCTTCGAAAAGGGGATATGACCCCAGCCTCCGCATCGTGGTGATGCACACGGCCTTCATTAATAATCCAGTGGCAACAAAAGTATTTTTTTTTTTGCAAGGAGCAACAAAAGTATGTTGTACAGATGGTCCAAGTAATATACTCGTGATTGTAATATAAGGCCAGGGGTAGACCGGAACCATATCCTCTAACGTAGAGATGACAAGTCGAGTAAGCACAGTGCTTAAGTAGTGCAAAACATAGAAGAAAAATCAGTAAAATGTAACAAATATTGTACGTATTTACCGTAGCATCACCGTATATTTTTACTCGTATAAAAAATCGTATAAATATTAAAAAAGATAGTCATAATTTTGATTGTTACTAATTATCGTAAATGCATATGGCTTACATATATTATGGAAGTTAATTTAGATCAAATTAGACTTAATCATGTAGATGTGGAGAAGGAAAATTAGAGAGCCGTAGCTACCCGACTTGTCTCGTTGCACGTTAGAGGATCTACTTCCGTGGTAGACCATGCTACTTAGACTACTCATAGTGGGAGTAACTAAGGAGTATTAACATAGAGCTGGTTGTGGTAACTAGCTATGTTACCATAACACTTTTCAAGATAGAATGAGTCTACATACTAACTAAAACAATCATGCATGATAGTACTACATCTAAGTTACTATGCATTATGAAGGTAGTAACATAGAGTAGTGTCATATGCATGCGGAAATTCAATTTGGCTCCCGGTGCATATGCTCCCTCTACCAAAAAAATCATATTTTAAAATGTCGAAAATATTAGCAAAAAAATTTACATGTACATATTCATAATATATGTTCGTTCGTCAAGTTTCACGAAAAACCAATATTTTTTGTGGTCTATGTCAAAAAGAGAAAACTTATCTTGTGAAAAGCATTATTTTTAGTACCGTATTTTATCTTTTTACACACGTCACATGACAAGTCGCAACTTTGTAAGGGCGTAGCACGAGAAGATGTACATGCGAATTTTTTGTTTCATTTTTTTTGAAATTCAAAATATGTGTAAGATGCATTTCAAAATGGAGGGAGCATATGCTCCTATGTTTCAAAACACCACTCCCGCATGCGCATGACACTACTATACGGTCACATCAAGTCATAATCACAACCAAAATCAGTTCCCATGTACTATCTCCTAAAAAACTTAAATTTAAAACGCGTAGCGAATATTTTGGATTTTATTGGCGGGAGATTGTAGCGCTTGACATATATTTTCAATTTTGCTGGCGCTAAAAAAATACTGTACTAGAAAAATTGGTAGCTTATCAGTAAGTACCGCTCTCCTTTCAGTGGATACAAGGACAAGGACCCATCAACTAAAATAATGTATGAAAATGGTCACCAATGGGCCAACTAATAGTTATACTTTTCCCATGCAGCGCAATATAAAAAATACTACAAATCAGATTAAACCTTGATTAAATATTGGTGCATCCAATCCATTCAGCTTTTCATTTAATCCACATCACCAAGGAAACAACCACCAGTGTACATAACAAGTGCAGATAGAAGCACCAACAAAATAGTTCAAGCATCACAAACCCTTTCACACAACCAGGGACACCTTTGATCGTCGTTGTTCACCGTGGTATTCAACGATCTCCCACAAGCTTTCAGATGTTGCCCGGTGGGCTTGACTTGCTTCTAATCCTGCAGCTTATACGGTGGATGACTACTCTTTGTGCAGCCACTATTGCTCGTTCCTCTTTGAGTAGTTCCTCGAGAACATAAAAAGACAATGACTTGGACCTCAACTCCGCGCTTGGGCTTTGACTTGGACTTGGACCTCGACAAATTAGTTGTGAACCCAAAGATTACGCAGAATGTGTTGTTGGCTATACCATGACATTGTAGTACCTTGGAAAATGAATTCAGACATTCTTCCTGGGTTTTTTCTATACCATCTTTCTTTGGTTTTGCCAGCTCCACTTTCATGTCAGACTGAGGAGTTTTCGGTTGTTACACATGTGTAAGAGAAGAGATTATAATGTGAAGACATGTGTATGAACTACCTCTAATAATCCTACAACCGGCATGGCTGATTACCGCATATACATTTTAGTAAGAGCATGTTACATCATATTGACATGTCTTCTATTGCTAACACGTAATAGCAGGACTATAAAAATATGCATGGATCCATGTGTAGAATTCGTAATGTGCATGATATTGCTGAGAAGTATATAAGTGAATTGTACTAGCCCTTTCCACCAGTTCCGGACATTTGGTTGTGTTGGCTAGTGCATGAAGCTTGACAAATATGACAAGATATTTCTGCATACAATTGAAAACCATAACTCGACATTAGTAGAGAATACTTACAATAACACTCGTGCAAAATGTCCAGTCAAACCATTTCTGCTCGTCTGGCACACCTTGAATTGCTCAAGTAGACTCATCTCTCTGTCTGTACTCTCACAGTATGCTTGCCTTGCCTTCTGATATTTTGGCAAGAGAAAATATAAATTAGTTTCACAACCACGTCACATGCCGACATGCGACAATTGAAAGTTTTCAAAAAAATATAAATAAAACGAGACATCAATTTACGATGTATATTGTGCATCTATAAATTCTAAATGATTTACTAATTTAAATATAGTTGTACAGATAACATTCCTTACCATACAGAGAGGTGTCCAATCAAGCTACGAGATCCCGTACGCTGTTGTAAACGTACATTATTACGAGCACGCATGTTACTTCGAGCGATGAACTACAAATGAAGACTTGTGAGACACATGCTTAAAAAGGAATCGAGAATGTGATCTTGTCTCACCGTCTTCACGTAACATACCAAATTCTTTTGAGCAGACCAATACTCAACAAGATCACACCATTGATCATCACTCATCCGTAGTATAGGAGAGGTTGTTGGAATATCGCTAGGAGTCCTCCCAAGCAAAGTATCTCATCTTTAGCCTATGGCGCTCCCGGCGCAACGCTCGAAGAGAATATGCTCCCGATAACGTTGATTACATTCTTCATGTCATCATCAAACTCAAGACATGTCTCGTTTACAACAATGGGAACCGTTCATGTGTTAGATAGCTAGCCAACGTAAAGCTAGAGGGAATGTGAACGAGCAACATGGTATTGTTTACGAAAATGACTTACATGTAACATGTGCAGTAAAACCTTCAAAATGGGAAGGGGTGTTTACGTGTTGTTTCCATGATGGAAAGATAGGAATTTGAGTCCTGACAAAAACGCCTGTGATCGATGCTATATTAGATGATTCTTGTGGATCCAGTGGCCTTCTGATACCTGCTATAACTGATGTGATGGGAAATCTTGTTCCCATTCGGGCAATCTTATTTTTAAGTGATTTCAAAGTCGTTGGCCCCCTTCGTTTTCTTGGTCGTGGTGGAACTGCAAATTTAAGCATTACATCAAGCTATCAAGGTATTTATGTAACGGAGCATGTAAGCGAACACGTACCTAATTCGGCCCCACCATCATCTTTAAGGAAGAAGTTGTCTCCGGCGGTAGACTAAATGTCACGGGCGATCGTGATTAGTTAGGTGTTGAGAACCCGCTGTTGAAACCTGGTCTGCTGTGAATTGTTCTTGGGTAACTCGGATTGGCAACAGGTGGCTGGGGAACATGTGGTTTGGTATTTGCTCCGTCTACAGCTTCTTTTAGACCAACCGATGTGGGGTTAGGTCGAAGCTTTTTATGTTGGTGTTTCGCATTACAATATTTTTTTGCCTGGTCATCATTTTCAACTAGATTAGAGTGACTCTGAGTCTGAGACCTTGTTTTTACCCCTGTTCACTCGCATTTGTTTGTGATCCGACATGACCAGCTTGAACCCTTTTTATTTTTAGGTGAGCTGTCAGATATTGATCTTCCTGTTGAACTATGTTCTTCACCTTGTTGGTATTTGAAACGTCCTTACGTGAAGTCCCTGATGCCTGCCAGAGATAAACGGTACTTCAATCAACAAAATCATATACATGCTTGATACGATTATGGAACATAAGAACAGCAAGCCAAGACATGATGAAACATATGTTATTATTATGTGTTAACTGAGCAGATGATAATGCTATAACTTGGGCTGGGTTGGACAGATACATCACAGTTATTGAAGATGCAACAATAATGCCAATGAAAAGAGCGAGCAATCACCTTGGGGGTGGAGTAGGGTGCTTGACAAGGGCATCCTCTTTACTCGAGTCTCCTCGACTCTTGTTCAAGAGGATCAAGTTCTGAATAAGAAAATTGATTGTCATCGATGGAGACAGGAGAGGTGTTTGATTGTTCACCGGTGATGCCTATATTTTCTCTCCGGCCCTCTTTGTACTCTACTACAGTATCTTTAGCATGCATTAGAAAAAAATGCTAACGAGATTTATCATGGAACTTTGAGTAGAGCAGGAGAAGGGCAAATTAGTAGTAGCAAGTAGATGATAGCTCAAAAAGGAATAAAGCGTAGATCAAAAATAAATGATTTCCCTGTGCATGCCAATTGATGATTACAAGATTTATAAACATGCAGCTTTAATAATGTCGACTAATCACTCTGCAGGCTTGACTTCTACTACAAGCCATACCATAGGCATGTCACCGATGAACAAGTTGCCGTAACATGCACTTTCGGCCGTTGGATCGAAAATGAGTAGACAAGATCAAGCACTGTAGTGATGTACTGTAGATGACCCTGTAGCAGATGTATTGTATCGATGCACTGTAGATTTGTCCCTGTAGCGATGCACTGTGGATTGTCCATGTAGCGTCTACTGTTCATGTTGATCTGGCCCTCCATTTTCAGTCCAACGATCAGAACATGGTCGCATGTCACAACACTGTTCTCAGGTGACATGCCTATTGCATGTCACCTGATCTCTGTCCAGTGTTTTAGTGGGGATTAGTGGGGATAATACTCTAGAGTATTGGGTGACAGCAGAATTCACCCAATACCCACAAAACCCCATCCCCAATCCACTAGGTAGGGGTAGAGTATTGGGGATTGAAAAAATACACTAAATTTTGCGGAAAAGTAGGGACAAGTGGGGATTAAACTCGCTCATACTCTAGCACCAAACATGCATTGGGGATAAGTGGGGATTTAAAGTTTGGAGCGGATTATCCCCGCCAATCCCCAGTAAAACTCTAGTACCAAACAAGCCCTAAAACAGATCGCACGAAACTGATGTTCGGAAATGAAATGCATAACAGAAGCGGCTAAACACCAACCTTCGCATGGGGAGTGGACGGCTTTACGCTTTGGTTTCGCGCGGTGGACCGGTTGGGCGCGGGGTCTACCCATTTCACCGTGCGGTAGACCAGGGAGTCGGGAAGCAGATCCGACGCAGCGGCGGAGGTGGACGGCGTCCCTGAGCAGGATCCGGCGCGTGGGGCGTCGGCTACGGTGGAGCACAAATGGTGCGGTGTGCGCCTTCGTCGGGGAAGCGGCTCCGGCTTGCTTGACAACGTCTTCTCGGACACTACAGCCGGCCGGTCGGAGGCCGTGGTGGCGAGGTGGGACGGTGGTGCACCGCCGTCGTCGGGCGAGATGCTCCGATTCGGTGGGTGACGCGTGAGAGATGTGGGATTCGGCGCCCGTGCCGGTGGTATGTTTTAATGGCTGGGGTGAGATTGGCCTTGGCCCGAATAAGAGAAGAACCGCCGGGGACGTTTTTGATGAAAGGATAAGATGGGAAATTCGAACATTTGAAAATTGGAGGCGGCAACCCGAGCTATTTTCGCCGGTGTTTTGGCGCTTCGTTGAAATGGTTTGGTGGATGCGCGAAAAAAAAATGGACGCGGTCCGACCCCATCAAGGTCTCATTTGTAAGCATGGGCGGTACGGCAGCCATCCTACCTTGATTTTTTAGTGAATATCCATTCATATATATGTGTTTTTTTCTCGAACATTTGAGTACTTAAAACGGACTTCATATGACAAAGTTGCGCCTATTTTAGTGAACACTCGCGTGGAGCCGATTTCGAAAACAAAACATGGACTAGGTACCAAAAAACATATATAGACTCGTTCTCCGCATTAAAAAGATTGATGTATCATGGATCTTAGTATATGTAAAATAACCTTGAGCTATTCATTATCATACGCGTAGAATTGAAGACTTCGGATATTTCTTTATATTTGAAAGAAACGCCATGTTTCATCCGACAACATTTATCATCTCATTGAGTTGGCGCTGATTTTATATGTGGTGACGAAAACAACTGAGGCTCCTTTGATTTATAGGATTTAGATCCTACGGGAATTATTCTACACTATTGGTTATATTCATAGGGAACATATCCCATATGAATCTTGTACTACAAATCCTATATGAACAAAACATTAGGTCATCCCTCAGGGGAAAATCCCTTTGGTACAATCAAAGAAACTCATATTCCCATAGGATTCAAATAGACAAGATGTACATACGTTTTTCCTATCCTATGACTTAAAGGACTCCTGAAATGGCTCGACAACAAAGATCATAAATTCCGAGTTGTGCATCGAGCAAAAGATATTGAAAAAATTCTTGATCGATCGAATTACAAAATGATTTTCAAAAGAACTAAAGTTTTGCCATTGATCACATAATTGGTATGTATATAGGTTCTACTTATAATAAAATATGTTTTGGTTTATTGGGATTGCGTTAGAATTACATGCATCACAATGTCTCGGGACTATTTCGGTATTTACCTCTTCTTTTAGAGTTCGCCCTATCTAAGATTATTTCCGACATTCGCCAATGTTTGCAAGGAATGGCATGCAGTCGATTCCCACCCTGTTTTGGAAAAAATGAAGAAAAAAAAAGTGAACTTGTCGCTATAAAATGATAAGCTTGAATTTTGATATGTTTTAAAAAAAACTAGCTAGCTTCAAAATATGGCCTACCATTTTATATAAAAAATCATGGGTCTTAACGAAAATGCCCAAGGTAAAATGTGCATTACCGTTTTGGGGAAAGGTGCAATAAGATTTCATTTTATTGTGGGAAACAAATTGTTGTTGTTTTTTTGCCTTTTCCGAATAGCTAAAAAGGTGTCATCTTTTTTCCATACATTCCATAATGTCATAGAACATAAGCATCCGGTGTCCAGATATAGCAACAATTCAGTATAAGACAATACTAACATAGTTTCCATAAAGTACCGCTAACACATAAGAAAACAAAAGATCTAGATGATGACCCAAGCAACATCCTTGTATATAATAACAATCTATTGACCATATGGCGGCTTTTGCATCACCCTATCAAAATCATCTGCCTTCAAGCACGAGAGCAGAATGTCGACACGTGCTTCAACATGTTCCAAGATCCTCTTGATGATCTCATGGATATCTGCATCAGCCGAATAGGAATCAAAGTTGTCAGCCACTAGCTTCTGATGAAAAAGAAACATCAGTGTTGAAGGCGTCGATCTTAGGAGTCCCCACATTTCATTACTTGCAAGACCAAGATGATCAAATTCCTTTACTTCATAAGAATGTCTGGATCGCTGACACGATCGAAATCTTTGCTAGTACCCTCCTTTGGCCGAATTCAAATTTGCATCAGATCTTGGTGCCCATGCCTTTGGTACATGCGGGTAATTTTTTGCCAATATGTCGTGCATTGCACATAGCGTCCTACTGTACAGGGGTACTTCTACATATCTTCTTCCAAATATAATTTAATTTATTTCGGGTTGGATTCAATTTGTTTCAAAATTGTCTGATATACCATTTGTATTGGTAGGAGATGCAGCTTTGAA